>NW_027492926.1:0-454477 GCF_021521415.1 Bidens hawaiensis | reverse complement strand
GAGCTTGAAGTTTTTGAGCCAAAAAATGGACCCAACCTAATGGATTTTGCTTTTAAAACTTCAGGCCCAAATATTTTTGTTAATTCATAATTAATTGATTTTTATGCATTTGATATTTTTGGGCCGATAAAAGTTGGCTCAAAATAAATTTACATGCTTCTAAAACTTTTGGCTAAATCTTTTTGTTAATTCATATAGAATAGAATTGATTATTATACACTCTGAATAATATTTTGATTACAAAATATATTAAATTCTTATAAATTACTTGACATTCAAAATAAAAAATGAAAATCCATAAATTTGGTTTTTCCGGTTTTAATCACATTCAAAACCAAAATCGAACCAAAAATCCAGGATTTACAAATTATATGACCAAAGCATTGGTTTTTGTTTGGTTCTGTTATTTTGGTTACGGATTGGTTTTCCGGTTTCATGCAACAGTTTGCAGGAAGCACAAAAGCGAATGAAGATTAAAAAACCGCCCCATATTTTGGTCATACATTTAAAACGTTTCAAGTACATGGAACAGCTCGGTAGGTACAAAAAGCTATCATATCGTGTAGTATTCCCTCTGGAGCTAAAGCTAACAAACACCATGGAAGACGCGGACTGTGAATATTCATTATTCGCAGTGGTGGTTCATGTCGGCAGTGGGCCCAACCATGGTCATTATGTCAGTCTGGTCAAAAGTCATAACCATTGGTTGTTTTTTGATGATGAGAATGTAGAAATGATTGAGGAATCAGCTATTCAGACCGCTTTTGGTTCGGCTCAGGAGTATGCGAGTAATACTGATCATGGTTATATTCTGTTTTATGAAAGTTTGGCTAACAACTCAAGTTGATAACGGGTGTGTTGGTTACGGTATAACTTATTTGGTTGATTGTGTTCTATATTGTGTTAGTTGAACTAGATTAGAGAGACTGTAAGAATATTCATGTGGTTAGATGTACAGTTGATTAATGGTTTGACATTTTTCAAAGTACTTGTAATGCAATGGCTGCTATGATAGTTTTGATTTTCAACCGACTTGTTTTGTAAAACAAACTGGTTGAAACGGTGAACTGGGTTTAATGGGTTGAAATGACTGATTGCAAGTAGTAGGTTGTGGACTGTGGTTCAACTTTGGGGGTCAAATTGTTTCTACAACATTGATTAAATATAGCCCTGAGTCCTGACCAATAAAAATCCGCCTATAATTGCCTTGGCATTTGGTTAAGATAAAGGCTTATGTATCTATTCTAATAAAGTAAAATAAATGTGGACACTTGTTATGTTTTGGTTAATTTTCATAATTTTTTCCCTTCAAAACTAATATACTCTAATATATGTAATAAATTAATAATTATTTCATTTCCTTTTACACTATATTTATATAATATCTATTTTTATAAATATAAATATTAACATATTATTTACTATATATTTCAAAATACATGGTGAATTCCAAAAATCAACAACAAATCATGTTTCTCAAGTGAAAATTGTTTCGGGTTTTTTGTGAAATTTAAATTTGGTTTTATGGGTCAAAAGTTGGTAAATAGATTGTTTGATACAAGTTAATACATTTAGGTCAAAATTTGTTATGAGTCAAAAATGAAAATTTTGAATATTTTTTAAAGTATGAGAATTCAAAATAGATTTATCGTCAAATTTGTTACAGGTTCAAAGTGTTGACTTTAAAATATCAAAAGTATGAAAATTAGAATTTTAAACATGATTCGGGTTTAAACTTTATTTTTAAGGGCATTTTTTGAAATAATCAAAAGGTTCGGGATTTGGAAAATTGACTATTTTTCCCTCAACTATTAAAATTTAAGAAAAGATTGCGAACATTTTCGACATGCCACCCCCATGCCTATCAATACTTCAACTTTTATCAAATTTGAAACGTTTATGTCAACATTAATTTTTCCTTCAATGGTGATCAGAACATTGTATGGGAAGCATGTCATGTAAAACTATGCTCAAATGAAACAAAATATTCACAAAATTAAATGGGTTAACATGTTATTTTTTATGTTGTCATTACGACAAAGTCAAGAAGCCCTCTGAAACTTATCAAAATCTTTTTTATGGTGTAGCTCAGAAAAACATAGTTCTTGAAAACATCCATTGCTACAATTTAATATCCTACTTTCCTTTGATGGGTGGTAAATTGATAAATATATCAATAAAGGTAATGCCTCTTTTGTATTTAGGGTGAGTGGTTAGAACTACTATCGTATGAGAAGTCTTATTTTCGAAATTAGTTCATAACCAAAATTCTTTCAATTATACATATATGACACCGAGAATGAATTTTTCAATAGAAAGAAGCATTATCTGGTACGATTTTGCACGGACTTTTTTTTATTAAGTTCATTTAAAAAAACATTTTGTGATATAAATAAAATCAATTTATGTACACATTGTATAGATACAAGTATAGATGTAATATATTTTTTTACATATATGCTATGTAATTATTTATTTTATTTATAACTTTATAATTTAAATTATCTCGTATACTACACGGGCTCTAAAACTAGTATTTAATATAGACATCAATAGCTGCTATATCTTGTCAGATTCATATGACAAGGCCCATGTCTAGATATCTCATGCCCAGCCACAATAAGATAAAACACTTGATTATTTTTGTTAAGAGAAGCCAAAGCAGACCAAATGTTAAGTTGGGTACTTTTTTTTTTCTTTTGAACAGCTAAATTATTATATACAATTACCCCTTATATACAATTCACCTTAAACCACCTTTGCCATCACACCAAATGGTGTTAAGTTGGACACTATCTTTTGTAAAGTCGAATAACATAATAATCAAAGTTCATAAGGGTTTAAATCTGCATTTACGTATTAGAAAACTAACAATCCCAATGTCATACCACAGCTAACCAACAACATCTCTAGAGATCCAGATTTGATATCTTTCGATAATTTATTCATCTCACAGAGAATAAATTTTGCTGTCTTGGCCTAACCAGAACCATCAACTTACATGCGCGATTAAAGCGATAAACAGTTGTAGTCTGTGTTTGAAAATATAAACAAAGAAAACTAGCCACTTGGCATCAAAAAGTATAAAAGCAATAGTATGGAAATATTACCTTCAGATTTTGTAAAAAGCACTGGTCTTGCCAATAACATGTAAAAAGGAAAAAAGGATCTGAATTTGAGATCCATCATTAGAAGTAGTAGCACCATATAGATACTGATATTTGTATCCTACAATACAGAAAAACGAAACTGAAATCTTTCAAAACTGTATAGGTCACTAATTAACCAGGATTATCAATGTGAAATCCCATAATAATATAGTTACACAAAAGCAAGCACTAATTTATATTTAAAGCATATTTGAATATAGATAAATTGAAGACGGAGATGTTGAGAGTTATGTTATAACTCGTTTGTAGCAAAACTGGGCGCGCCCAACCTATCTTAGACCCGTTTCAGAAAACTGATTATAAAATGTTGAGGAGTAATGTGGGCGCGCCACCTCAGCAAAAAAAGGATTAGGGGCACGTGTGCGCGCCACGTTAGAAAAAAAAGGGTGGGAAGCAACGTCAGGGCGTCACATCTATCTTTTTTGTTATTCTTTTATATAAAGTATAGATGTAAAATTGACAATTTCTACTTATATTTATGTACGGTTTAATTCGAGTTATGCTTTTAACTCTGATGGGTCAAATGAATTGAACGAATACTAAGCTGTCCGTAATATATATTCAGTGAAAAAAATGTGTAGAAATCGTCTTAGCCTACTGCTTGAACTAGATATTAAAAAAAGAAATGGATGAGATGTAACGTCCTTATATTTCACAGAAATTATCCCCACAAGTTTTTGATTTTATACCTATTTTCTCTTTTTTCCTTGTTTTGAATTAACCTTTTGATTTTATACCCTTTTTTTTCATTTCCCCCCTAATTTTAAGTTTTATTAGAAGATGGCTTTAGCAAACAACAATTTTTGTTGTTTTATTTAGCGATTTCAAAACTCATTCGTCCCTCGTTTTTTACAATTACCATTTTTTTAAAAAGTATAAGTTGCTTAAGAGTTTACCTTGGTAACCATCGTGTTGCTATGAACAATCAGCATGTCACGGTCTCCACTTAATTGATTAGCCCTATGCATAACGAGAGATAGGTACCACCAAATCTAACATTTATAATGGACAAAACAAGTTGAATTCGTTAAATCCTTAATACTTATATACATACCAAGTATGGAACCAAAAAAGATTTTTTCCACTACAAATCATTCTTTAAATGTATGCGATCGATGCCATAACATGCATCCGATTAACCAAAATTCCTAAAATGTTCAAGAAAATTCTTCCAATATCGATTTACTTCATTGTTTAAAATAGAAGTGAATATTTTACATTAACATTATCATCAACAAAAACGATGATAGATGTCCATAAATGTATCAAAACAAAATGTAAGTCCCGAATCTGGATCGCTACAATTATGATATCAACAATCTAGGTGTTGGTGTGGAATTCCAACACTAGATGATTCAAGAATACAAGTAAACACAAACACGTAGAACACAAGAATGGCTTCAAAACACACGTATTATTATACATCGGGTGCTTAAGCACTATCAATACAAAACTCGTCTAGAACAACCCTTAGACGGCCAAAAACACAAGTGAATGAACAACCTAGAACCCTATACAATGCATTCTATATATAGAGTTGCGATACCACACGCTAGCCCAACAAAGACCAAAAGCCCACCGAGATCCAAAGGGATCTCGGTTTACATACGCAGCCCAAACAAAACAAACTAAGTAGAAACCAAATAACTAGGCCTAACAATCCCCCTTTGGTTTGTAGCTTGGTTCTCAATCATGCTCCATATAATTGATGTCAGTGTCTTTCAAACTACCTGCCCAAAATTTGCATCTGATAATAGAAGCCACCATGCTTGTATATTCTTTTGCAGCCGTTTCAAAAATCGGGTCGGCAATTATCTGAAATGCACTGAGTGTCTTGATGTCTTTCTCTCCTAGCTTTAGCAAATCTCTTGGATCAAAAAATCTGTACTGCCCTTTGCCCTTCTGCAAATGTATAACAACGGTGGCAGTCTCACTATCATACATCCAGAATCTCATGTTATCCAAAGTACCATCTGGAATAGCTTTAGGCACAGGAATATGAGTGGCCTTCTCTGTAGCAGGCCACATAACGTTGACCATTGTCTTTCCTGTCTTTGGATCCACGACCCCCTTTGCTTTCTTCAAGAACGATTTTGCAGTTGACATTTTCGGAAAGCCTTGATCAACTTGATTTCTCAGAAAGTTCCAAAAATCTCTACCACGATAATCATCAGTTGGGTTGTGGAATGGAGAGTTTATCAAATCACTGAGATCCACTTTAGTCCAAGAACCAAAGTCTTTCATCTTATTATAGTACTCAGTGGTACCGGACTTCCGTTTAACCCACCACATGTTCTTTTTCAGTGTCAAAACCCCATGACACAACTCCATAACGATCTCCATATTTATCCGAAAAACCTTTTTGAAAGGTGACAACGAACATGTCTGGGTGATCGGATGATTCAACATTTTGATTGGAGTTTTTCATTACCAGTAGCTTCCTCTGAACTCTGTGTAACTTTTCTTTGGTGACTGGAGGTGCAGACATGTACTGCTTCAGCATCTCTGATTCATCTATGTTTTCAAATGAACGAACAGTAGAGCTACCACCTTGATCAACGTTTGGCATCTTTGAAGTCACATCACTACTGCTCTTGAATACATCTCCAAACTTCTGAACGAGTTTTTGTTGGAGGTCTAGGTAAATAGCAGTTAATTCTCCCATGTTAAATTGAAACTCTTTTATCTTGGAGTCTTTATCGGAGTTACTGGCTTTCAGCTCTTGAATCCGTACGTCTTTTACGACAGAATCTTGTTTAAGTTCAAAGACTCTATGTTGAAGAGCTTGTACATCAACAGGAGCTTCTTCAAGTACGACTCCTTTGCCTTTTTCTTGCAGATATCTTTCTTGCATAGCCAAAATCTGAGCAACCTGTTTGGAAACATTAGAGCTTGATTGACCCAGATTGGATGGGCCAGAAGAACCAGAAGGAACATCAGAGAATGGTATGTAATCTTCATCAGTTTGTGGAATGTCTGCCTCAAAATCAAAATCACGAGCAATGTCATCAAGTATCTGATCTTGAGTATGAGGCTCGGCAGATGATGGGTTGGGATCAACATGAGTCTCAGGAGGAGTCGACTCAGGCTGATGTGATTCTTGTTGTAGGCTGGATGTTGTTGACGGTGTGGTTGTTTCATCTTCATTAACCAGCACGCCAGATCTCGAATCTGTCTTCCTTTGTTTGCATGGAATGAGATCGTCGGCTGATTCCTCAGGGATAACTTCACTATCTTCATTTACAGCAAATGCTTGAGAAGGCTTCAAAGCAGATGACTGTAGAGTTTCTTTAAAAATCTCAAAATCTCTTAGTTGCTCAGCAGTTGGAGTACTATCGGTGTCACGATGTTCTGTCTCTTCATCTTCATCATCAGAAATCTCAAAAGCTGCAGCACGCCTTTGAACTGGTGCCACATGTTCATCGGCAACTTGAGCGATAACTGGCTCAGCTTCTGTCTCAGCAAATCTCCCAAATTTAACCAGAGCATTGAGGCCCTGATGGACGACCTTAAAGCCTTTCCTAGATTGTTTCATTAACCCAAAGGTGTTGGGTCCCATTGACTTCATAGCTAATGTATCAACAGATCTGACAAGGTCGGTGTAGAGTGAGTCAAAGATCATCTGTAGAAATCTTGGATACATAAGGAACAACTCTTTCTTCTTCCCTTTCAGATTGCTCATCATCTCATTGAAAACAAACTTGGAATAGTTGTAATTCCAATCCGTGATCAGAGAAACGATAGCAGACATCTGAGTATGGCTTATCTCGTCTGATCCTCCCTTTCTTCCCGACACACATGAGAAGAACGTGTGTATCAAAAACCTCCAGTATGGGTGAAATAACTTCTTGATTGCTGGAGGATAAGTACCCTTATAACCCATCCTGGTGAGAATCTCAGAGACATCTGTAGAAGAGTATTCCGTCGGATAATCAGGTTGATCACCAAACAGAAGTACCTCCATTATAATAGCCTCTGTGATGACGACCGGCTTCTTCTGCACTTTGGAGTCTATCGACACAACTCCATCTGGCCTTCGTGGATTGATTGAGGCATTATACCAATAAGTGAATGAACAACCTAGAACCCTATACAATGCATTCTATATATAGGGTTGTGATACCACACGCTAGCCCAACAAAGACCAAAAGCCCACCGAGATCCAAAGGGATCTCGGTTTACATACGCAGCCCAAACAAAACAAACAAACTAAGTACAAACCAAATAATTAGGCCCAACACAAAAATTCTGGATTCATACTATGGAAAACAAGCTATGATTTTAAAACATGTAAAGAATGATTATGAGGCAAATAAGATAGGTAAAACATTTATAAAAGTGCTTATATTGTCCACTAAATAAGAGATACCGTATTTGGGAGCGGGATCTAGATGGGTGAGAGAAGCGAGCTGCAATTATGTAATTACAATTGAAATGTAACTTCATTCGTTTATATATGATGTCCGCATAACCCTAATCCATTGTGTGTTATAACCACCCACGACGGCCCACATTCTTGAAAAGATAATATATTGGTTAGGGCCCAAAAATTTGGGCCTCAAATTCCGAAAAAAAAAGAAGGAAAGACACAGTATATCATAATACATATTGGAAGGACAAATTGACCATTTGACCTAAATTTTAAGAGTTTTACCCTTAAAACATAATGTACAACTTATGAATTATGATGTCAAACTATTGAATTTTCTCATAATCCCCTACAGAAAACCCCTAGTTTTACAAGTTCTAATTCCAGACATCACTAATTTGCTTCTAGTTTTCAGTTTGTTGTTTGTTATCAAGGGCGCAACACCATAAGGACCCGGGTTCCCCATTTTTTGCTTGGTAGTGTAAATTTACGCGTTTTCGTCCAAAATTTTATATGTACTGAGCCCCCCCCCCTAAACAGGCTATGTATCCTTCACTCCCCCTATATAAAAATCCAAGCTTCTCCACTGTTTGTTATATGTCCAAATACGCTATGGACGTGTCATGACAAGAACCCCCTCCCCCCCCCCCCCCGTGACACCCCGTAAAAAATAGGGTTATTATTCGTACAACTTTAACCAATATTTAAATCAAACTCATTTTTTTATAGGCTTAATTATGAATGATTAGATTATAATGTGCATCTAGAAGTCCACATCATCATATGTCTTGTATTGGTAATCGTTGACGGATTTCAGGGTCACTGGTCAATCTATTCGACACACACAAACCTTGGTAACAAAAGTAATAGTAATGTTACGTTCAACTATTATATTTTTACACTCAAATAAAAGCATGCATCCTAAAATTTATTTAGGAGTACCTATATGTATGAGAGAATATTTACGTGTTAGATAAATAAATAAATACATACATACAAGTAAGTGATTTTGAATTAGCTTGCAACTAGCCTTTAATAACATTAATGAATTAGTTAATGAATTTAATCACCAATTAAATTCTTAATCTCTAAAACCCACGGCTTCCCCATCCTAATTAATATATTTTCAATTCAAAAGAAAACAAAAGAATAAAAAGAAAACTCATTCGTTAAAGATCTTGAAACAAATAAAATCATCACCATGTCATATCAATAAACAACTCACCAACTCCCTTTCTTTCCCTTGATACTCGGCCGACCATACCCATAATCCTTCCCTAGATTTTTATCTTCCAATACACTCAACCAAAAACCCATGCCCCATTATATCATGCAAGATATTTTTCTTATAATAATACATGAAGAAGCTTGCAAACTAAAACCAACACTCTCCATAAGCAAACTCACTTCACCATACACTCATCTCCCTCTCTCGGCCTCCCCTCACACAACACACTCACATACATAGCTCCACCTACAAGCTAGTCTTAAAACAAGTATCTAGGAGCCAATTGGATGAAGTTTCGAGCTACCTTTTGAGCCTATAAACAACATTTTATCCTCTTTTCCTTGTAAACCTAGCATAGTCAAACCCCTCGTAAATCTATGTGTTATAAAGCATATGTATATATCATTCATGGCCTTAAACACCCAACCTGTTATATTAAATCATGATCTTGTGTCATTTATGTGTTTCACTTGACATATAAACTTGTTTTTAGTGGAAATCACTTAATAAAATCCATTTGTAGTCAACATGTATATGAAAATATGATTACGTGTATATATTTTGTTAATGATGTTGCATGGATCCATACTTGTTAGTAATTTTGAGTGGTGATGGAAACTTGAAAATTTTTGGAAATGAAATATAAAATATGTATAAATTTGGATTATGGAAAAGTTTTGAAGACATTTGGTTATAATAGTTTCATGTGTAAAAATATGCTTTAATACTCTGGATCTTAATTTTTTGGGGGGAAAAGTTCATATTTTTAGCAAAATGATTTACGGATTCATTTGTGAAATATGAATTAAGGATCTTTACAAGCATTGCTAGTATGTCAAAGTTTGAGTATTTTATTGAAAATCAATCCGTGTTGTTACTTTTACTTAAATACGACACACTTTCAATGCATTTTTCGTTGAAACTAAGAGTATATATATTTACCGTACACAACGAATCATGACTCATTTGGGATGGAATATCTTTTTACGAACCGGACTCAAAGTTGACACTCGGACTCATGTATTCATGGACAAAGTAGGATGCAAAAATTTCTATATTATTATATGTATAAATATATTTTTGGAAACCGAAACAAACACATAACCAACGGTCGTCGAGTCAAACGTTTGGAAACTAAACACATAACACAATCAAGTTTAACTGGTTTGGTGAAACATGGTCATGTAAAACTTAATTGTCAGAAGTGTTAAACATTAGGCCTAAATTGTTCTTGCACGTTATAGGGTACTTGTAGGACAAGACTTGGAATTTTATATTATTTAGCGCATGTTTGAGAATCAGGTAAGTCTCACGGCCCCTTTTTAATTAAACTGTTTTGAAACTTTTTTTTTGGGGGGAGGGTTGGGGGGGGGGGGGGGGGAATGCATGGAGAAACACATGTTCGGAAATAACACGGTCTCATTTTGTCCCAAAGTCCTTGGAAATCTATGATCATTAACTATTGTAGACGTGGCAAATGTGAATAGTACTATTCGGGATTAACTCACCCCACCCGTGGTTAGTCGCACTAACTTAGATTGGAAGTCTAGCGGGTGAGATTTGTCCAACATATGACTTCGATGTTTTCGCATTACAACATCAAGAGGGTCGCTCATAGAAACATTATTAGGTCTTGATCATAGAGCTCATGGTAACTGTCTGAGAAATTGGTTAACTTGTTGTCCAAGAAACACATATTTTAGATGTCATATAAACCTATGAAACTCACCAACAATTTTTGTTGACGTTTTTATGCATGCATTCTCAGGTAATTGAAGCATTAGAAACACATATGGAGTCACACGCATGTAGAGGCATTTTGATGAAGTATTTATTGTATAGTCTTATAAACAGTGACTATGATTCATGACGTCATCACACCCCCCGCGTTTCCACCGCTGACGGGGGTGTGACACCCCTGCGTAATTATCTTTACAAAACTTAAGTTTCACATAATTAGAATTGTTAAATTGTAAAGATTCAGTTATTACCGGAAAACTTTATAAGAACGATGCAAAAATGTACTTTATAGTGAACTTTGAATTTATCTGCAATTTCATATGAGTATCTACGATTACAATTTATTTAAAGAATTGGTTTTGGTTCAATTTGAATCAAATATTTAACGTAGAACAAGTTCACTTAATTATGCCTTCATCAAAATTTAGAGGAAATATCATAAAAAACCAACCAACTTTTTGTTTTTTTCCACAAAAGTCTCTCTACTTTTTTTTACATGATAAAGTCCCTCTATTTAATGTTTTTTAACAAAAATATGAGATGACATATGATAGCCTGTTTAGTGGACCCATTACCACTCATTTATTATATAATGTATAAACTAAAATAGATTTTTAATTTTATTGTCATCATCCATTATACTCCGACAACTTGCAGCATCGTGACCACCATATCCAGTCACCACTCAATTTTTATGTGCCCTGAGCCCTCAAATATATTTAATTTTCATTATTCTTCTCTTTCTTAAATTATAGTATTTAAACCTAGACATCGAGAAGCTACCAAACCTTTGAAGAGAGATCCCAAATGCTCTAAGAAAGCAAAACAGTGAACCACTCCTCTCAACCAAATCTTCCTTTACTTGGAATTCGAATGATCCAAAAGGTTTTAACTTATAATCGATTCCAGTGGATCAATATCAATTGAAAATTTATCTGGTAATTCTAAAACTGTTAAAACGGCAAATCACAAACCCCTAAATTTCAAAACCTCAATAATCACAATCTCATCCATCTAATCTCAACTCCAAAACCTCACATCCATCACTACTACACGCCAACAACTCCCTATATCCATCAGAAGGCGCACACATTGCTCCGTCTCTAGGGAAGTAAGGGTGGATTCGGGGTCGTAACTCGGTGTAGTGGCAACAAAAGCGGACAAAAGAAGACGAAAGTTTTTTACAGCGATACGAGTGGCTGGATATTGTGGCACGTAACCTAAAGAAAATGGAAAGTGATTAACTATAATATATTTGAGGCCACATGAAGATTTAGTGGTGATCGGATATGGTGGTCACGGTGCTCCAGGTTATTGGAGTATAATGGATGATGACAATAAAATTAAAAATCTATTTTAGTTTATATATTATATAATAAATGAGTGGTAATGGGTCCACTAAATAGGCTATCATATAGGGATGGCAATGAAACCCGAATCCGATAGGAAAACCCGAAACCCGACATAAATGGGATGGGTAATACTCGACCCGTTAGGGTTTCGGATTAGTTTTGAAATTTTTCGCGAGTTTGGGACGGGTTTTGGATTTCTAATATACCCGATAACATAGACTCATTTACCCGATTAGATACCCGATGTACCCGATATATATATATATATACTATATTCCAAATATATTATTTGTCGAAACTTATTTATGTCAATTATTTGATATATTTTACCTATATGGTGTGACGCCCGGCTAAAAATTAGCCTAATCCCGTGACTAATGTAACCTTGCTTATTAAAATAAAACAATATAATAAATAAGGTAACGTTATTTTAGTCCAAAAACTCCAAATATGTGTGCTATATTTATTTACGTTCGAAAAGTTCAATTTTGTCGCGTAGCGGACACTACGCGAAACGAACATCGACGACGACTTAAAAATAAAATTTAAATGTCCAAAGTATCTCGAGTAACTTGAAAAATTATTATTATGATAAAAACATTAGTAATAAGTTATAAACTTATTTTTAGAAGGTTCGGTTCGAAATATTTAACAAGTTAGCGGTTCAAGAGCCAGTGTCGGACACTGTATGAACCCGAAACTAACTTCCACCAAATTTAGTTTCTTTTAGCTCATATTGTCAGGAATTCAATATCGGACCAAATCTGATAAAATTTATTAGAAACGGAATTTGTTTGATTAGTTAAAAGTCATAAAACGTAAACTAGGAAGTTTAAGACTTTGATTAATTTACCTACAAAACCCAAAACCACCTTCACACACCCAACCCAGCCCAGCCGTACCCCACTCCCCATTGTTTCATGTAAAACCATTTAATTGCTTCTAGAAGATAACGAGTTGGTGAAGTAAGAAGTCAACACATGCCAAAGATGTCTCCATACTTTTACACCTCCCAAGTCTAAATCCAACTCAACACTCTAACACTCCTCTCATCTTCCTCTTTCTTATAACCGTCGGCCACACCACATCACTCACCTTTATAACCATTTCACACTAAATCAATCAAAACATCAAGAACTCAAAGCATCTATGTCCAAATTAAAAGATTAAGAGGCATTCAAAGAAGTAGGAACACCCATTTGAAGCACACACTCAAGAGAAAAATCATCATCTTCTCACGTTATTACACGAATTCTAAGGTAAGATTTAAGATGAAAGTTGGTTCTTTAAGATCCATTACAAAAGTTTGTTCTTGATGCTTATATTTCACATAAACAAGAAGGAAATACATAAGATTTGAACTTGGGTGTTGAATGTATGTGATGTTTGTGTGTGAAACGTGGGATAGAGAGAGAAAAAGAATTAAAGGGCTTTTATGTTTCAGTTAAATGCAAAATTGTTAATCTTGATATTAGTGATCATTAATTTCTAAGATTGATGTCCTTGCCATGAAACTTGCTACAAAATGGGTTTACAAAAAGTAAAAGAAAGAATAGAGAGGGAGAAAGAAACCATGAGGGAGAGGGAGATAATTGAGTAATGGGTATTTAAGTTGGTTAATTAAATATGCATACTTGAAAGTTGGATATTTAAGTTTTGCTAGAGATGTTATTTAGTAATGAATGTTTGTTCTTGTTTATAAATGATATTGAAATACTTGGTCTATAATTGAAGATACACTGCTTGTTAGTAAAAGGTTGCTTGAATGCTAAGTTGTAGGATGTATACTAGATAAGAAACTTTACATTTGAAAGTTGTTTAATAATTGACGGAATAATTTGATATCATGACAATATGGTTAATATAGTGACAACAAATATGCTAGAACAAATGCTAGGAAATCAAGTAGAAATCATACTCGATGATAGAATGTGTCATGAATTAAGAGAATATTTGAAAAATGTTTAGTTGTATTTATTTGGTGATGATCATGACGCTATGAGTAAGAATAAAATCATATTCCAAAGATGATATAAATGCTACTTGACTTATGCTAAATGATTAGTTTAGTTATATTCACTATATATGATTAAAAGGATATGAGTGTGTTAAGTGATGCTTACTTGAAATGCTTAAAATTTGTATTTCGGTGTCATACATACAAACCTGGAATTTTTTTTTTTTGATAATTTAGAAATGAATATATTTGATGCTTAAAGAGTTGGTATATTTCGTTTAACATAGTTTGCTTGTCGGTAGCTTAAAACGGTCGAAAAGTTCGACATTTTAGCACGAACCGACATGTTTCTAGAAGCTATTTTAAAACAGCCATTCAAACCTAAAAATGTTATACATTACCTAAACTAATGTATACATTAAGGATAAGTTAGTAAAACTTGATCCTAGACGGTTCGTGTCGCGAGCACCGATACGAAAACGTTAAAATTGCTAATTTTGTGAAAATAATAACTAAAATGATAAACATAGTAATTTTATAAAAGCACTTATAAAACTTATATATTTTCATACAAAGAGTGTTCTCAAAAATTTAAAACATAAAGTTTCATATGAAAAAGTTAGCCGGTTCACCGTTAATCGCCAAACCAACAACCGACGAAACCAGGCGAAAACGACTTTAAAATTTATTTATTTATTTATTTTGCAAAGCTATACACTTGTAAATATTCCAACATCTAATTTATAAATTTAAATAATAATAATTTATTGTTATAATAATAGCATCGTGTTATTTGTTACTTTATTACTTGTATACATGTATATATTGATACTAGTTATTATTTAAGATAAGTACGCATACATAAATATATGTAAGTTAGGATCTTGCGTGTTTGTGTGAAAACGTAACTTGGACTTAAACAAACTAAAAGTCGTCAACGGGTCAATCGAACTTGAACTAATAAAACGGTAAAAAAAGAAACGTTTTACGAAAACTAAAATGTTTGTGTGAAATATTTTAAGTTGAACGAACAACTTAAAATGTATTTATTATTAAAAACGTGTACCATATTAACAGGACACGAGGTGTTTGGACATATCTGACATTGTGCCTACCGAAGGTGAGTTTCTCACAAATCCCCTCGTTTTAATAATTAAATGTTTCATAAATGTTTTGGGGGAAGGATACATTTTGTAAGCATTTTATTTTACAATTGTATTAAATGTAATGGGTTAAATCAGACTGGCGTGAAATACTTAGGTAAGGAAACAACTGCCTAAATATAGTATGAATGCGAAGGTGAGGAAACAACCGCCCGGTCGTTATAACCGTTAACCTTGTATTGGGACGTAGAAATATTGATAGATCTATAGGGGTGACGCCCTGCTTGCCGACCAGTCGCTTTTGTTAAATGTTGGGGGTAAATATTTTGAGTTTGGTATGTGTCGGGTTATAGATTTAAATTCCTTGCATGTGTCATATTTCTTGCAAACTTATGACTAATGCACTTGTTACAATAATAAAATGTTTGATAAAGTTTGAATTATGGATTACCTTCGTAAACATTCGAAGAGGATTATATATATTGACACGACTGTAAGTCGTTAACGCGATTTTCGCTACTTCAATGAAAGTTGACTTCGGATCGTATGGATGAAGTGGTATTTATGGAAATAATTAAACAAAGAAAATATTTGTTTCAAAATACATGGTTTTAAAAATTGAGAACTCACCAACCTTGCGTTGACAAAATATTTTAAATGTGTCTTTCAGGTAAATGAAAAGTGGAAGCTTTGTGTAGGGCGCGGGAAAAGATGACGTGTGTGTTTGAATGGAAACTGTTGACTTTTCAAAGTTTGGACTTGTGTTTGAATAAAATCGTGTATTATGACACGTGTAAAAACTCTGATGGTTGAATAAAGTCCAACTTATGTATTGTATGTAAATTTTATTGTGATTGGCTGAAATGGCGTCTGTCATCTCCCGAAACGACTTAGTCAAAGTCTTCCGCTGTTTAATTAAGATTTTCGGGGTGTGATAGAAGTTGGTATCAGAGCCAATCGTTATAGCGAACTAGAAATTTTAAATGAAAATTTCTAAACTATAACCGAATATTCAAACACACCTGCTTCTCCGCCTCACGAAGTAAAAAGGTAAGAGTAAAAAATAATTGTTTTTTATATATACATGTGTGTCCGTGTGTATATATATATATATTCTTTATTATGTGGTTATTTTATTTGCAATTAATACGCACAATCATGTTACATATTACAGACACCTAATTCGCACACTACTATCGCGTTATGCGGCATTGACAGTAAGTCAAAGGATCGCCTCCACTGACCTATGTTATGCAAGTAACCATACACGCACTTCCACAGCCAATTCACTCATCCACTAGCTTTAGGCCACATGTCATCTTCCTTCGCAAAAGCCATTTAAAATTACTACCAGTAAGTAATGGAATACTTGAACTTATAATAACTCTCCCTTGTTACGTTTGATAGAAATCTTCTTCCTTAGATACCCTAGTAAAAATATTTTGAAAACTTGTCATTATTGCTGATGCGTATTCACACCTATTTTGGTAGTTATTTTATTAACTTCAAGACAAGTAACATTAAAATTTTCCAATCTAGAATATCATAAAGATATTTTGAATGATTTATTAATTATTGTGCAAATGTGATTATTTACCATATTTATTCACATGCGTTTAATAATTAATAATGAATATTATTTCTGTCATGAAAATATTAGAAAATGACACCTAAAACAAGGAGAAATACCATCAACCGGGAATAAAGATCTGGACTACCGACCACGCATGAAGAGTTAGCTCAACTGATCGCTCAGCACGTCAACTCTGCACTCTAACAGCAAAATGCTAATCGCGGTGTCGGTAACAACACCGGTAACAGTATTAGTAATAGTACTAGGATCGGAAATACAACTGTTATCCCTTCAGGTAGAAAAAAATTGAATGAAAATAGTTTATAAATTCCAAGAGACTGTGACTAGTTAATTCAATAATCTGTAATGATTTTTGGAAGCTATGTAAACAGGGAATTTTGTACTCGGATGTATGTACAAAAATTTTCAAGGATGTAATCCTAGACCTTTTACTGGAGCTGAAGGTCCCTTAGAGATAGTCAGGTGGATAGAGAAAATGGAATCCGTCAAGAAAATCAGTAACGGCACCCCGGCAGAACGGATCAGGTATGGAGTTTGTTCATTTCAAGACGAAGCCTTAGAATGATGGAACTCTTTAATTCAAAATATGGGAGAAGATGCTGCTTACGGTCTCTCCTGGAATGAGTTAAAAGATTTGTTGCTGAAAGAGTATTGCCCCAGGAATGAACTGCAAAAGATTGAGTCTGAGTTTTGGCATTTGTCAATGGAAGGTACTGACATCGGAACCTACACTTCTCGATTCAAAGCATTAGCAAGACTAGTACCACGACTGGTCACTCCCGAATATGTCAGAATTGAGAGGTACATCTGGGGATTGGCACCAGAAATCCGAGGCATGGTCACCTCCTCTAAACCAGACACGATCCAGTCTGCTAGATCACTAGCTAAGTCGTTAACCGATGACTGTGTTCGTAAAGGAATACTTAAGTCGGTCGGGAAGAAAACTTTGGAATTCGGTTCTGAGAAGAAGGATACCGGGGCAAATCCTAAGGTTGCAGATCAAAAGAGGAAATTGGTCGGGAATTAAGGAGGACAATCCAAGAGAAACTCTAGTAAAGGCTCAGGACAAATGTTTGCTGCAAAGAGTAACCAGGTTCCTAAATGTGAGTTTTGTGGAAAAAGCCATACTGGTACCTGCAGGAGATGCACCTGGTGCAATCGTTATGGGCATTTGACCCAAGATTGCTACATGGAGACACCACCAACGGTTTCCAATAACCAAAACCCCGAGTGTTATGAATGTGGAGTTGTAGGGCATTACAAGAAAGATTGTCCGAAACTCAAGAACCGGTATGCGAAGGGTAGAGCTTTTGAAATAAATGCAAGGAAGGCCCGGAAGGATTCCTCGATGGTCACTGGTACGCTCTTGATAAATGACAACTATATTCTTTTCAATACTGAAATCGATTTATGTTTTGTCTCTAAACAATTTGAACCCTTACTTAGCTTGAAAACCAGTAAATTGTACACTAAAAATTCAATCGAATTGGCCTATGGAAAACTAATTGAAACCGGTAATCCATGACTGTTGTTTCCATTAGAAAACCCCAATTACTGTAGTGATCTATGTAACCGTAGAATTAGGACAATCTTGGTATTGGCCTAGGTATAGATTAGTTGTTCAAAAAAAAAAATCACGTTAAATTCGTAGGTTTAGAAAATTCTAGTACGTACCACTCGCAAATGGTGAAACACTAGCAATCCAAGGTGATCGATGTAATACCAAGTTAGGGCTCTTTACCAAGGCACGCAAGCTATTGCGTAAGGGATGCCCTGCGTCTTGATCAATATTATTAAGATATTCTATAATTCATGATTATCTGGAAGTTACCCTTAAAAACTTGCCTAGATAAATCTTGTTAGGCCAGATCGAGTTTAGACTTGGAATTATACAATATGTTGCACTGAGAGCTAGATTTCCTACAAATTAGCGCCGCCGGAAAAACAGACTTTATCCAATCAATTCTAAGAACTAAATAAACTGATCATTAAAATTGGTACCATTACCGAGAATTAATTATCTGTTTAAGCAATTATAATGACCTAACTACTACTCGAAGATGATACTTGAAGCTGTTAAAAGAGAATTGTATGCAAAATTCTCTAAGTATAAATTCTAGACCAGAGAGGTCCATTTTCTTGGTCATAAGAAGGGTATTCATGTTGAGCTCTCAAAAATTGAAGCAATTAAGAACTGAGAAACACCAGGTCACCTTCTAAAGTGCGACAATTTTTGGGATTAACTGGATACTATAGACGGTTCATTGAAAATTTTTCTTCCATAGCTCAACCCTCGACTCAATTAGCTCATAAAGATAAGAAATATTAGACAAAAAAGAAAAGAAGCAAGAAAATGCTTCTCAATTGCTAAACAAAAGTTGTATAGTGCGCACATCTTGTTCCTCCTAAATGGAACTGATGGATTGTAGTTCACTTTGATGGTTCACGCTTAAACCTTGGATTCATGCTCATACAAAATGAAAAAGGTGACAGCCTATTCATCACAAAGTGTACAAGAAAAATTGTATAACTCGTGATTTGGAGCTGGGAGCTAGTACGTTTACAATCAAAATATGAAGACATTACTTTTACGGTATGAAGTGTAAATACTACACTAATAATAGGAATCTTCAACTTATTCTCAACAAGAGACAACCATGTTTAGTAGAGATACTTAATGATTATGACTACGATATTCATTACCACGCAGGTAAAATAAATATTGTAGTTGACACATGAGTAGAAAAGACAAAGAAAAATAGTTACGCATATATGCATTGGAACTAATAATTCAAGCGAGTCTTACTACTCAAAGTCGAAATACATAACACGAAGTTATGAAATGAGAACAACCTAAAAGCTAAAAACCTAAGCGGTTTTGAATATGAATGAATGCTTAAAACTAATAACACTGTATTTATCAGATCAAATTTAGGTACCTCAGTTTAGGGAACTTGTGTAGATTGGTACTAGATGAACGCATAAGTCTAGATCCTCAATCCATCCAGGTTTAATTAAGACGTACAAAGATTGGTAGTCCAATACAAAGGGAGGTATTGCAACCTATGTCAACAAGTATCTAACTTGATCCAAGGTTATCGCGACACGTCAGAAGCCATTTGAACTTCTACATTAACCTGAAATTTTCTCAGTAGAAATGAGAGCCTACTACTATAAACTATATGACCAAATTACCAAAAACGCCTATCTTGATAATTTTGGATCGATCCATTCATTCCCTATCCCCTTAGGAAAGAGACAAGATGGAGGAATTGACTAATTCATGATGGAAAGAATGTTAGAGTAATCTTGTAATGTAAATTGACAATTGCGGTTCTAGAACGTAATTGTGAATTTACAGGTGCATTTGAACTTTGATTTTTCTAAATCAAGGTTTTGGCAATATCTTCACAAATCTTTGGAATACCCGACTACCATTGGCTAAGTTTTCCAATAATAGTGATTGTCACTCCATTATTATGGTCGCTTAGTTCGAGATTTTATACGGAAAGAAATGTCGATTGCTACTTTGTTGAGCAGAAGTTGGAGAAAAGTAGTTGTTAGAATCTAAATTGTTCAGGAAACCACCGACAAGGGTTTCTGGATCAAGTAAAGGTTGAAAGCAACTACTGTTCAACAGAAATGTTATGCCGATAACCGAATAACACCATTACAATTCCAAGTTAGAGATCAGAATTTTCTAGAAAGTCTCATTTTGAATATAGGTAATCAGATTCGATAAAAGAGGAAAGTTGTGTCTTCATTATATTGGACCATTCGAAATCGCCAATCGGATTGTTCTAGTAGTATGCAGACTCGAATTACCTTCAACATTTAGTAGAATATTTAACACGTTCCACGTATCCAATCTAAAGAAATGCCTATGCGACGAATCACTGAACATTCCTATTAACAAAGTTCAATTCGTAGAAGAACATGTATAAGTCATGGATTGGAACATTCATAAACCAAATTAAGTTAGTCGAGGTCCGTTAGAATTCAAGAGTTGGATCCGAGTTCACCTGAGAATGTCAAGACCATATGAAATAGAAATACCCTCACCTATTCCCTTTACAATCCGAAACCAGTACCAACTCCTAAATTTTCGGGACGAAAATTCTTAAAGGAGGGGAGAATGTGACGTCCGGCTAAAAATTAGCCTATTCACGTGACTAATGTAACCTTGTTTATGAAAATAAAACAATATAATAAATAAGGTAACATTATTTTAGTCCAAAAACACCAAATATGTGTGATATATTTATTTACGTTCGAAAAGTTCAATTTTGTCGCGTAGCAGACACTACGCGAAACGAACATCGACGATGACTTAAAATAAAATTTAAATGTCCAAAGTATCTCGAGTAACTCGAAAAATTATTAATATGATAAAAACATTAGTAATAAGTTATAAACTTATTTTTAGAAGGTTCGGTTCGAAATATTTAACAAGTTAGCGGTTCAAGAGCCAGTGTCGGACACTGTATGAACCCGAAACTAACTTCCACCAAATTTAGTTTCTTTTAGCTCATATTGTCAGGAATTCAATATCGGACCAAATCTGATAAAATTTATTAAAAACAGAGTTTGTTTGATTAGTTAAAAGTCATAAAACGTAAACTAGGAAGTTTAAGACTTTGATTAATTTACCTACAAAACCCAAAACCACCTTCACACACCCAACCCAGCCCAGCCCAGCCCAGCCCAGCCCAGCCGTACCCCACTCCCCATTGTTTCATGTAAAACCATTTAATTGCTTCTAGAAGATAACGAGTTGGTGAAGTAAGAAGTCGACACATGCCAAAGATGTCTCCATACTTTTACACCTCCCAAGTTTAAATCCAACTCAACACTCTAACACTCCTCTCATCTTCCTCTTTCTTATAACCGCCGGCCACACCCATCACTCACCTTTATAACCATTTCACACTAAATCAATCAAAACATCAAGAACTCAAAGCATCTATGTCCAAATTAAAAGATTAAGAGGCACTCAAAGAAGTAGGAACACCCATTTGAAGCACACACTCAACAGAAAAATCATCATCTTCTCACCTTATTACACGAATTCTAAGGTAAGATTTATGATGAAAGTTGGTTCTTTAAGATCCATTACAAAAGTTTGTTTTTGATGCTTATATTTCACACAAACAAGAAGGAAATACTTAAGATTTGAACTTGGGTGTTGAATGTATGTGAAGTGTGTGTGTGTACCGTGGGATAGAGAGAGAAAAAGAATTAAAGGGCTTTTATGTTTTAGTTAAATGCTAAATTATTAATATTGATATTAGTGATCATTAATTGCTAAGATTGATGTCTTTGCCGCGAAACTTGCTAGAAATTGTGAGGGAGAGGGAGAGGGAGATAATGGAGTAATGGGTATTTAAGTTGGTTAATTAAATAAGCATACTTGAAAGTTGGATATTTAAGTTTTGCTAGAGATGTGATTTAGTAATGAATGTTTGTTCTTGTTTATAAATGATAATGAAATACTTGGTCTATAATTGAAGATACACTGCTTGTTAGTAAAAGGTTGCTTGAATGCTAAGTTGTAGGATGTATACTAGATAAGAAACTTTACATTTGAAAGTTGGTTAATAATTGACGGAATAATTTGATATCATGACAATATGGTTAATATAGTGACAACAAATATGCTAGAACAAATGCTAGGAAATCATGTAGAAATCATACTCAATGATAGAATGTGTCATGAATTAAGAGAATATTTGAAAAATGTTTAGTTGTATTTATTTGGTGATGATCATGACGCTATGAGTAAGAATAAAATCATATTCCAAAGATGATATAAATGCTACTTGACTTATGCTAAATGATTAGTTTAGTTATATTCACTATATATGATTAAAAGGATATGAGTGTGTTAAGTGATGCTTACTTGAAATGCTTAAAATTTGTATTTCGGTGTCATACATACAAACCTGGAAATTTTTTTTGATAATTTAGAAATGAATATATTTGATGCTTAAAGAGTTGGTATATTTCGTTTAACATAGTTTGCTTGTCGGTAGCTTAAAACGGTCGAAAAGTTCGACATTTTAGCATGAACCGACATGTTTCTAGAAGCTATTTTAAAACAGCCATTCAAACCTAAAAATGTTATACATTACCTAAACTAATGTATACATTAAGGATAAGTTAGTGAAACTTGATCCTAGACGGTTCGTGTCGCAAGCACCGATACGAAAACGTTAAAATTGCTAATTTTGTGAAAATAATAACTAAAATGATAAACAAAGTAATTTTATAAAAGCACTTATAAAACTTATATAGTTTCATACAAAGAGTGTTCTCAAAAACTTAAAACATAAAGTTTCATATGAAAAAGTTAGCCGGTTTACCGTTAATCGCCAAACCAACAACCGACGAAACCAGGCGAAAACGACTTTAAAATTTATTTATTTATTTATTTTGCAAAGCTATACACTTATAAATATTCCAACATCTAATTTATAAATTTAAATAATAATGATTTATTGTTATAATAATAGCATCGTGTTATTTGTTACTTTATTACTTGTATACATGTATATATTGATACTAGTTATTATTTAAGATAAGTACGCATACATAGATATATGTAAGTTAGGATCTTGCGTGTTTGTGTGAAAACTTAACTTGGACTTAAACAAACTAAAAGTCGTCAACGGGTCAATCGAACTTGAACTAATAAAAAGGTAAAAAAAGAAACGTTTTACGAAAACTAAAATGTTTGTGTGAAATATTTTAAGTTGAACGAACAACTTAAAATGTATTTATTATTAAAAATGTGTACCATATTAACAGGACACGAGGTGTTTGGACATATCTGAAATTGTGCCTACCGAAGTTGAGTTTCTCACAAATCCCCTCGTTTTAATAATTAAATGTTTCATAAATGTTTTGGGGGAAGGATACATTTTGTAAGCATTTTATTTTACAATTGTATTAAATGTAATGGGTTAAATCAGACTGGCGTGAAATACTTAGGTAAGGAAACAACTGCCTAAATATAGTATGAATGCGAAGGTGAGGAAACAACCGCCCGGTCATTATAACCGTTAACCTTGTATTGGGACGTAGAAATATTGATAGATCTATAGGGGTGACGCCCTGCCTGCCGACCAGTCGCTTTGGTTAAATGTTGGGGGCAAATATTTTGAGTTTGGTATGTGTCGGGTTATAGATTTAAATTCCTTGCATGTGCCATATTTCTTGCAAACTTATGACTAATGCATTTGTTACAATAATAAAATGTTTGATAAAGTTTGAATTATGGATTACCTTCGTAAACATTCGAAGAGGATTATATATATTGACACGACTGTAAGTCGTTAACGCGATTTTCGCTACTTCAATGAAAGTTGACTTCGGGTCGTATGGACGAAGTGGTAGGAAATAATTAAACAAAGAAAAGCTTTGTTTCAAAATACATGGTTTTAAAAATTGAGAACTCACCATCCTTGCGTTGACAAAATAATTTAAATGTGTCTTTCAGGTAAATGAAAAAGTGGAAGCTTCGTGGAGGGCGCAGGAAAAGAAGACGTGTGTATTTGAATAGAAACTGTTCACTTTTCAAAGTTTGGACTTGTGTTTGAATAAAATCGTGTATTGTGACACGGGTAAATGTTGGACTCACTCTGCCCAAGACACATATTATAATTGATGTGGCTAGTACGTCATGATCTGAGTCGGGTCATATCCAATAACAAGCTAGACAAACACCAATTATATTTGTTTATATATGATATTATCATAAGTAAATAAATATTGACACTTAGGTTATTTGGAAAAGGGTTTCTAAATACAATGTACTTGTGAAATGAATAAATCATATGGATGATTTATATTTTGAGAGAGAACATTCCATAGTGTTATTTAAGATGATTAAATAACAATATGTGAAAATGGTTACCTAGCATGTTGCCTATATGTTGTGTTACATTTATAAGTAATAAGTTTTATAACACGAATATATAAATGGAAGGTTTAAAAAAAAAATAATAATAATAACAAGGAATGAATCTCTTTCTCTCTTATTATTTTATTGTTATTTCAAATGTTAGTGGAGACATGCAAGGTTTCTAATTGGTGCCATGGGTGGTGCCAAAAGATACACACTTACATCTTCTTTCACTCTCATTTTTTGCAAGTAACAAAAAAGTTTTATACTCTCTCTCTTTTCTCTCTAATTTTCGGCCAAGAGGAGGAGCCAAGGGAGGAAGAAAATTTTTGAGTGCAAATCCTAGCTACAAGGTGTTTGCTTGAAGGCTTGAAGGGTATACAAGTTTGAGGAACTCCTATCTTGAAGTTCTAGCCTACCATTCATCATCCCTTTCACATTTCCTTGGTTTTGAAAGTTAGTCTTAACATGCATGGACTTATAGTGACATGCATGTGTTTGATAGTATGTATTTCGTATTTGGATCCGGGTTTGGGTTTTTGCATGTGTAAAATTGGTTTTATACACTATAAACTAACAAGATTTAAAACATTTATCCACTGCGTTTTTGGTAAAAGTAAGGTTTAATCACTTTGATAATCTTGTTAAAACCCAAGAACGGCATCAAGAGCCGCTTATACGAATGCATGCTTCATTAGACCCAAAAATTTTCGGGTTTATAATGGTTTACCATATGGCCGAAAGTTTTTGGGATTTTGGTTTCCCCATGGTTTTTCAAGGTTATACTTTACATGCATGTGGTAATCTTGAAAAACTAGGTCATTTGGATGATTGTTTACTTTGTTTGGACAAAACCCGAAACTTTCGGTTTGGTTAAGGTTGGGCCGAAAGTTTTGAGGGAAAGGGGAACCATTTTTTGGTCTTGGATTATTGCATATTTGGATGTGTAATAGATGTTCATAACCTAGCTATGGCCTTGTGTTTGGTTGTATGATTGTGTTGTGGTTGATAATTTATTCGATATGGTTGTAATATTATTTGGGTTTTGTAATCTATTTATTCATTCATTTGGTTTGTAATAATAAATAGGTTAGATGTATTTCTTTTACTAGAAAAATGTATTAGGATATATTTTGTAAAAGAAGATGCAAGGAAGGAAACCCAAGTAAAAGATGGAGACCACAACACGGAGTGAACACTTGGAGCATTTGGATGCGGGATCAACTCGGAGTTCACCGACACAAGTTCATGTAATTATAGGTCCCTTAGGAGAGACCTTTTTGACACACTTGTATTCGGGCAACAAGTGTAGTCAACATTAGGAGGCTTTGGTTATGAACTTGTGGTTGTATGTTTTATGCTTGCATGGTCGATTTTCTTTTGTTTGTGTTATTGAAATATGGTTTGCTAACTACTTAAAATCAACAACTAGCATAAAATTGGTTCCTTAGAATCGTTAGGTAATAAAAATTGGTTTTATTAAAGTCTATTGATTTCTTAATAAAATGGGTTTTATTAATAGGAACTTTGAAAATGGGTTTTTCAACTAAGTACCATACATTTGAATGCATGCAAATGAAAGGTACATAAATTGTTTTCCAATCTAGAATTTAGAAAACGAAAATCCCTTTTATAAAATAAGTCGAACACCATCCTTTTATACAACACTCGAATCACTTGGGAACTCGATATGGGATAAAGGTCACCTAACCACTTGCATATGTAAACTCACATGTGTGTATAAGTAGGATGACTTAAATTGGAAACCATGTGAATAGGGTCACCGAAGCATGGTGTACAATGGTGTTGATGGGATTAAACATGCCAACTAAACATAAGATGTTTAACCGATCCCATAAAACTATAAGTTGCAAAGGGTTGCAATCGTTAAGCGTTGACTACCTTGTTAATTTAAATAGTAGGATAAAGGTCACTTAACTACTATTTGAATGTAACGTTGGGTTCTAGATTTTAATAATTAATTGTCTTGGAGACATAAAGGGTATTAAAGATTAAAATAATTGATATCGAAAATACTAAAATTGAGCTTTGTTATGTTTGTAGATGGCTGCAATCAACAATCCACCTAACGCTATAATTCCACCCGTAAATAACCTATCACTAAGATCTATTCTCGATAAGGATCGTCTAAACTATACCAACTTTATGAATTGGTATGGTAACTTGAGAATCGTTCTCAAGCAAGAAAAGAAATACTATGTAATAGACGAACCTATTCCTGATGAACCTAGTGTTGACGATGCCGAAAACTATAATAATTGGGTAAAGCACAATGAGGATTCGGTGCAAGTTTCTTGCCTCATGTTGGGAACTATGATTCCCGAAATTCAAATGGATTTTGAACTTCATGGGGCATACGACATTATTACCCAACTTAAGGAAATGTTCCTTACACAAGCTAGGGTGGAGCGCTTCGAAACGATTCGAGCGCTTCATGCATGTCGTATGGAAGAAACCCAATCCGTTTCCTCCTATGTGCTTAGGATGAAAAGCCACATTGATCGTCTCGAGCGCCTTAATTGTCGCGTCTCAAACGAGTTAGCCACGGATTTGATCCTAAATGGGCTAATCAAGAAATTTGAGAATTTTGTTATGAATTATAACATGAATGGGTGGGACAAGAGCATTGGTGAGCTTCATGCAATGCTCAAGACGACCAAGACGGGAATGGGTAAAAAGGTTTTACCCGTTCTCATGATCAATGAGGGAGGCAATAGGAAGAGGCATCACCCGGAACCTAAGGCAAAGGTTGCCAAAGGTAAGGGACAAGTCATGGGTAAGTTCAAGGGAAAGGCGAAAGCGGGACCACCCAAACCGAAGGAAAAGAAGCCAAAGGTTTGCGCGGAGGATCCTTGTTTTGG
The DNA here is from genome assembly GCF_021521415.1 of Bidens hawaiensis. Classification (NCBI taxonomy): domain Eukaryota; kingdom Viridiplantae; phylum Streptophyta; class Magnoliopsida; order Asterales; family Asteraceae; genus Bidens; species Bidens hawaiensis. Next base: position 427,179 of record NW_027492926.1, on the reverse strand, counting down.
ATGTGGTGAGATAGGGCATTTGATGAGGAATTGTCCAACCTATCTTAAAGAGTTGAAAGCTAAGAGGGATGCGGGGCAAACCTCGGGTACAACTTTCATGATTCATGTTGATCTTAATATTATTTCCTCTAACAATGGGTTTTGGATACCGGATGTGGAACTCATATTTGCATTTTGTTGCAGGGGTTCAAAGGAAATGAAGGATTCAAGAAGGGAGATATTAGTCTCTTCATGGGCAACAGAGCAGAGGTTGTTGTCGAAGCCCGAGGGGACTACATTTTGAAGCTTCCAAATGGTTATGCTCCTAGTTTGACTAGGAATATTATCTTCGTTTCCTTGTTAAGACAATATGGTTATGATTTTAAGTTTATGGATGATTGTATTTATGTTTTTATGAATGATGTATTTTATTTTAAAGCAATGCCATCTAATGGCATTTATGAATTGGTTCATAATAACACATCTTACGATAACATGTTATACCAATCAAGCACCAAAAGACTCAAAATGGATTTGAGTAAAACTTATATTTGGCATTGTCGCCTTGGTCATATAAACAAAGATCACATACATACACTTCAAAAGAATGGTCTTTTGGAATCAAGTGAAGGTGATTCATTTGATAAATGCGAGTCTTGTATGTTAGGAAAGATGACCGAGGACCCCTTTAGTGGGACAAACGAAGGGGCAAAAGACTTATTAGGTATCATACATTCGGATGTATGTGGTCCTTTTAAGGCAATGACAAGGAATGGTGAAAGATACTTCATTACCTTTATTGACGACTATAGTCGTTATGGGTATGTGTACTTTTTAAGACACAAATATGAAGCTTTTGAAATGTTCAAAATCTTCCAAAATGAAGTACAAAATTAACTCGATAAAACCATCAAAGTACTTCATTTGGATAGAGGAGGAGAATACCTAAGTGATGCTTTCCAAGATCATCTTAGGAGTTGTGGGATCATCTCACAACTTACTCCACCCGGAACACCACAACACAATGGTGTATCCGAAAGGAGGAATCAAACTCTATTGGATATGGTTCGATCTATGATGGCTAGAAGCACATTACCTCTATCATTTTGGGGTTTCTCTTTGCTCTCTGCGGCCCGTATTCTAAGTATGGCCCCAACCAGGAAAGTAGACAAGACACCTTTTGAAATATGGAATGGAAGGTCTCCATCATTATCATATTTAAAAGTATGGGGTTGTGAGGATTATGTCAAGAACAACACCCAAAAAAAAACTTGAAAGTCGATCCACTAAGTGTATCTTTGTAGGATATCCCAAAGATTCTATGGGATATTATTTCTACAACCCAACCGAGCAAAAGGTGTTCGTTGCTCGAAAGGTCGAGTTCTAGGAAACTATGTTCCTTATGGAAGGTACTAGTAGAACGGTGGAACTCGAGGATGATCGAGATCCACAAACCGATACACGTTTGGTTGATACTAGCAATCATCAAGAGGTTGTTGAGAATGATCAAATGGTTGATCAAAACACACAAAACATTCGCAAATCTGGTAGAATTAGTCATCCACCCGAAAGATATGGATTTTTCATGGATAGATGCTATGTGGTAGATTCGGATGAACCCACCACATACCGTGATGCAATGTCACAATCCGATTGTGACAAATGGCTTGAAGCCATAAACGTTGAGATGCAATCCATGCATGACAACCAAGTATGGGATTTGGTTGTACCACCTCTTAATTCCAAACCGGTTGGAAGTAAATGGGTTTTCAAGAAGAAAACCGATATGCATGGAAACTTGGATACTTATAAAGGAAGACTTGTAGCAAAAGGTTTCACTCAAACTAAAGGGGTTGACTATGATGAAACTTTTTCTCCTGTAGTAATGCTAAAGTCTATTAGGATATTGTTTGCCATAGCCGCACATTATGACTATGAGATATGGCAAATGAATGTCAAAACCGCTTTTCTAAATGGGCATCTTGAGGAAGATGTCTATATGGTTCAACCCGAAGGTTTTGTCGATCCACAACATCCTAACAAAGTATGCAAGTTAAAGAAATCAATCTATGGATTGAAACAAACATCTAGAAGTTGGAATCACCGTTTTGATAAAGAAGTTAAGAAATTTGGATTCGTCAAAAATGGTGATGAAGCTTGCGTGTATAAGAAAGCTAGTGGGAGCATCATTACCTTCTTAGTATTGTATGTTGATGACATACTACTATTTGGGAATGACATTCCAATCATGGAAGGTGTAAAAGCATGGCTTGGAAGTTGTTTTTCCATTAAAGATCTTGGTAAAGCTGCCTATATTTTGGGAATAAAGATCTATAGGGATAGATCAAGGCGGTTGATAGGTTTAAATCAAAGTGCATACATTGAAAAAATCTTGAAAAGGTTCAAGATGGAGAATTCTAAGAGTGGTTTGGTACCTATTCAAAGAGGAACGATATTGAGTACATCTCAATGTCCAAGCTCAAAGGATGAGCAAGAGAAAATGAATGGAATCCCATACACATCGGCTATTAGATCCATCATGTATGCAATGGTATGCACTAGACCGGATGTGTCATGCGCTTTAAGCATGACAAGTAGATTCCAACATAATTCGGGAAGTAGCCATTGGATGGCGGTTAAGAGTATATTGAAATACCTTAGAAGGACTAAGGACATGTTTCTAATATACTGGTCGGGTGAGGAGGAAATCGTTGTAAAGGGTTACACGGATGCGAGTTTCCAAACTGATCGAGATGATTCTCGATCACAATCGGGATACGTTTTCATTATGAATGGTGGGGCAGTCTCTTGGAAGAGCTCGAAACAAGATGTGGTAGCTTTGTCCACCACAGAATCGGAATACATCGCCGCCTCATTGGCAGCTCAAGAAGCTGCATGGATTAGGAAATTCATTGCCGACCTAGGGGGGTCCGTACCATTTAGGACCCTCTAGAAATATTTTTTGACAACGAGGGTGCGATTGCTCAAATCAAGGAACCTCGTGCACATCAAAAGACGAGGCACATTGAGCGGAGGTTCAACTACATAAGGGATGAAGTTGACAAGTGAAAGATATGTATTCGTAAAGTTCAAACTGATCAAAACATTGCGGATCCACTCACGAAGCTCCTTGAAAGGCCAAAGCATGAAGGTCACACTTGTGCCTTAGGACTTCGATATTCTAGTGATTGGATATGATCGAATTCTATATTTGGATATCGGAACAATTGTTATTTTGACTCATTCATATGATTAAGACATTTTGAGTTATGTTCCATATTAGCATGTTTAAATCCATGAATAAGTTATTTATTCTAAATGTCCGTAGTCGCTCATATTTGTGGGAGCAAATATGAAGGTAAGACTATTATGAACTTGGATTGGTGAATATTCATAAGGTATGAATAAGGTTGCTGCCAAGGTTCATAGATATTTATGTGATATAAATATTGGACTGACCCGCTCTCAAATGTTACTACAAGGAATCTTTGTGATTGATCATAAGTAAATTTGAGGAAAGGCGAATATCATAGTATCCTCCGACCTGAGATACATATTGGGTCTTGATATTCACCAAGTATTATGCTTTGACTTATTTCTTCTCTGCTCTGAAACATGACGGTACATAAGTCAACTAGGTGATTGTGAAAGACGTATGTAGTCAAAAGGGGATTTGTCCCTCTTATTCGTTGAGAGTAAGATGTCTAAGGCCTGCTAAATTAAATCAACAGAGAATGATCACCCTATGTCTCTGTATTTGACATGACATCTGAGGCAAAAGGATAAATGATAGATTCACCTAAATCATTTAAAGTAAGGGACTTGTAGGGGATGATATTATTGAATGGCACTTCGTCATGCGTATTAGGGGTAGTAAACCGTAGTTAGGCGGTATTTGCTATCTGCATCAATCTTCTATGTATCTTGTGCAAGTGGGAGATTGTTGGACTCGGTCTGCCCAAGACACATATTATAATTGATGTGGCTAGTACGTTATGATCCAAGTCGGGTCATACCCAATAACAAGCTAGACAAACACCAATTATATTTGTTTATATATGATATGATCATAAGTAAATAAATATTGACACTTATGTTATTTAGAAAATGGTTTCTAAATACAATGTACTTGTGAAATGAATAAATCATATGGATGATTTATATTTTGAGAGAGAACATTCCATAGTGTTATTTAAGATGATTAAATAACAATATGTGAAAATGGTTACCTAGCATGTTGCCTATATGTTGTGTTACACTTATAAGTAATAAGTTTTATAACACAAATATATAAATGGAAGGTTTAATAATTATAATAATAACAAGGAAGGACTCTCTTTCTCTCTTATTATTTTATTGTTATTTCAAATGTTAGTGGAGACATGCAAGGTTTCTAATTGGTGCCATCGGTGATGCCAAAAGATACACACTTACTTCCTTTTTCACTCTCATTTTTTGCAAGTAACAAAAAAGTTGTCTACTCTCTCTCTTTCCTCTCTAATTTTAGGCAAAGAGGAGGAGCCAAGGGAGGAAGAAAATTTTTGAGTGCAAATCCTAGCTACAAGGTGTTTGCTTGAAGGCTTGAAGGGTATACAAGCTCGAGGAACCCCTATCTTGAAGTTCTAGCCTACCATTCATCGTCCCTTTCACATTTCCTTGGTTTTGAAAGGTAGTCTTACCATGCATGGACTTATAGTGACATGCATGTGTTTGATAGTATGTATTTCATATTTCGATCCGGGTTTGGGTTTTGCATGTATAAAATTGGTTTTATACACTATAAACTAACAAGATTTAAAACATTTATCCGCTGAGTTTTTGGTAAAAGTAAGGTTTTATCACTTTGATAATCTTGTTAAAACCAAACAGTAAAAACTCTGATGGTTGAATAAAGTCCAACTTATGTATTATACGTTAATTTGATTGTGATTGGCTAAAATGGCGTCTGTCATCACCCGAAATAACTTAGTCAAAGTCTTCCGCTGTTTAATTAAGATTTTCGGGGTGTGACATATGATAACCATCTTTGTAATTGATTAGTTTTATTTTGTCAAAACCCGGGTAGAAACCCGATGGGTTTTGAGCCGGGTATACTCGATGGTTATCTTGTCAAAACCCGATATGAAACACGAAACGCGATGGGAAAACCGGAAACCCGACGGGTAATTACCCGATTAAAAGCCGACGGGTTTGGGACGGTTTGGGATGGACTTTTATAACCGGGTATGGGTTTGGGAATACCTAAACCCAAACCTGACCCATTGCCATCCCTACTATCATAGGTCATCTCATATTTTTGTTCAAAAATATTAAGTAGAGGGACTTTCTCATGCAAAAAAAAGTAGAAGGACTTTTGTGAGAAAAAACAAGAAGTTGGTTGGTTTTTTATGGTATTTTTCTGTAATCCCCTTAAATTTATGGTAAATTGCTCTTATTTTAATATAGTGATTTGTTAATGGTTTTGAATTTGTAGTTTAATAATATATGGTTGCATATTATTTGCGGAACAAGTTAACTAATGTGGAACAAGTTTACTTACGCATTCATCATGTATCAAGGGCATAACTCACACCAGAAGGACATAACTGTTGTTTGACCTAAATTGAGCTTTACAACCTTTAAAACATAATATAAAACTCATAATGCCAAACTTTTGAATTTTCTCATAATCTCTTTTAGTAAATCCCAGTTTTACAAGTTCAAATTCTAGGCATCCCTAAGGTCACGTGTATACATTCACGGCTCTTAACTTCACGTGGGCACCATGACCTTACCCCCTCTAACCTCACCTCACCTCACACTAAGGAAATTTTTTTAACCCCCTTTAAAATCCCTTAATTTAATGTAAAAAGTATTTCTTAAATAATTGTTTTTGTGTGTGTAGAGAATTATAAAGCTCATTAATATTTTAATCCATCATGTCTTTAATGCCCTTAACCCATGAAAGCAGTGGTGTTAATCCTTGCCAAATCATCATTAACGTATTGGGCGTTAAGATGTACCCGTGAACCTAATTTGCATCCTGTATTGTTTTGTTATGTGCTCATACTTTAAGGTTTGCAAGTTAGTAAAATTCTCATTTGTCAGGTGATTTCAGTTTTTTTTAATCTTTTTGTAAAGTTTTAAAATGTGAATAAATAAGTTTTCTTTCGTTCTTTCTTTCTCTTGTTTTGTTTAAACTAAAATAGTTTTACTCAATTTACTTTCTTTTTGATTTCATCTTTTGTAACAAATTGCATATTTACTTGATGGTAAGGTTGCTAACGAGTGAGTCGAGTTGGTTTCAAGCGAGCCTTTATTGTGGAGTTTCTAGCCGTGTCACACTCCGCCAAGGTGAAAACGCAAGTGTGTGATGTTCATGAATACGCAAACACATAATTATCTCAAACATAATATTATTAGGATTTCATAAGTTAAATAGTTTTACAGAACTACTTGTTTATAAACGTAAACATTAAAATATAATTTTCCGACTATGACTTAAATCCTATTAGGTTAAATACATAAAAATCCATTTCAAAACCGGTATCCTAATAGTGCAACCTTTGGTCTCAAAGTATGATGGTGTGTCTTTAGTTACCTCTCCCGAAACACGTACTCACGAATGTCAACAATAATGTTGGCACGTTCACATGTTTATATGATTAAAATAATTACTTGTAAACCTTGTATATAAGTAGTTTGATATAAAATAGTTTATGGTAAACATTGTAAGTAGGTAACTCATTATAACATAGTTTCTTGAAAATTCTTGCATGCACGTATAAAATAGTTTGATTAATCAAAGAAAACATTGATTAACTGGTTTAATTTTTTGTCTCAACACAGGTCATACAATAACTAATAAGATGATATGATATTATATGAGATGAAACATTACATAATTTAATATAATAAATCACTACAATATAAAACGAAATAATATGATATTTTATGATATGATCTAATACTAAGGGTGTAAATGAGCCGAGCTATTCGAGATGGGCTCGTTAAAAAGCTCGATCTAGCCTAGCTTAATGGAGCCCGAGCTCGAGCCTAAAATTAGGCTCTTTTAATGATCCCGAGCTTCACTTATCGAGCTCGAGTCAGCTCGCTGCCTGTCATTTATATAATATTTTAAAAAATATATTTAATGATTATTAATTAATATATATAATGTTATGAAAAAAAAATAAAAATAACTCAATAATATTTATTATTTTATACATAAAATTATAATAGAAAACAAATATATAAAAGTAATTATAATTATATAAAAAAATAGTTGATATATAGTAAACGAGCAGAGCCCGAACTGAGCTAAAGCTTGAAAATATACTCACAAGCTGAGCTCGAGCTTTGAAAATAAGCTTGAAATGATTCGAGCTCGAGCCTAGTCGAGCACGGGCTCGGCTCGGCTCGGCTCGTTTGCACCCCGATCTAATACGATATGATGTGATATATCGATATGAGATGGTATGATAATTTATGATATGATATGATCTAACATCATTTGGTGTAATGTAGCGTCATGAAATACGATGTAACATAATGAAATATAATATAATATGATATATTATGTCATAATATATTATGCTATATAAAACCTATAGCTATAGTATTTTCTTGTTGGTCCAATCAGTGGCTGCCATGTGGCAGCCTAAGTTTCTTTTGTTTTTTTTAATATTTCAAAATCTGTTTAACTATTTATTCATTTGAAAGTAGTGGAAGTAACAAAAAAAGAAGCTATTGTAGTGGTGTTGTTGAAATGTTGTAACATGCATGTCCCAAGTTCAAACCTTTGTTATGTAACATCTCGGATTTTTCAAACCCGTATTCATTTACATATAACCCGATCTGGGAACATTGTTCGGATCTTTATTCCTAATAATAAGAAGCATTTATAAGTATTTAAGATGTACATATCCATTTTCTTACCCCTTATACTTTCTAAAGATGTTCATTCCTTATTTTAACCATAAAATGTTCAATATTTAACCAACTTTCAAACTTCAAGGACCACAATTAACAAAAATGAAATTTCTACACCCCTAGAACCGGGGCGCTGCTTGATGGCACCACCAGGGGGTGGCCACGTGATGACTGTGTCGTACCGATCATGCAAAAACCTAATTTTACCTATAGAAAGGGTAAGTCATGTATCGAATCCAGAGGAGCATGTGGTCAATGTCATACGTTTGTTCGTTTATTTAACTATATTACAAAACAATTATAAAGAAACAATTATGAAGATTTGTCAAATGTGCTGATCACACTAGCCAATGAATTGGTTTTAATATCAATTATGTAATTAATCAAGTTTCAATCAATTAACAAAGCAAATCACACCCGGAAATTTAGTAAGCAACTAACAGTATTCTCATGCAACTTAACAAATTAATTATCATTGGTCAACTAAAGATTGTTTAACGAGCTAAATTTTAGGCATCAACAATCGCTAACACATGGCACTGGTTATCAAACGGTCCCTGCCAGTGTGACTCAACTAAGGGAAATTATACGCTTTCGTGCAATTAACTAGTCAGCACAACCCTATAAGAAATTATTATAGCAACCGACAAACTAACCGTTCTGATCGACAAAAACCTAAACCGGCTGAATGCACAGAAATACTAAAAATCAAACTCATAGATTAACGAAAGACAATTACAATTAGTTTTTCTAATACATGAAGAAAGTACTGAAAAATTATAAACTTTACATCCCGGGAATGACTCAAGAGGATTTAGCCGCTTATGATCTTCGATTAGTCTTTGGTTATTGATTTAGGATGATGAACTACGAATCCCAAGGTGATAGGAGGTGACCCGGGGCTCCCGAAATCGCCCCTTGTCATCCCAAAACGGCTGGAAGTCGTTATATCTGATTAGGGTTCGTAAAATAGAAGATATAGGTCAAAACCCGTTTTTTCCTATCTGTGGGACCCATTGCATAGAGCGATGGAAGATAACCAAATTTTTGGATTCCTCTCATCGAGAAACCCAAAATTCATAAATTATGGGTTCCGTAACTCATTTTCTAGCCCAGGATATGCTCGTTTTACTTCTTGGTCGCTTTTTGTGAATCCATCTTGTTCAGTTTTAGCATCGGTTTAGGTTTCTCATCCAAACTCTTCCCAAATCCTTCTAACACTTCCCAAGACTTCAAGTTATGCTCTGGTCATCCCGAGATATCATTCCATACTCGTAAAACTCTCCAATTTAACATCTTTAACGATCAATGACTTGAAATACAAAAGCACGTATAAAGTACCAAAGTTCTAAGAATATACTCAATAAAACTACATAATTAACACATTAATATATATACAAAATACCCGAACATCACATCCCCACACTTATCTTTTGCTTGCCCTCAGGCAAACTCTAAACTAAACATCAACCTCCGTCATTGGCATGTCGATTATCACCGTTAATACTAGTAAGGTTTAAGGTCATACCCAGTTTTTCAGACTGACACTTTCTAGATTGACAACCCAAAAATACAGTTAATGCTACCATAAAACTACAGAATTGCCCAGACAAGTGTACTTTGTTTCTGGTTAAGGCATACATGTTCATACCCCTCACACTATCAACACTCCGCTCGGTTAAAATATAAGGACTAGCAAAAGATGTGCCAGTATATGTCTTTGCCCTCAAATACCAAATATGAGTTATAATTTAATATGCTTGCAAATCAATCTTATCTCCACCCATTACCCACCGGTTGCATTAAGACTCGGACTATGGGTTTTGCTGATGGTTAGGTTTGGGTGCGAATTAGGCATATTTAGTGACTCAGGTGGATGGAACCCAGTTAAACAACCAATATACAGAATCTTGAATACAGACGAACTATTTACACAATCGACTGCTATTTACGACTGAACATAATAAACTGATAACTTCTTTTTGTTTTTTTGCTGATTTTTTTTAACTAAGCATCAATACAAAAAACTGAAAAATAATTACAACTCTGACATTCACATATTTACATACTCTTCTGACTAAATACAACTCGATCTATATACAACTCGATAAATAACTGGATTTCATCACACGGATAATAATATAAGTAAAGGCCAAAGCTGAATCGGTGTCTAATGTAGGTTAAGGAATTTTATTTAGTAGGGAATTATGTACGAAAATGGGTTTTCTGAAGTCCTAATCTCCATACAGGTGGTGGTATTAAGATCTTGATAAGCATATAACAAGCAAGTTCTAATTCTGTAAAATATACCGGTTTCCCTCAAATAATGACAAGTCATGTTTTATATCTATTATATAATATGTGTATTAAGTATAGGGGCTAATCTTACAAAATGTCTGGAAATAAGGGCTGCCGATATGAAACATGTATACCGGTCCCCTTTACTCTTTATCCCTGTCTAATAGATTCCATTTTCAACTTATCATTTTGAAAACATTTGTCGGGAAAACTATCGAGAAGCTGAAAAACTAACCACGACCAAAAACCTCTAACTTGGTATTAGTAGAAATAATTAACAGTTAATAACTTAGGTTTCTGAATACTCTTCGAGGTACTATTGGGCTAAAAATTTCAATTTTTCCCCATCCCCACACTTGAGGTTGATATTGTCCTCAATGTTAAATTTAAAACAATTAACAAACATTTGAGGGACGGGTTGAAATTTAATGCTTAACAATTTAAAACTCAGGAACTAATGTGACGGGCCTAGTAATAATTATACAATTACACTTCTAACATTTAAACTAAAAATAACAAAATAAATTATGAAACTAAATCACTTGATATGAATGATAAAGCAATGCCAACGTGGCTCGCAAACACTCGTCTTCTTCAGAGACTATAACTGAATCTGTAAAATCTCAAAACATGTAGAAGCGAGCTTCTCACCGTGTGTAAGACATAGGCCTTTTAAGAATTTTGCAAAAATGAAATTTTAATTTATTTTGTAAAACAATTACCGAGGCGAGTTATTTATTTTCATAATAAATTTTGTTAAACAAGTTAAACTGTTAAAAGACCTAACTCACTTTCATAGGAATCACGGTTGCATTTAGCGTATGCAACAAGCCCTTTAAACCCCCCGGTAGCCCGGGTGGACGAGTGAGGTCTCGTGAGGGTTTATAGTGAACCACACCCACAAAGTTCCATTACAAATATATATATACACGTACCTGGATTAACCGTAGCAAAGCATGAACGCACTCTGGGTAGATCGAATGGCTAAAACCTCGTTTTCTGACATCTTCACCGAACACTTCAAACTTGTGGCATCCCCACACTTAATTTCTACTATGATGGCACGCTTAAAATAAACGATTAGTAATATACAAAGATAAAAACAAAAGCCCAGAATAAAAATAAATTACAAATAATAAAGCCGGCTTGCCTCCCGGTTAGCGCGGAATTAAATGTCTACAGCTCAACAATACTTGAATTCCTCATGGTGGTCGAAGTGAACCCTTACCCAACGAGTTTCCAATATACACTCGGCAGCTTACATGTCGAGTCCGTATCGCTTTACAGCGATTGACATGTTGCTTGAATGATTGTTGCGAGGCCGCTTCTTGATTATTTGTCAAATATCATGCAAGCTTACTTTCATGTTATTCATTACCAAGCCTTCATCCCCATACTTGTAGTTTGCAATAATAAGCACTGGAGAAGGCATATGATACACCAAGGCTACCTTAGGCTCTTCATACTGTGAAGGAGTTGCGTCTTCTGCTTTAGTCACACTTTCACTTTCTTGCTTTGGAAGATCAACAATACCACTAGCCAACTGCCCTTGGTCTCGTTTGATTTCGATTGTATCCTCAGTATTCTGCTTGAGCAAGGCCTCAAGTCTTTTATCTCTTAGCTCATATTTCTTTTCTTCTTCCATCATCCATCTATTATGTTCCACTAACATGTTCATGATCGCATCGAACTTAGAGTTTAGTATATTTTGCTACTCTTCATCAACCGAATGAGGATATTCATACTCACCTTCATCATGAGAATATTCATAATCATCTTCATCCCAATCTGGTTTAGTGTGCATAATTGTTGGGTCGGATTTTTGATAAGGAAGATTGGAATCTTCTCAACCTCCTTAGAAAACGGCTAAGTAAGGACTTCGAGAAAGCTTAGACGAACGAGCATGGTTTTACTACCTCGAGCAAGGTCTTCGGAATCTTAAATGGCTTATTCTTCTAAGTGTTAAGGCTTCGAGCAAGCTACACTTCAACGAGCAAGAGTATTCTTTTATCGAGCATGGATTGCCAATCGAGCAAATAGCTTGATCATCCAAGTTTTAACCAAGCGTTACGAGCACATGGGGACAAGCATGGATGCAATAAGAAGATGTCACGTGATCAAAGCAAGGACTTCGATCACAGTTCAGTTCCCCAAACAAGATTTACATCCGAGCATGCTAAAGATTGCTAAATAAATCTAAGGACAAGACTGAAGACATCAAGAAGAATGAGCTTGCTCGATGGACTAGTTCGAGCAAAGCATGGATTAGTCAAGAGGAATGAAGCTTGCTGGAGGAGAATATCTTCATTGAAGATATTCTAAGTAAAGTATGCTCGAGGACAATCATCGAGCATACCTAGCATAGTTAGTCTGCTCGAGCAAGATTGTTACCTTGCCCGAGGACTCAACACTTGTATTATTTTGTCTTTCATTATGTAATGATTAGGAACTTCTAGAAGGAATGTCAGGGTCTATAAATAGGGTCCTAGGTTTCCATTTAGGGCACGGATAACGACGCAAACAATACGAGAAACATTCTAAAAGAATATTCTATTTGTTTCCTCGTACTGCCGCCGCGGCCGTCACGCATGAAACCCTAGACATTTCTTTCACTGTTACATTAATGACTCATTTAATATAGTGAATATTTGTCTTTGAATGTGCTCTTATTTATTACTTATTATCAATTCGTGTTTGTTATTTTTACTCCTTCGGTCCCACTTGTTGGATATCCTGATTCCGTCGGGATATTCAATAGGCCTTTGGGTTACAAAGTTGGTGTCTTCTTGTCAACCTTTTCTAAGGTTTTGTTGTGGTCTAAATTATATAAATATTTCCTGCACTTCTAGATACTTTCGAGACAAGTTTTTATTGAATATTCTTATTAGGTGGCTCATATGTGAGTTTTAATGGTTTAAAGTGTCAACGAGCTAAAAATTAGTGACCATGCTAAGTTATTCTCAAGAGATTAAAATATAGTATATTAACTAATAAATAGGCATATGACATTGAAATAAATTTGTGTTCATTGAATGTCTCGTGACTTTGCAAATAAAAATAATTATATTAATTTTAAAAGTAATATATGTTGAAAGTATTATGCATTTAACTCCAAATTCAATTGATACATTCGTATTCTTATTTATTTAGAATCATGCATGTTGTAGACCTAAGAAAACAAGATAATGGATATTTTGGGCCGTAGACAGTAGGTAATTGGCGGTGGAGTGTGGTGCAAGTTGATATACATTGGAGGGAATTATTTAAGGTTAGGAGAAGACAGCAGCCAACAACAATTGGTTTTCGAAAGCCGGTCAGCCTCATGGAGAAAAAATAAAAGAGGGAGCAAGCCATTGATTCAAGTAGAGAGTGTCCGGGTTCAACACCTACTCAACTAAACATCCTTATTATTCGGTTTGAATTTATTATTTTCATCATGAATTTATTGTTTGAACCTATTTATTATCTTCTGGTCTTGAGTATGGTTGTTGACTAAACCCTTAGACCACCTAGGTTTATGACGAACTTTTGTTGACGTTGGATTTTAGTTTGGATTTTGCTTTTATTATGGTTTATGATTAAGTAAGAGGTTTCTTGTTATTTATTTGATGCATATGTGTGCTTATGATTGTTTGACGAGTTTTATTGTTTCATAGTTTCCTTGGTGATTGTCTGTCATATGATAGGATTCTGTTAGGTCATGTACTGTGTGTTTTTGACTAGTTTATGGTTGATATGCATTAAAACCATAGGAACAATAATAATTAATCAAGTAGACCTAAGTGTACCGCTACTCTAAATAGCGGTAAGGTGATAGATTATTGATAAGTCTTGGTTGATTAAGATTGCTAGATTTAGTTCTTCGTAAGGAGTTCGTCTAGGTTTGATTTTTCAGCTTTGTTTATCTAGTTGAGTGAATACTTTAAACCACCTTTGATTTTCGCGCTGTAAGGTAGGATTTCTTATAGAGGTACTTGTCATAAAATAAATTAGCAACCGTAAGGAAGTCTAAATAAACTGGTGTTTTTAAGAACTTATTATAAATCCATAGGTGTCTTCTTGAGAAGGGTCAGGGTCCTGTTTGGGTTTTCTTTAAGTGAATAATTTAAGATCCTAGTTCCATAACTTAGCATTTTCCAACTATTTGATAATTGATACATTAGGATTCTAGCCTAGGTGGTTGCTTATCATCATCTGAATTAAGTCCAAGTTCTAAGTTTAGTGTCTTTAGTTTTTTTAATTAGTTTATTAGTAAAATCCCATTAAACAAATAATAAATAAATAGTTGTGTCTGTAGTTGAGTCTAATTTGCTAGTTTACGTAATTAAAAGAGTCTCGTAGGTTCGATATCCGGACTTACTTAGCTGTACTAGAGTCGACCGGTTCACTTGCCAGTTAGTAGTTTTAGTTACGTTTAAGAGTTTAGAATTTATTACTTAGTGTCTAGATTATCGTAATTTTAGTTAATAATATTAAACTACTTTTAGCAATCAAGTTTTTGGCGCCGTTGCCGGGGACTCTTGGCAATTGCGTTATTAGCTTTAATTAGACTTACTTGCTATATACGTGCTATTTTTATACTTTGTTTCGTTTTTGAGTCGTAGGAGTTAGGGTAATATAGTTTAGTTTAATTATTATTTTTATTTCGGAGTCTTTTCATAGGATTCTAATTGTCCGTGTCTTTTATTTCTTTTGAGTCTCGTAAATATGTGTGAGATTTGTGGTGGACCCCATTTTACGCTTATATGTCCTCAATATGTGGGTTGTTTATCACATTATTATACTAACTATCCTGTGCAGCCACAACAAAATTTTTGGCAGGGGCCTCCTTCGTATTATTATGATGGTTTGTGTCAGCATCCGCAATATAATCAAGGTCAATTTGATGGTCAATATTCTGATAACAACCCTGTTGAGAATAGTTTGTCCGAGAGTAGTATGAAGAATTTAGAGAATATGATGGCTCAATATCTGGCTTCAGATTCCCAACAGAAGTTAGCCGAGCATGATATCATCTTGAAAAATCAGCAGAGCATTATTACAGATCTCCAACATACATTAGAAAGCATTACTAGTAGATTGAATGAAGAAAAGGAGGAAGAAAAGAGATTGAAGTTATTGGAGTATGTTGACGAGCCAGATGAGGGGATCACTCAAGTAACGGAGACGAAAATGGACGATGAAGTCCCACTTCCGGTTCCACAGGTCACTATTGCTAATTACTGGAGTGACTCTGATGATGAAGTATACGAAGAAGAGTGGGCTGCTTATCAGAGGTCGTTAGTGAAGAAAGAAGAGACAGAGGATGAAGTGGATTTGGGAGATTCACTTGAGTTGATGTTTGGTGTTGAAGAAGAGATAGAGGAGGAAGTGGATTTAGGAGATTCAGTTGATTTGATGTTTGGTGTTGAGAAAGAGGTTGAGAATAAGTTGTGTGAGGTGGATGAGTTTTTGGATTTGGAGTTAGAAGGGTTGCCTGAATTCAATGAAATAGGTGAGTTCGATTCGGAGGGTGGTGACTTAGCATTTTTTGAATCCCTATTAGAAGATATAGAAGTGGTGGTAGTGGAAGATCTCCACAGCTGGCCTATGGCACTTATTATAAATGTTGCTCATATATCAAAACCACGGGATAAGGCGAAGAGAAGAGCATCTGTGAATCGAAATAATTTGCAAGTCAGAAGATGGTCTACAGGAAAGAAGAAGCCATTGAAGTTCAAGCATGACCGATCTTCTTGATTTATTTCATGCATCCGGTTCATTCCAGGTAAGTTTAAATTTTGGTGGTCTGACCTGTAAAGAAGTTTTAAAGCATTTTTCAAATCCACCGAGAAAATTTCAATGTTTAACAAGTACCGGGTGGAACTAAACGGGTTAGATAGGGTCCAGGTGGAAGAGAAACCTCCTGATTAAGTTCAAGTGTGGGGAGGTTCCGCGGAGTTTGTATAATTG
The DNA here is from genome assembly GCF_021521415.1 of Bidens hawaiensis. NCBI lineage: Eukaryota > Viridiplantae > Streptophyta > Magnoliopsida > Asterales > Asteraceae > Bidens > Bidens hawaiensis. Next base: position 411,039 of record NW_027492926.1, on the reverse strand, counting down.
TCGAGTCACTAACGTAGTCTTTTGTAGTTTTTGTTTGTTTTTGTGTTTTTAAGTTTTGTAGGATTTGAGCTAGAAGAGTATCCCCATGAAGTATATTGCAAATTTCAAGTGTGGGGATGGAGTAGTAGGAGAGCCGTATACTTTTTATTTATTTGATGGTATTATTCATATTATATATTGTTTAGGGTTGTCTGGTGACTTTGAAAGTTTAACATCTATCAAGTTGATAAGATACTTTTTAGATATTGTTTGATGTGTTTGCCGCTTCCGTTCGTGAGTGAGAGAAGGAGATACCATTTGCTGAGTACGTTTGGAGTTTGAGGGCATTCATGGAAGAAGACTTTGGCATCATATTTCATGCGCATATTACCAGCTAAGTCTTTTCCATTATCTAGCTTGTTTATTTTTGGTTTTTGTTTTTAGACTCTTAGTTTTTTTGTATTTCGAATTTATTTTTATTTTTATTTTTTTAGTCCTTATCCTTGCATTGAGGACAATGCAAAATTTAAGTGTGGGGATTGAATATTTGAGTCGTAGTAAAAAAAAATTGAAAAATAATTTTGAAAACAATGTCCCTTGAATATGGTTTTTTGCATTATAAATGGAAAATGATAATATAATTGGAAATTGGTTTTTCAAAATACTAATATGAGATAAAATAAAAAGAAAGCATACTAAGCTTGGGATGTGTCGGTAGGCCCAACTAGTCTTGAAAGGTTTCCCATTGTATATTCAAAATAAACCTAATCAATATTAGATTTTGTGGATTCTCATCCTAAGGGGGATAGTGAAGTTGAAATTTGATAAGACATAGAGAGTATTACCATAAGATGACTACCCTAAGGTGGTGAGAATTGAATGCACTTTAAATTAGCACGCCACTATGTTTATTAAAATAAATAAAGAGTGGTGGCGCCCCGCCATGTCCAATTTTATACGAGCTTAGAAATTAGTTATATATTTAGGGTAAAAGATGCTTAAGTGCACAATAAAAAAAAGGAAAAAAAAAATGTTAAAAAAAAAAATAAAAGTATTCCAAAAGTTAGTCTGAAAAGCTAAAGAAAGAGAAAGTTATGTAATGAAAAATGCCAAAGAAGCATTCTCAAAATAGAAAAAGAGGCCAAAGTGCACATACTAGACGAGACTGAGAGTTTACGTGTTACCAAGGGGATGGCGACTCTGAGGATACACTATTGGGACTCAAAAGTTTTTAGTCAATAAATATTTTTTTAGGGAATATATAGGACAAAGTCCAATAATATTTAGAGCATGCTCGTACGACCTCACTTGACCTATCATCCATAAATTCCATCTAAGTGTATTTTCTTCTTACCATTAAGGGGTTCTTATCTTATGGTGATATGCTGAACCAGTTTGCTTCAACTCGATTATTTTTAATTGTCTTTGCTATGCTTGGGATGTGGTAGGTGGATCTTAACTCTAAAGGTGTGAGACCCATAGCTTTTTGATATCACATAATTGCTTAATGTGCTTGGAGGCTTGATAGGCTGGTGGCTGGGTTTAAGTGTACAACAATATCGGCAATCGTATTTGAGCATTAAGATAACCTATATGTTTTTAAGATCATATTTTCCGATTATGATTCCATTGCGTATGTCTTTTTCAGAGACGATAAAAGAGTAAGTGTGGGGATATTTGATGTGGTCTACTTATTATTATATAAATATTTCCCACACTTCTAGATACTTTTGAGCCAAGTTTTTATTGAATATTATTATTAGGTGGCTCGTATGTGAGTTTTAATGGTTTCAAGTGTCAACGATCTAAAAATTAGTGACCATGCTAAGTATTCTCAAGAGATTAAAATATAGTATATTAATTAATAAATAGGCATATGACATTGAAATAAAATTGTGTTCTTTGAATGTCTCGTGACTTTGCAAATAAAAATAATCATATTAATTTTAAAAGTAATATATGTTGAAAGTATTATGCATATAACTCCAAATTCAATTGATACATTCATATTCTTATTTATTTAAAATCATGCATGTTGTAGGCCCAAGAAAACAAGATAATGTATATTTTGGGCCGTAGACAGTAGGTAATTGGCGGTGGAGTGTGGTGCAAGTTGATATACATTGGAGAGAATTATTTAAGGTTGGGAGAAGACAGCAGCAGCAACAACAATTGGTTTTTCGAAAGCTGGTCAGCCTCACGTAGAAAAAAAAAGAGGGAGCAAGCCATTGATTCAAGTAGAGAGTGTTCGGGTTCAACGCCTACTCAACCAAACATCCTTATTATTCGGTTTGAATTTATTATTTTCGTCATGAATTTATTGTTTGAACCTATTTATTATGTTTTGGTCTTGAGTATGGTTGTTGACTAAACCCTTAGACCACCTAGGATTATGACGAACTTTTGTTGACGTAGGATTTTAGTTTGGATTTTGCTTTTGTTATGGTTTATGATTAAGTAAGAGGTTTCTTGCTATTTATTCGATGCATATGTGTGCTTAGGATTGTTTGACGAGTTTTTTTGTTTCACAGTTTCCTTGGTGATTGTCTGTCATATGATAGGATTCTGTTAGATCATCTACTGTGTGTTTTTGACTAGTTTATGGTTGATATGCATTAAAACCATAGGAAATAATAATTAATCAAGTAGACCTAAGTGTGCCGCTAATCTAAATAGCTGTAAGGTGATAGATTATTGATAAGTCTCGGTTGATTAGGATTGCTAGATTTAGTTCTTCGTAAGGAGTTCGTCTAGGTTTGATTTTTCAGCTTTGTTTATCTAGTTGAGTGAATACTTTAAACCACCTTTGATTTCCGCGTTGTAAGGTAGGATTTCTTATAGAGGTACTTGTCATAAAATAAATTAACGACCGTAAGGAAGTCTAATTAAACTGGTGTTTTTAAGAACTTAATAAAAATCCATAGGTGTAAGACCCCGAATCCCGGGAATCCTACAGTTGGTAAATCACGTCCACAAATTCACAAAAATTTAAAACCAAACGATTCGTTTTATTTAAAACAAGTTCAGAGTAAATAACAGCGGAAAAAGTGTAAGTATTTAAAAATCCCAAATATGGGTACAAGTGTCTAAAAATCAAATATAAATAAAATATCTGTTTTATTTGAAATCCTCGACCAGAAATGTCTTCAACCTCCCGTGTAGCATCCAGCACGTCCAAGCGGTAGCATCCACTTCTTAACTTGAAAGTCAATCTAACATACACACAAAGTCAGCTTGAGCTGAGTGAGTTCAAGTTTTCATAAACAACAGAAATTAAAAATTTAAATTCCATGAGTATGGAATGTAGGGGAAAATCATGAGTCCATAAAATCATAAACAGCTTTTCTTAACCAATTCATAAGTAAATAAAACATTAAACATCTTTTCAGGCAGCACGGGCCTCCTCACCCCAGGTCTTCCCCGAGTAATATATTTGACCCAGCCGCGCTTTAACAAAACCGTTAAAATCATGCAACACGAGCCTCCTCACCACCGGTCATCCCCAAGTAATATATTTGACTCGGTCACAGTTTAATAAAAACAAAATCACGCAACACGAGCCTCCTCACCCCGGGTCATCCCCAAGTAATATATTTGACTCGGTCGCGGTTTAACATACCAAACATGTGATATGGGCCTCCTTACCCCGGGTCTTCCCCAAGTAATATATTTGACCCGACCACGGTTTATAGAACGGCGGGCCTCCTCACCCCGGGTCTTCCCCAAGTAATATATTTGACCTGTCGGGTCATAAACATGCAACACGGGCCTCCTCACCCCGGGTCCTCCCCGAGTAATATATTTGACCCGGTCACAGTTTACCATCACATACACATTCACATACACACATACAAACATCTAATTCAAACATCCAACCAACAATATCACCACATACAATCCATAAATAATGGATAATCTAGGCATTCAATACTAAGCCTAATAGCAACCTTTAGGCTTAGAGCCCAAGTAAAATGTATAACCTTAAGGGATATATGACCTTAAACGAGTCTAAAATATCCTAAGGCATAAAATATAATTTACACATGTCTTCATAAAGGCACAACCACAAACAAGATCATACAATACCAAACCAATAGTTTAAACGAATTAAAATCGGTTAAAATCATAATAAGGTGTGTATGCTAGCCCAAAACGTAAAAAGATTAAAAAGGGCCTCATGAACTTACCTGAAATGAGCCACACAAACACCAAAGAGTTTGAGAACTTCCGAGCCAATCCACAGTTTACAAGCCTGTCGGATTTCACACAAATATTACTAACTAAACGTACCGACTCGTTTATCCTACGAGACGTTCTAACATGATTTGATTGACCTAAAGCCTTGACATTACCAAATTCAATTACATCAGCCCGAGAGGCCATGTATTTACCAAAACCACCCTTAGTTAATCCCGGGGACAAAGGGTTCCCAATTTACCCCCGAAAGTTGTTGACTTTATCGAATACGCGCGTTAACGGGTTGTTTATGCACTTAGATACCGACTCAGCCCCGTGTGGACCAAATTTAGTAAAATCACAGCCAACAAGTGCACACGACGCTACACGAGTTGGATGGGTCGGTAATTCGCAAGCACGATGCACAAATTACCAATAAATGCGAATTTGCGCCATACCGACCCGTTTGAGTAACCGACGCCCAATTCAGCCCCAATAACATAAAAATATAGTTTTTCATAGCCAACAAATCATACCGAGGCTAAAACATCCGAATTGGTTGTTAATTCCCTCAAACAACGCGCTAGACGCAACCATTGACAAACTAGACAACCGAAACCTAGTTTTCACTTCATCAACAGTTGAACAATCTAACGAATGCAAAAACTCATGATACTAAAGTATATTACACTAGACATACCTAAGAAGATGACGGAGCACGAACTTCAATTATAATAGCCCCGAAAGATGCGAGAAAGGGCAGCCACCGGTTAAGCCTAAAACGAACTTATCTATCAATAACGAATATAACATGCAGATTTTAGCATGCAAAGATGCATTTTATGACATAGGAAAACCATGGAATTAAATTATTAAATTTTTACCAGAGTTGCATAAATATCTTAAGTTTATAAAAATATTTTTATTATATTTTTCTAGTGGACTCAAAAATCATAAAAATTCCTCCAACACAGAAAGGTATGTGCAGCTATTTCAGTGCGCAACAAAATGGTTTTATTTTTATAAAATTCATTACCCAGCCAAATTAAACGATTCCAATTTGGTTTTGTTCCTAACTCAAAATATTAACTTTTAAAAGTGGAACCAACCAATTTAGACTTGTCAAAAAAGGGTTATGATGTCGGGAAGACAGACCAGAATCCGTCATCCCGCATCAGCTTTGACACTCGATCTTATAAAATCATAAAAAGTATTCAAATCTCGTCCAAAAATTACGTATTATACCTTTCTGGAAACTAGACTCAAAGTAGAACATCATAGAAACAATAATCGATCAAAAAAAAAATATTTTCATCGAGTTACAGACCGAGCAATAAACGAGTACGAATCTGTTAGAAATTGTTATAATCAAAACTCATCCCTAACGTGTTCAACAAAGGGTTTAATGGTGAAAAAATGTTATACTAAGATAGAACCGACCTGGAATTGAAGTTCGGATGGCCGGAAATGGGCTGGTCTTGCACGAAAATCGAGAAGAGAGGGGGAGGAGGGCGCCGATCGGTGATGGGTTAGGGGTTTAGGGTTTTATTTATTTATTTTTTATATAATAATATAATAATAATACATCCTAGCCCCTCAACTTTACTAAAGATCGAATTTGTAAGAAAAGTTAAGTGAGAAACGTTTACGAGGGTTGCAAGGAGCTCCCGGGAGAATGCCGGGTCAAGCCCGAAAGGTGTACATAACACTACAAGATTAAATCTTTTGTCGGAAATTAACGGGCGTTGCAATAGGTGTCTTCTTGAGAAGGGTCAGGGGTCCTGTTTGGGTTTTCTTTAAGTGAATAATTTAAGATCCCAGTTCCATAACTTAGCATTTTCCAACTATTTGATAATTGATACATTAGGGATTCTAGCCTAGGTGGTTGCTTATCATCATCTGAACTAAGTCCAAGTTTTAAGTTTAGTCGTCTTTAGTTTTCTTAATTAGTTTAAAATTAGTTTTTTAGTAGAACCCCTTAAACAAATAATAAATAAATAGTTGTGTCTGTAGTTGAGTGTGATTAGCTAGTTTACGTAATTAAAAGAGTCTCGTGGGTTCGATATCCGAACTTACTTAGCTATACTAGAGTCGACCGATCCACTTGCCGGTTAGTAGTTTTAGTTAAGTTTAAGAGTCTAGAATTTATTACTTAGTGTCTAGTTAGCGTAATTTTAGTTAATAATATTAAACTACTTTTAGCACATCAGGTTTCACCCGACTCACGATCCTGACAAGTGGTATCAGAGCATTGGAAGCTCACTGAAGGCCAAGGGATAGAAGGTTTGTGAAAAAGCTTGAAGCTTTACTCTGTTTCTGTGCTGCAAATCCCAGATTTATTGAAATAGAAGACTAAAAAGTGTCTACCAACAAGGATCCCAGATTACTTGGACAAGAAAACTTTATCAAATGGATGGTGCTCTTCGAAGCAGCTGTAAACTACAACGACCCAGAGCTTTGGACTTCTATCACTGATGGAAACTATGTTCCTTTAACTGCTCCGAACAACAATGCCACCGTTGAGCTGATGATGAAAAAGAGAGATGACAAAGCACTATCTATGCTAAAGTTAGGTCTGTCTTGGGAGATACTGACAACCGTCAACCATCACAAAACTGCTAAAGAAATGTATGATGCAGTTATTGATATGTTTGAAGGAAATACTGAACTGAGAGATATCAAGAAAGATAGACTGAAACAACAGCTTGATAGGTTTAATTTTAATGATGGAGAAAGACTGAAATCAGTTCTGCAAAGGTTCATGGTGATTGTTAATGATATAAGAACTAACCTGCAGATCTCAGATTTTGAGCTAAACAAGAAGCTTTTATCATCTTTGTCTGGTGAGTGGTACACAGCTAGAAAATTCATCAAGGAAAAAGTGAGTTTCCCCAACTTTAAGTTGGATGATGTGATTGCATTTCTCAAGGCTGCAGAACATGAGATGACCGAAAATCATATGATTAGAGAGGATAAGCCAAGTTTTCAAGTGAACAATGCTCTTATAGCACCAATGGGCAACCTCTCAATCAAGAGCCAGCAGCCTATTATTGAAGAGCCATCCGAGACAAGTTCAACATGTAGTGGCCAGTCAAGATTTACTGTTCAGCTGATTGAAGATGATAATTCCTCTACAGCAAAAGGACAGTCAACATTTATGCAGAACAATAATGTTCAAGGAACAGACTATCAAGCATTGTTCTCTATGTTTACTGAGTCATATCATGCTTTTGTTGCAAAGAACCTGATCAACACAAGTATTGTGCAGGAAGATCTTGAGAAAATTGATGCTGATGACTTGGAAGACATGGACATCAAGTGGCAGGCTGCTATGTTAGCTGTGAGTATCAAAAGGTTGTATAACAGAACTGGAAGAACAAGCTTTAATGGACCAAATGAGAAAATCGGCTTTGACAAGTCAAAAGCCATCTGTTATAATTGTCAACAACTAGGACATTTTGCAAGAGAGTGCAACATGCCAAAGAAAGTTGGTAATCAAGTGAATCAGAACCAATTTTACCAAAATCATAATAAGAACTTCCAACATCAAAGAAATCAGATAATCAACCCAAACCCCTATCAAAACCAAAATATACCCCAGCAACAACCCTTTCAGCCACAGAGGAACAACCAACTGCAGATTCACACTAATCAGAACAGAGTTAATCAGAACAATGTGAATCAGGTTAGGGATCAGGGAAACGTTGCAGTAACTAGGGTGCCTCAGGATGGGGAGTTTGATTGGAGCAACCATGCAACTGAGATTGAGAAGGCGAATGTTTCATTTATGGCCAAAGTACTGGACAAGCCTGAATCTTCAAATGTTCAGGTACAATCTGATATTTCAATTTCTGATCTTCTTATTACCATTGATGAACTCAATCAGGAGGTTGGAAAATGGAAAACTGAGAGTGATAGCAAGGAAGCATTCTTGAATGTATATGAAGCCAGTGAAGCATCTTATGAAAATCAAATCAAGGGCTTGAAGAGGATTGTATGCAGGCATACCGAACCCAATCAAAAATGACAGTTGAAATTGAGGGTTTGAAAAAGATGTATGCTGAAGAGAAATTGAAGAATGCTGACTTGTTAATTCAAATGGAATTCTTGAAGAACCTTGTTTCTACAGGAAATACAATGGGTTTTGTGGATAAGATGAATGAAGAAGAGAAGTACAAAAAGGTGCCACCACCTTTCTGTGATAGCTACCCACTGAAAGTAGACAAGGAGAGCAGAAGTGAATATCTAAAACAATTCAAGAATGCGTTTGATGATAAAGCTGATTTTGTAAAACAGTATGATGATGTGTTTGTGGATAAGAATGGAGAGTTTACAGTAAAACAGAATGATGAACAAGGAATTGTCACACCCCGTTAAGCGAATTGCGGAAGCGTAAAACGGAAATGCAACAGATACAACTGGTATCAAATACATTGTTCATAAAGAAACATTACTAACTAATTTACAATATATTATATCGTTCTAACATCTTTTACAAACTAGGTGATACAATCAAACCGGTTCTTCAATTACTTTACTTCTAACTCAAATGCCCATGACATCAATCACCAATCAGACACGTAACGCACAGGGAATTACTTCTCATATCTGATTACCTGAAAAGCATGTTAAAATAGGTCAACTACGAATAGTTGGTGAGTTTCATAAGTTTAACGAAATCAGTTCTGCGTACCACACAGTCATAGTTTGTATGTACGCGCGTATGTAAAAATATGTGTTTACGTTTGTATAAATATGTACAGCCATATCCTTGTGTGTGCATATGCACACATGTAAGTTTATAATATAAATTTGAAATTTCAGTAAAATCGTGATTGTTTGTTCGTACTACCTGTTTCCAATTTCCGTGTTTAACCAACCACTATGGACCCCCTTCCTCCCACAACGGTTCCACATAAACTCAACCACTGTGGCCCCCCTTCCGCCCACAACGGTTCCGCGTTAACATCAACCACTGTGGTCCCCCTTCCACCCGCAATGATTCCACGTAAACTCAAACATTATATAGTGTACATGCAAATAATTAGTATATTCTACACATAGTATTTCCTACGGCTAATCACATAGCATGTATATAGACACATATACACATATAGTATTTATCATGTATCACCAAACACTATGACTCCCCATCCGTCAACAATACGCATAATCACATTATTTACTTAACATTCATGTCATAATCAAGTTAATTCGTTTAATAAGTTGCAGCAGAACTTGGCTCATAGGCCATACTCAACTTTAGTTTATAAGTTGCAGCAGGACTTGGCTCATAGGCCATACTCAACTTTCGTTTATAAGTTGCAGCAGGACTTGGCTCATAGGCCATACTCAACTTTAGTTTAGTAAGTTGCAGCAGAACTTGGCTCATAGGCCATACTCAACTTTAGTTTAGTACTATTGTGGCCCCCCTTCCGCCAACAATAGCACCATAATCATCACAGACCACGTTATCCCCATGGCCATTACAGACCACGTTATCCCCCAAATTAGTTATGTTTAACATTACATAACGTGTTTGTATAAACATGCTATCACGTGTAATTTCATTATGTTTTGCAATTCGTATTATCTCCACTCAATATAGCAGTCAATGATAATAATCACCTTTCATCAGCACGTAGTCAATCATTATGTTTGTAGGGACTTTTCTTATATAAATGTTCAGATATTTTATATCCTGAATCGTTTTCAGATAGATAACGTGTGTAAACATGCTTTCCACCCCAAAAGTTCGTAAAATAGTTTAAAGAGTGGGGTCATGAACCTCACCTTATCGTAGTTCGCACAGAAATTACGTATCAGTAAGTCAGATGCCTCGTTTATAGCCTGATTCCTATAAACGGTATCGTATCGTTAATACTAGTACAGTGTTCAAGCTAAGTCGGGCCGTATAGATAATCTGGGTATAGCTGTTGACCATAGTCTTAGATTGTGACGTTGTATACTATGAAATGTTTAAAATTGGATTTGGCTCAGTTTCACCGTTTCCTGAGCCTAGCTCAGTTGATCGTTTATACGTTTCGGGATTAGGTAAGATCACATAAAACTTAAGTAAATATATTGATTGATAAAATAATTTGATTTATGAAAGAATTTTAAGGTTTCGGTGTCTGGTTTGATCGCAAGGTTTGTATCCGTTTTCATACGGGTTTGATTATACAAAACGCGCATAATTCACCCGAATTTTCTGGAATTCTCGTAAAAAGTTCGTTTTTATCAATATCATTCAAAAACATGATATTTGACCACTTTTGACATTTTGACATACCAGTCAGTCCGTTAAACACAAAACTGCCGGTTTCGTTAAAACAATTATAATTTAAATCTTTGATTAATCATAACTAAATATGTACTTATATATAAATTATGTAAATTTTTGTAAAAATACATTAAGACATGGAGAATTTTATTAAAATATTTTCAGAAACTTTATGATTATTTATTTATTTATAAAAATTCATTTAATAGGTTATAATCGTGTAATAAATGGCCCGTTTATATCAAACGACCTCCGAAAAATCCAATAATTTTTACAAATGGCCTCAATGTTATTACATAGCCCCTGAAAAATTTTCAGAACCTAACTCTTTTGACAAAATGCCTTTTTGTGTGTTTTTCTGCTGTTAAAATTCGGTTAAGCCATGATTGCACAAACCATACTTAGACATTTCCAATGATTCCCAAACTTTACCAGTGATCTTACCATCACATATTAAACTCCAAAACCAAGTTTCATAATTTTTCAATATGTTTAGCTATTTTTCCCAAATAAACGCTCATAAACGGGAATAAATTCACCAAATATTCTCCGTTTATCGAAAAATTACCAAATTTGAACAGGGACTCATTTATATGATACCTAATGTCCCTGCAAGTTTTCACAAGCTAACAACAAGCACGTCACAACCTAATACTAAACAGCCCCTAAACGAGTGTTACGGGTTTACCTTGTCGGTTTTCGATGAATTTTGCTAGCTTAAACGACTTTCCGGGTCTCGGGTTGCAAACTCAGTATATCTACATATCATATAACATCAAACCAAGCATAAATCATCCATGTAACAGCCTTGATAATTAGGGTTTCGGTTTTGGGTTCAAACCGAACTTTCTAACCGTAAAAACGTTGTATTCATGTTCTAATCCGCGTTTTTGACCAAAAAAGTATATGTTCCTGGTTTGTAAACATGTTTAACATCAAAACATGGTTTTACTTGATTTTTAGGGTTTTTGGATGGTTAAACATGTTTAAAACTAACTAAAACATGTTTATAAGATTATAACTTAGTTAAAAGATGGTTAAAAGTTCATGAAAATGAAACTTACTTGTGGGTTTTGGGCAAGGGTTTGGAAGAACAGCTGAAGGGAGGTCTGGTCTTTAAGTTATGGTATAAAATTAGGTAGCTTAATCAAGAAGTCTTGTAAGTAAATATCTTTGGTGGTGGTTGTGTGTTGGCGGCCGCAAGTGTCTAGGGGCCCATTGGTCCTCTTTTTGGCCCAATGGTGCCTCGGTTTCCGTGCCACACGTAAAAGTCGGTCCAAAATTTAGTTCGGGTTCGGTTTTTCGCAAGAAAATTAATTCGAGTGTGAGAAATAGCGCATAAACGAGTGTTTTTCAGCTTATTTTTGTAAAATAAGAAAAACGTACTGACTTGTTGTAAAATTCCACAATATTTTCACGGATTGCTTAGAACATGTCATATAAGTGTTTTATAAATCTTTTTCGGCTTAACGGATGCTACAATGCTTGTTTTGATATTAACGATTGTGTTTAAGCTTATAGCGTATCGATAAACGAAACCTTTTTCGTTTAAAGAGTTTTAAACGTACTGGGGCCTAAATATCAATATGTTAGCCTCTATAACATATATATAACTCGTATATGACCCCTCAGTATGTATACGGGTCATAATTAGTATCGGTCGGTTACTCGTTTAAGCACTACGAATTAACCGATTTATCGTTTACTTGTTACGTAATGAATATAGTGTACCTCGTTTTGTTTGCTATCGAACTAAGGCCATATTACTAATATTTTAGCTTGCATAGATCGTATATCACTTATAGATGGCACCCTGGGATATCCGGACCATAACCAGACCCGTTTGGTTATTCGTTTGTTCGTTACGCAATAAGCGGTTAAATGCTCATTCGAGTTTGTAAGTACTAAGGTGTACTCGGTTTTGCCACGGATGTCACATTCTCCCCCTGTTAAGAAATTTCGTCCCCGAAATTCAATATGCCATATATACTCTTTTTGGGGAAAATTTTATAATCATTTGTTTTGGAAATTCGTTTTTTTGTTTCCGAACACGTTTGATTCCCCGTTGTGGATTCCACTGGATTTTTATTCAATGAGATTTTATTGTGTCACAACTGTTTGATTTTCCCCACTCAGCATTTTCATGAGTCTCTTTATAGAGTTTAGCTGTATAAAAGTTTTCAAATAGTACTAATTCCGCTATGTCAGCAAGGCACTCGTGTTGATTCGATATATGAAATATAGGGAGTGAAATAATTTTGTTTAATACGTTATGGGGTTAACTTTCAAGGCAATTTTGTATAGTGCTATATATTTTAGAATTAACTCACCGTTCCTCAACTCAACTAACAACTTCCAAAATTTGATAACTTCTCGTATTTCTCAGTATAGCCCTCTTGTTAGCCTTAGGCGGCCTTCGGTTTGTTATTAATATTACGAGTTTTATTTATGATTATCGAAATCAAATCGGATTCTTGGTAAGGGGGCTTTAGTCTCGGAAGTTTCCTAGCATTGGAGTTTGATCTCGATTGATTGGTCTGAGGTTATTGACAAAAAAAGATTTGTCTAAGCCACTTCGTTTCTTTTTGTCACCAATTTTTTTTTTTTTTTTTTTTTTTAATAAGATGGCGAGTTACATTCTTGCTCGTATAATATAGTATATTACCACTTGTATAATATTATGATGACTGTTAATGTACGAGGATTGAAATTACTGGTCTTACTTTCCTCTATTGTTTGAATAGTTTATTTGATTTGATTGTTTTATAGAGGATTATAGACTGTGCTTAGGTCAATTAGGGATCTAAAATTTCATACACAATTCACCAAGAGTAAGATTTTGTTAAGGCGAGTTTTTCAGCTGGATAGTTGTTACAATTCAGAAGAAGGTATTTGGAGTGGATTAGTCAAGAAACTATCATTCAGCTTGAATTGCTTTCTCGGGATGTTTAAGGAACACATGTTAAGGGTTCCATTTTAGTTTGTTTCCCACTTCCAATGGGGTATCTCGAATTGTTGTAGCATCTCCGAGGATCTTTAGTATTCCCCCAGAACTTATAATAGTGCACACTTTACAAAACATGAGCCTATGATTCCTTCATAGATTTCGTTTGCATCTTTATACTAGTACTCAGTTTATCCGAACATCTGGCCTGACTTTTCCTTGTTCATCCTCAGTTATTAAGGCTATAAAAATTTAAAGTTCAAGTTTCGGTTACGGATAGTATAGTTTTCCTCATCCGTGTTTCATCATTGGGGTACTAGGATTTGTTCCGTGTACGGGATCACTTTATCTAGAAGAGGCAGTATAACAGTTCTATTTCTATATATAACCTTCATTTGAATACAATTAACTAGTCCACACTGACTATTACACAATGACTCCTCACTTCCACCGGGAGTGCATCGATAAGGAATAACTAGTTATTTAGGTTAAGAGGGTAGTTTTTCGAGTAATATGGTTAGTATTTATAGTCTTACTTTTGGTGGTTTCTATAGTATACAGAATTGTTATTTTACTAGACGGTATATTTTCCAATGTAATAACTTATAGGAACGAAACGTCTATCAGTGTCCGTAATAAATAGACTAAAGTATGTTAGGCATTACTAGGAACGTACCTGTCACTACATTTGTTCTATCCGGTTTATTCACAATACGTGACCCCTAGTCGAGTTGGACGTCGATGTCGGTCCTTGCCTTTGTCTTTCCATCGCAATTGGGTTCAATCTAGGGCAGTCTTTCTTGATGTGCTCCATACTACCACACTCATAACAGGCATTACGGTTTATTATGGGTTGGTTTTGGTAGATTGGTTGTTGTCGTGTTGGTTGCGGTTGGGGTAGTTGTGAGTCTTGGAGTTGGGTTGGTGGATTTATATTATTCATAACGGTTCTACAATTTCGGGCATAGTGTCCCACCTTCCCACATTTGTGACACACATTGGTCCGACATTCACCAACATGATGATAACCACATTTTCCACATCTAGGCAAAAGCCCGTTATACTTATCTTGTTTCACATCGGAACTGACCATAGCGTAATTTTGTATTGCAAGGCGCGCGCATTTATTCCATTGTCTTTCTTGTATTCCCGCTCCATAATTGGTTCGTTTTGTACCAGATGATTCCCCGGGCATTCTTAATGAACCACTTCTAATCAAATCAGAAGTTACAATGCCTGCTTGTAACACGGCATTTTTGAAAGTTACAGGGCCAGTTGAATTAACCAAACTCCTGACTTCGGGGGCTAAACCCCAAATGTAGCGTTCAGTACGTTTAGATTCTGGAGTAACTAACCATGGGACTAGACGAGCCAGTTCGTTAAAGCGATGGGTATACTCCAAGTGATCCGCACCCTTCATTTCTAGATTCCAAAGTTCTTGCTCTAATTTCTGAATTTCGTTTATCGGACAAAAGTGTTTTATCATAAGATTTTTAAGTTCTGTCCAAGACATACGATTGGTTGCCTCTTGTCCTTGGATTTGCACAACAGTATTCCACCACATCAGCGCGTGGTCTACAAATGTAGAAGTAGCAAATTTGACAATACAATCTGGTGGACAGTTAGTGATATTAATGATGGATTCAGTCTTTTCGATCCACTTTACCAGTCCATTTGGTCCTTCAGTACCGTTAAATTCCATAGGTTTACATAGCATGAAGTTCTTAAGTTGATATCCGTGTTGCGGGGGATTTTGATTGTTACAACTATTGTTCAAGTTCGGTGCATTATTTAAAGTAATATTGGTATTCAACGGGGGAGTATTAGTTGTGATAGTATCAGTATTTATCGGTGGAGCATTTGTGGTTGTATTAGTATTTGTCAAGGGATTAGTATTTACAACCGCGTTAGCGTTCGGCACTTGATTTGTATTCATAGTTGTATGGATACCAGCAGCGAATTGTGCTGCTATTGTCGGAAGTACTGTTTGTAGTTGTCGAGCGATCATTTCGACTATATCTGCCTCAGACAACATGTTTACTTTCTTCGGGGCCATTCTATAACAATAACCAGTTATCCAACAATTAACAAAATTAACATACACTAATGATCACAAAAGGAATTATTATAACAAGTAATCAGGTATTTCAATTAACATGTATATATCACACGGGTTTGTTCTCGAGTTTGAATACTAAGGATAATATGTAAAGTTAGCCTAACAAAGGCTAATGTTTATATATATATATATCAAAAGTTGTCACCTAGTGACAAGTAATTGTAATCAAGTAAGGGTAAGTGTTTGAAATGAAATATCCAATGTGTCACCCATATCAACATAGCATCCTACCAGATGCTTGCATGGGGTATCGAAGGCTATATACAACAATATCGTACTACCCTTATCTATCTAAGTACACATTATACAATTATATACGGTTTACAACTTGCCCGAAAATTATTCCGGTACGATCCCATCATTAGGCAATTGTTTTTCTTTAGCCTCTTCCATAAGTAGACAATTGCTCGTTATGAGTTTAGTTAGTGTATTTATCATATGAATGCACTCATATATTCAACTAGACCCTTAGAGGTTGTTAAATATGACTATAGAATATATTCCTTCGCCAGGTCATCCGGTGCACGCAAGTATATTGGGCCTACTAAAAGTGGT
Source organism: Bidens hawaiensis (assembly GCF_021521415.1). Lineage (NCBI taxonomy): Eukaryota > Viridiplantae > Streptophyta > Magnoliopsida > Asterales > Asteraceae > Bidens > Bidens hawaiensis. Next base: position 394,983 of record NW_027492926.1, on the reverse strand, counting down.
AGTTTACTGGTTGGGTTAAGTATGTTCCGTTCCAGTCAGCATGTCATCAATTCGTGAGCATGAGGTTTCTCTCCTACAGTAACCAATTGGAATAGGAAAAATATAGGAGAGGTTAGATGTTCTTGTTCATAGATGGTTCGAAGAGTTTGCTAGTTAAGGAGGTTCATCAGAATTAGTTGTACTGGTAATATATAAAAGAAATTATTATTATTAATATTTCTTTTTGAAATATAATCAATACATTATATGTATTGGTAGTCACAGTCTACTTATAGATTTAGGGATTCAATAAAGTAGTTTTTATATTTATAATTCAATAAGTTGGATTCATCACTAAGTATTTCCCCCATGGATGGTGTTTGTTTTTCATCCAACAGAAATCGAATGATGACCAGAAAATAGTTTAGTTTAGTGTCAAAGAAACGAGTACATAAAATAAAGGTTAGACCCATGCTGAGAGGTATTATATGTATATATATATCTATATATATATATGTATATTCTTGAAATCATTGTCTGTAGGACACGCCTCCCATGGTTCTTTCCCGGGCCTTGCATATTAAGCCCCTTTGTGGTGCTGTCACATCACCAGACTTAGTTAAACTTGTTGAAGCATTCTCATAATCTCACTCACAGGAAACACCGGTTCTTTATCTGTCGTAAAGCTACCCGATCTCGACATCTTTCAGTGCAATCGTTAATCAGAAGAAAACGTTTTTCGGTAGCTTAAATCATCCTAAAGGATATTATTAATTAATACCGAAGTTAAATATTTTATTTGTTACAATAAGATTCATTATCATCGGTAGTACCGAACATACACATATCCCTATACCTCATCTCAGATAAGCACGTATGTACACTTCATATATACTTCACATCACCTTTATGCACGTATGTTGCCATTTTTACCTTTCAATATGTTCCGCGACTTCACCCCGAATTCCCTCGTACAAGCAAGTCTGTTATTACGTTCCGGACCATAATAACTCACTTGCCCTACGAGTTCATCCCGGCATCCATCAGTATCTATCATTACTCATTAATAAGTTCCCCAGTGATAATCGAGCCTACGGTTATATTATAGGTATCCTAAGGGATAACCTAATCCTTTATAACCAATGGCTCTGATACCAACTTCTGTCACACCCCGTTAAGCGAATTGCAGAAGCGTAAAACGGAAATGCAACAGATACAACTGGTATCAAATACATTGTTCATAAAGAAACATTACTAACTAATTTACAATATATTATATCGTTCTAACATCTTTTACAAACTAGGTGATACAATCAAACCGGTTCTTCAATTACTTTACTTCTAACTCAAATGCCCATGACATCAATCACCAATCAGACACGTAACGCACAGGGAATTACTTCTCATATCTGATTACCTGAAAAGCATGTTAAAATAGGTCAACTACGAATAGTTGGTGAGTTTCATAAGTTGAACGAAATCAGTTCTGCGTACCACACAGTCATAGTTTGTATGTACGCGCGTATGTAAAAATATGTGTTTACGTTTGTATAAATATGTACAGCCATATCCTTGTGTGTGCATATGCACACATGTAAGTTTATAATATAAATTTGAAATTTCAGTAAAATCGTGATTGTTTGTTCGTACTACCTGTTTCCAATTTCCGTGTTTAACCAACCACTATGGACCCCCTTCCTCCCACAACGGTTCCACATAAACCCAACCACTGTGGCCCCCCTTCCGCCCACAACGGTTCCGCGTTAACATCAACCACTGTGGTCCCCCTTCCACCCGCAATGATTCCACGTAAACTCAAACATTATATAGTGTACATGCAAATAATTAGTATATTCTACACATAGTATTTCCTACGGCTAATCACATAGCATGTATATAGACACATATACACATATAGTATTTATCACGTATCACCAAACACTATGACTCCCCATCCGTCAACAATACGCATAATCACATTATTTACTTAACATTCATGTCATAATCAAGTTAATTCGTTTAATAAGTTACAGCAGAACTTGGCTCATAGGCCATACTCAACTTTAGTTTATAAGTTGCAGCAGGACTTGGCTCATAGGCCATACTCAACTTTAGTTTAGTAAGTTGCAGCAGAACTTGGCTCATAGGCCATACTCAACTTTAGTTTAGTACTATTGTGGCCCCCCTTCCGCCAACAATAGCACCATAATCATCACAGACCACGTTATCCCCATGGCCATTACAGACCACGTTGTCCCCCAAATTAGTTATGTTTAACATTACATAACGTGTTTGTATAAACATGCAATCACGTGTAATTTCATTATGTTTTGCAATTCGTATTATCTCCACTCAATATAGCAGTCAATGATAATAATCATCTTTCATCAGCACGTAGTCAATCATTATGATTGTAGGGACTTTTCATATATAAATGTTCAGATATTTTATATCCTGAATCGTTTTCAGATAGATAACGTGTGTAAACATGCTTTCCACCCCAAAAGTTCGTAAAATAGTTTAAAGAGTGGGGTCATGAAACTCACCTGATCGTAGTTCGTACAGAAATTACGTATCAGTAAGTCAGATGCCTCGTTTATAGCCTGATTCCTATAAACGGTATCGTATCGTTAATACTAGTACAGTGTTCAAGCTAAGTCGGGCCGTATAGATAATCTGGGTATAGCTGTTAAGCCCAGAACATGACCATAGTCTTAGATTGTGACGTTGTATACTATGAAATGTTTAAAATTGGATTTGGCTCAGTTTCACCGTTTCCTGAGCCTAGCTCAGTTGATCGTTTATACGTTTCGGGATTAGGTAAGATCATATAAAACTTAAGTAAATATATTGATTGATAAAATAATTTGATTTATGAAAGAATTTTAAGGTTTCGGTGTCTGGTTTGATCGCAAGGTTTGTTTCCGTTTTCATACGGGTTTGATTATACAAAACGCGCATAATTCACCCGAATTTTCTGGAATTCTCGTAAAAAGTTCGTTTTTGTCAATATCATTCAAAAACATGATATTTGACCACTTTTGACATTTTGACATACCAGTCAGTCCGTTAAACACAAAACTGCCGGTTTCGTTAAAACAATTATAATTTAAATCTTTGATTAATCATAACTAAATATGTACTTATATATAAATTATGTAAATTTTTGTAAAAATACATTAAGACATGGAGAATTTTATAAAAATATTTTCAGAAACTTTATGATTATTTATTTATTTATAAAAATTCATTTAATAGGTTATAATCGTGTAATAAATGGCCCGTTTATATCAAACGACCTCCGAAAAATCCAATAATTTTTACAAATGGCCTCAATGTTATTACATAGCCCCTGCAAAATTTCCAGAACCTAACTCTTTTGACAAAATGCCTTTTTGTGCGTTTTTCGGCTGTTAAAATTCGGTTAAGCCATGATTGCACAACCATACTTAGACATTTCCAATGATTTCCAAAATTTACCAGTGATCTTATCATCACATATTAAACTCCAAAACCAAGTTTCATAATTTTTCAATATGTTTAGCTATTTTTCCCAATAAACGCTCATAAACGGGAATAAATTCACCAAATATTCTCCGTTTATCGAAAAATTACCAAATTTGAACAGGGACTCATTTATATGATCCCTAATGTCCCTACAATTTTTGACAAGCTAACAACAAGCACGTCACAACCTAATACTAAACAGCCCCTAAACGAGTGTTACGGGTTTACCTTGTCGGTTTTCGATGAATTTTGCTAGCTTAAACGACTTTCCGGGTCTCGGGTTGCAAACTCAGTATATCTACATATCATATAACATCAAACCAAGCATAAATCATCCATGTAACAGCCTTGATAATTAGGGTTTCGGTTTTGGGTTCAAACCGAACTTTCTAACCGTAAAAACGTTGTATTCATGTTCTAATCCGCGTTTTTGACCAAAAAAGTATATGTTCCTGGTTTGTAAACATGTTTAACATCAAAACATGGTTTTACTTGATTTTTAGGGTTTTTGGATGGTTAAACATGTTTAAAACTAACTAAAACATGTTTATAAGATTATAACTTAGTTAAAAGATGGTTAAAAGTTCATGAAAATGAAACTTACTTGTGGGTTTTGGGCAAGGGTTTGGAAGAACAGCTGAAGGGAGGTCTGGTCTTTAAGTTATGGTATAAAATTAGGTAGCTTAATCAAGAAGTCTTGTAAGTAAATATCTTTGGTGGTGGTTGTGTGTTGGCGGCCGCAAGTGTCTAGGGGCCCATTGGTCCTCTTTTTGGCCCAATGGTGCCTCGGTTTCCGTGCCACACGTAAAAGTCGGTCCAAAATTTAGTTCGGGTTCGGTTTTTCGCAAGAAAATTAATTCGAGTGTGAGAAATAGCGCATAAACGAGTGTTTTTCAGCTTATTTTTGTAAAATAAGAAAAACGTACTGACTTGTTGTAAAATTCCACAATATTTTCACGGATTGCTTAGAACATGTCATATAAGTGTTTTATAAATCTTTTTCGGCTTAACGGATGCTACAATGCTTGTTTTGATATTAACGATTGCGTTTAAGCTTATAGCGTATCGATAAACGAAACCTTTTTCGTTTAAAGAGTTTTAAACGTACTGGGGCCTAAATATCAATATGTTAGCCTCTATAACATATATATAACTCATATATGACCCCTCAGTATGTATACGGGTCATAATTAGTATCGGTCGGTTACTCGTTTAAGCACTACGAATTAACCGATTTATCGTTTACTTGTTACGTAATGAATATAGTGTACCTCGTTTTGTTTGCTATCGAACTAAGGCCATATTACTAATATTTTAGCTTGCATAGATCGTATATCACTTATAGATGGCACCCTGGGATATCCGGACCATAACCAGACCCGTTTGGTTATTCGTTTGTTCGTTACGCAATAAGCGGTTAAATGCTTATTCGAGTTTGTAAGTACTAAGGTGTACTCGGTTTTGCCACGGATGTCACAGGAATGTAGAAAAATGCAAAGAAGGATGATCAGAAAAAGAAATGGAGTGAGTACTCAAGTGAAGAGAGTAACTGCAGTTGTGGGAGCACAAAATCATCTAAGGGCAAGAAGAAAAAGGGATCCAGCAAGAAGAAAAGTGAAAAGATTCCTCTTCTGCCAAAGGTGACTCCAAAGTTGAAAAAGAACTATGAAAAGATTAGAAAAGAACATGTGGTGTTTGACATTTGTGCTAGGCCACAGCCAGAAAACAAAAGAAGAACTGAAGAGGCAATGAAATCTTCTTATGATCAGTCACATCCTCCGATCAATCCAGTCTTCTCAAACCATAAATTATTTGACATTGGAGATATGGAGTATGTACCAATGAAAAGATTTGTTGGAGAAGAAAATAGAAGCTGTTCAATAACCCCATCCAAGTTGAAGCCAGTAGTGTTTGTCAAAGAGAAACACCATTTGGTGCCTAATGTAAACAGACCCATCAAAATGGACTTCAGCAACTCTTTATGTCCTAAAACTTCCTTAGGCTTTGACTTCCCCAAACCCAGTGATAAAATTAATGACAAGCAATTGCTTGAAGACATGGGGAGCTATGCCAAGGTCTGGTGCAAGAAGTGTGATTCCTATAGTCATCACGCTGACTCTTGCTGGTTTGAAGAGGAAGAGTTTGTGGTCCCTGATGTGGTCTTTGGCTTTGACATGAAAGGATACAAGAAAATGTATCAAATATACTTGAATGAAGAAAAAGGCAGTTCAGATGATGAAGAGAAGAGATCAGTGCTAGAAAAGATACTGAAACAAGTCTTGAAGATCAAGAATGATGCAAAGGTATTAAGCAAACCTGCAAAGAATAGAAGGTCAAATGACAAAGGAAAAGAAAAGATTAGACCTGGTGTTCTTAATAGGGATGAGAAATTTTTGATGAAGCAGGGTTATGAACCAAGAGGGTTTCAATGGAAGACTAAGAAGGAGTTGACTGAAAAGAAAGACTATATGATTGAGCAAACTGAAGAATTAATCAAGTCACAAGTTGTGAAAGCTGGGTCAGAAGAATAATGTGAAGTTATGTATGAAGACCCACTTCCAGTTCCAGTTCCAACCACTGATGAATCTTCACCTGATACTGAATTACAAACTGATGCAGTTTGTGACTCAGAATCCAACTAATTCTATTTTGTATGTATGTGCAGGAACAGTCCTTAAACAGTAATGACTTATGGTACATGGACAGTGGATATTCCAGGCACATGACTTGTGACAAGAGTGCTCTCATCAACTATGAAAGAAAATTTGAAGGGCCAGTTGCCTTTGGGAGTGATGAAAATGGAGGGAAGATTGTTGGAAGAGGAACACTCACCAATGGCAAGGTATCCTTTGAGAATGTGCTGCATGTTGAAGGACTACAATACAATCTACTCAGCATTTCTCAAGTTTGTGATAAAAGGTACAAGGTAGCCTTCAATGATGAACACTGCCAGATTTTGAAGCCTGAGTTTGTAATTCCATCTGAGATGATCATGATGTTGGCTCCAGGAAATGGCAACCTCTATGAACTAAGAATGAACACTGCTACATCTAGAGGTGGTTCATGCTTTTTTTCCAAAGCCATTAAAAACGAGACCAAACTATGGCATAGGAAGATGTGTCATGTCAACTTGAAGAACATGAACAAGCTAGTGAAAGGTGAACATGTTGTTGGCCTTCCCACAAGAGAATTCAAGCTAGAAGAAAAATGCACATCTTGCCTCAAAGGGAAACAACACAAATCCTCACATAAGAGCAAAATGATAAACTCCATTGACGAGGTCTTGGAACTGTTACACATGGATTTGTTTAGTCCAGTAAGTGTTCCAAGTATTGGAAAGAAGAGATACTGCCTAGTGATCACAGATGACTACTCAAGGTTTACTTGGGTATGCTTCATGGGCAGCAAAGATGAAACCCCAGAATTGATCAGAACCTATGTGTTGAAAATGGAAAATCAACTTGAAAGAAAGGTAAAGGTCATTAGAATTGATAATGGGACAAAATTCAATAATGGAATTATGGATGAATTCTACACTTCTAAGGGGATCTTTCAACAATATAGTGCACCCAGAACTCCTGAGCAAAATGGTGTTGCAGAAAGAAGAAACAGAACATTAATTGAAGCTACAAGGACCATGATTGCTAATGCAAATCTGCCAGTCACTTTCTGGGCAGAAGCAATCAACACTGCATGTTATGTGCAGAACAGGGTTATACTAAAAAAGGCTCAAAATAAGACTCCAAATGAGGTTATCTTCAAAACAAAGCCTTATGTGTAGTTCTTAAAGCGTTTTGGATGCAGATGCTCACTGTTGAATACAAAGGACTATCTAAACAAATTCCAGTCAAAATCTCTGGAATGTTTCTATGTGGGATACTCATTGCATTCAAAAGCTTACAGAGTCTATGTGAAGGAGCACATGGTGGTTATTGAGTCTTCAGATATAATATTCAATGAAAACCGCTTCAACAATGTTGAAGGGCCCAAATGGCTTTTTGACTTGGAAAAGATGATCAAGTCTTTCAAAATCTATAATGAAGATATGGATGACAATATGTACAGAACCAGCTTTAAAGAGAAGGGAAAACAAAAACATGTTGATCTGGACAAACTATGGTCATCAGTTGCTCCTGAAACAAATGGATTCAATTTTAAGAGAAGCAACCAAGGGGAAGCTGAAGTTGAGATAAATAAACAAGATGCTGCAGTTGAAGTTTCTAATGAAGGTCCAAGTGATGTAGAGAGTGAACCCATTCAGAGTCAACAACCTGCTCAAAATGAAGGGATAAATCAATGTGAAGTAAGGTTTCAATCTTTGTTTGACTCTCTACAAATTGGGTTAAATGAAGCATCATCATTAGAGATTAATCAAATTCAAGCAGCTGATGTAACTCATGAGAGAAATTGAAAGTGAATCTGCTGAGTTAAATATGACAAATCTTGAGACAGACGTGTATGCACAACAATTTATACAGACTACCTCTGTTGAAAGATATCACCCTGCAGAGAATATAATAGGAGACTTGCATGAAAGAGTGACTAGAAGCTCTTCTGAAAAGGCAAAAATTTGTCTGTATGCCTGCTTCTTATCCCAAGTTGAACCAAAGAACAATAATCAAGCTCTAAAAGACAACAGCTGGGTAGAAGCTATGCAGGAAGAGTTAGCCCAATTCAGAGACTTACATGTATGGGACTTGGTTAACAAGCCCAGAGGCAAGTATGCTATTGGAACAAAATGGGTGTTCAGGAACAAGAAAGATGAAAGGGGCATAGTGATCAAGAATAAAGCAATATTAGTGGCTCTAGGATGCTTACAAGAAGAAGGAGTGGACTTTGGAGAGGTTTTTGCTCCAGTTGAAAGACTAGAGGCTATCAGGATCTTTCTTGCATATGCAGCATCAATGAATATTAAAGTCTATCAACTTGATATGAAGTCTGCTTTTTAAATGGAAAGATAGATGAAGAAGTTTATGTCACTCAACCTCCAGTATTTGAAGACCCAGTTCATCCCCACAAGGTTTACAAACTCAGCAAGCATTTTATGGACTACATCAAGCACCAAGGGCCTGGTATGATGAGTTATCAAACCATCTGTTGGAAAATGGCTTCTGCAGAGGAGCTATTGACAAGACCCTGTTCTACAAAAGATGGAACAAGGATCTGCTGCTGTTGCAACTGTATGTGGATGACATTATCTTTGGCTCTACTAATGAACAAATGTGCAAGGAGTTTGAGCAAGTGATGAAATCCAAGTACAAGATGAGCTTAATGGGGGGAATGAATTTCTTCCTTGGACTTCAGGTGCAACAGAAAGCTGATGGAATTTTCATTAATCAATCAAAGTATGTACAAGATATTCTTAACAAGTTCAAGTACCAAGACTCCAAGACAGTGTCTGCACCGATGGACACACATGAGAAAATGGTACCTGATGAGAAAGGGGAGCTGATGGACCAGCATGAATATAGGGCCAAGATAGGATCACTGATGTATCTTATAACATCTAGGGCAGATATTATGTTTGCTGTGTGTGTCTGTGCCAGATTCCAAGCTAATCCCAAGGTCTCACATATGCTAGCAGTTAAGCGGATCTTCAGATACCTAAAGGGAAAACCAGATTTGGGGATTTGGAATCCAAAGAACCCTTTCTTTGACTTGATGGCCTACACAGATAGTGACTATGATGGTTGCAACATGAGTAGAAAATCAACCTCTAGAGGATGCTAGTTTCTAGGGAACAGGCTGGTGTCTTGGCAATGCAAGAAGCAAACTAAAGTGTCAATCTCTACTGCTGAAGCTGAGTACATTGCTGCTTCTGCCTGCTGTGCACAGGTTCTGGGGATTCAGAATCAACTGCTGGATTATGGTCTGAATTTCTTACTTACACCCATTCTAATTGATAATACTGCTGTTATGTTCATTGTTAAGAATCCAGTCCAACATTCTAAGACCAAGCACATTTAAATTAGACATCATTTCATTAGGGATTGTCAGGAAAAAGGTTTAATAGAAATGAAAAGGGTAAATACATCTGATAATTTGGCTGATTTGTTCACCAAACCTTTAGATAAAACCAGGTTTTATTTTCTGTTAAAATGCCTAGGAATGATAAATGCTGATGAGGTTTGATTTAGGATGTCGGCTTAAGTGAGGTGCTTACTTATTATCTGTGTTACTCACTTTGAATGTTTACATGATGATTTGCTATGCTTAACTGATTATTCTAATTGCATGAATCATGAATTTGACTGTTCTTGTGTGAACATCTTGTTAAAACTGCTAATTACAGCTTTTGGTACTTTGATCTGTGCTTGCATGATGTATTTCTGTGATTCTAAGTACTTCGAGCATGAATCTGTGCTTGATATTGTGCTTGTTGCTCCTTGAGCACAAGCAAAGGTACTTGTAAGACTATTCTAAGTCTTTCGAGCATAGATGTCAAAGCTCAGTTGCTCGAGCATAGAATTTTGTCTTGAAAACTTCTCTAAGTAATTCGAGCACAATTATGTGTTTTATGGTGTGTTTGATGTTCTTCGAGCACAAACAAACCATACTTGAGGTTTCTCAAGTAATTCGAGCACAAATGTTGTGTTGCTACTAGTCGAGCATGGACATGTGTTCTGGAAAACTTTCTAAGTATTCTAAGCACAAGTCTATTGCTCAAGCACACAGCTAAGTCATTCGAGCACAAGCACTGAAATGATATATTTTAAAGTTGCTCGGTAGACTTTCGAATATGCTCGATGAATTTCTAAGCATGCTCGACAGACTTATATGTTGATTTGTTTGATCTATGCTATCTGAATGGATGCGTTTGACATTAGTTAAGTGTGTGCTTGTTAAATATGCTTAAGTGACGTCACTGTGTTCAAAATCAATCCTTTAAATGAATTTTTCAGAAGAAGTGATTTTTAAAATTGTGAAATAATTTAACTAAGCAACACTGTTTTTGGTGATCTCATAAGAGTTATGATAATATTATCCAGTTATATACTTTAAAGAAGGTTAAAAGTGTTTGGATAGAAATAGTATCCAACCTATAGGAAGTGATAGAAAACTATTTAAGATAACTAACCCATGGATTATAAGTTTAAAAAGTTTTGAGTACAGTAATTGGCAATGTATGGTAGCTTTCCATAGTCTGTAGTTGTCATATGTGATATAAATCTAAATCTACTAAGTCTGATGTGGTTAACAATTAGAAGATAAGGTATGCTCTCTGGCATATCTCTCCGAATGAAAGGCAGAAAGGTTATTATCCAATCATACACGAGCCTGTTGATGTTTCTAGTCTAACAAAATATTTACTAAGTATTTGAGCAGATATAAATTATTTCTATATGGCAAATTTATCAAAAGAAAAGAAAAAGAAAGTTACTGAAAAATATAAAAGGTTCAAAAACAGTATAAAGAAATAAGTTATCTGATATCATGACTTAAGGGGCACTAAGGGAACTATAGGGGTGGGGCATCCAAATAAGTCCTAAACACCCTGAATGTAAGGCATGTAAGTTCGGATGACATGTAAGTCCAACGTTCAACCTTATAGTCTGTTATCTAAATAATTATATATATATATATATATAAATATATATATATATATATATATATATATATATATATATATATATATATATATATATATATATATATATATATATATATAAACTGCTCACTATACTAAAAACAATTTTGACCAAGGCATCAGGGGGTTGAAGTCAATTCGGGGTGATTTGGAGAAAGCTAAATGTATCACAGAAAGCAATGACCATTATGCTAAGTGTACCTGCGGTTAACCTAACTCAAGTCATAATAACACTGACCATGAAGTGGTGTGATCTTGCCTTAAATAGTCTAATCCCATGTTGAGATCTTTCTATGAAATTGTTTTCAAAATATTCTACTAGAATTTGATCTCTTAACTCACCTTAAACAAGTTGCTCATTTTTCTAAAATGATTATCCTTTATGAAAAGTTACAATTTGAGCAGAGGACATGAGTGAACATGTCCAGACTTTTTGGAAAAAGATTTGTTGATTTCAAATCTTGAACTGAAAATCATTTAAGTGTGTTGAGCAAAGAAACTTAGCTTGCTTGCATGATAACATTGCTTCAAGTGTGCTATATGACTAGTATGACTCATCTATGTATTTCTAGCATGTATGTTACCTTCGAGCATTCTGATGACATGAAAATTTGCTGTTGTGTGTTTCGAGCATGATTGCATCATTGATTGTTTAGTTTTGAGCAAAAGGGATTCGAGCATAGATGCGTGCTAGATACTAGGTATGAGAGTTCGAGCTTAGGAACTTGATTGATACATTTGCTATGTGATTCGAGCAAACCTGTATGCTAGACTCTTAGGCTTGACTGTTCGATTACACTCTTTGAAATGATAGATTTTGCTAAGGCTTTCGAGCATGAATATACATCGAGCACGAAGGTAGGTATAATCTAAGTCTTTCGAGCAGAGGTAATAGTACTACTAAGAGAAATTGCATTTCGAGCATGAGTTTTGTCATGATAGATCTAGTGATGCCGAGCATGACTCCTAGTTGAGTATTGAAAGGAAACAAGAGTGTCTCAAGTATACATAACTGGATAAATTTTGCTTAGTACATTCGAGCACACTACACCTCTAGTTTGACTCAATACTCAATCAAATAATCTAATGATCATTAAACATTTGGCTAAGGCATCGAGCACAAGTCTATTCGAGCACACTGTCTCGAGTATACTAGTGCTCAAGGGCAGTATATTCCAAGTACATCGAGCAAGGGTTGTATGTACTCGAGTAGAGTTGGATACAGCTATTCATTTGGCTGTATGCTCGAGCAAGGGAGGTACATTAAATTTGAATTAAATGACAACTGTCGTGCACTAGAAGACAAAAGGAGGTACTGTATCACCCAAACATTAGGTATAAAAGGGGAACTTAGAAACTTTTTCACACATTTCTTCTTGTTTCTATTAAACCTAGACGCAAACCCCTTTGCTTGTGTTATTTCCTGCTTGCTCGAATAGTCTTATACTCACTCGATTATACTTCGAATACAGCCATTAGCTCTGTTTCGACTTCTGTAAGAAATCGTTATTCGATAATCGTCACACCGATTTCAAAATTAGGGTTTCTAATTGATGTATGAACTAATTGTTTACTTGTTTTTGCAGGTACGCATATTACTACGGAACAGGTTATTGAAAAAGCTATTATATGAGTTTTGCAACTTTGTGTGCTGACATATTTTTCTTATTTTGCAGAAATGATGGCCTTCAAATTCGAGAAGAGGCACAATATGTGCGCTTAGTTAGAGCTTGATGATGAGAACATGGAGTTTTAAAATATGATTACTATTCTCAGAAACTCCAACTTAAGGGTAGCACTGACTGAGAACCCCACAATTTACAGGAACCATATTACGGATTTTTGGGGGTCAGCGACCTATGTCAATGATGTGAACGGGAAGAGAATTGAGGCCTCTATCCTCAATAATGACATTGAAGTAACAGAAGCCTCCGTAAGAACTGCATTGGAACTTAATGACAAATTTGATGCTCAAGCATCTTTCTCGGTCCCAAGACTGTTAAGAGTTTTTCAAGAGACTATGGGATACCATGGAGGTGTAAAGGAGGGGCTGTTTCAGAAAGGAAGATTTCCACTTATCTACCGTTTCCTATGTTGGACTCGGTCTACCCAAGACACATATTATTATTGATATGGCTAGTACGTTATGATCCAAGTCGGGTCATACCCAATAACAAGCTAGAAAAACACCAATTGTATTTGTTTATATATGATATGATCAAGTAAATAAATATTAACACTTGCGTTATTTGGAACGGGGTTTCTAAATACATTGTACTTGTGAAATGAATAGATCATATGGATGATTTATACTTTGAGAGAGAATATTCCATAGTGTTATTTAAGTTGGTTAAATAACAATATGTGAAAATGGTTACCAAGCATGTTATCTATATTCTGTTTTGGGATATAACACAATGTGAGTTTTATGATATAAAACTTATTTAAATAAAAAAATATATATGAAATTTGAAATGGGTGAAGGGTGCCCCCCCCCTTTTGTCTCCTTCTCATGTTATTTTATATCATTATTATTTTTGGTGGGTACATGCAATTGCTTTGGTTGGTCAAAAGATAGGTGCCATTTTGAAAGACTTGGTTTTTCATCTTTCTCTCATAACACTATACACACAAGTAAGAAACATGCTCTCTTCTCTCAACAATTTCGGCCAACGAAGGAAAGGAACAAGGAGGAGTTATTTTCAAGTGAATCCTAGCTATACAAAGGTGTATTGTTGGAGCTTGGGGTATGTTAGCTTGAGGAGCTTCCATATTCAAGTTCCAGCCTTTCAATCATCATCTCTTTCACCCAGTTTTGTCATATTGAAAGGTAGTATTAATATGCATGAACTTATAGTCACATGCATGTGTTTGATAGTATGTATTTCGTATTTGGATCCAGGTTTAGGTTTTGCATGTATAAAATTGGTTTTATACACTATAAACTAACAAGATTTAAAACTTTTATCCGCTTCGTTTTTCATAAAATTGGGATTTTATGACTTTTATAATCTTGTTAAAACCCAACAATGGCATCAAGAGCCGCTTATACGAATGCATGCTTTATTAGACCCAAATATTTTCGGGTTTATGGTGGGGTTTTACCATATGGCCGAAAATTTTAGGGGTTTTGGTTACCCATGGTTTTTCAAGGTTATACTTTACATGCATGTGGTAATCTTGAAAAACTAAGTCATTTGGATGATTGATTGTGTTGTTTGGACAAAAACCCGAAACTTTCAGTTTGGTTGTTATTTGGGCCGAAAGTTTGAGGGAAAGGGGAACTAATTTTTGGTCTTGGATTATTGCATATTTGGATGTGTAATAGATGTTCATAACCTAGCCATGGCCTTGTGTTTGGTTGAATGATTGTGTTGATGTGTTTGTTCATTCAAGTGGTTGTTTGTTTATTCGATATGGTTGTAATATTTATTTGGGTTTGTAATCTATTTATTCATTCATTTGGTTTGTAATAATAAGTAGATTAGATGCATTTCTTTTACTAGAAAAATGTATTAGGACATATTTTGTAAAAGAAGATGCAAGGATGGAAGCCTAAATAAAGTGGAGACCACAACACGGGGGTGAACACTTGGAGCATTTGGATGTGGGATCAAGTGGGAGTTCACCGACACAAGATTATGTCCTTTCGGGTCCCTTAGGAAAGACCTTTTTGACACACTTGTCTTCGGTCAACAAGTGTAGTCAATATTAGGAGGCTATGGTTATGAACTTGTGGTTGTATATTTATGCTTGCATGGTTGATTTACTTTTGTTTGTGTTATTACAATTTGGATTGTTAACAACTTAAATCAACAACTAGCATAAAATTGGTTTCTTATAAATCGTTAGGTAATAAAATTGGTTTTATTAAAGTCAAATGATTTCATAATAAAATAGATTTTATTAATAGGAATTTTGAAAATGGGTTTTTCAACTAAATACCATACATTTGAATGCATGCAAATGGAAGGTACATAAAACGTTTTCCAATCTAAAATTTAGAAAACTAAAATCCCTTTTATAAAATAAGTCGAACACCATCCTTTTCTACAACACTCGAATCACTTGGGAACTCGGTATGGGATAAAGGTCACCTAACCATGTTGGAGGAAACTTGTGAGTATGAGGTGGGTTTACCATACTTGTGGGATAAAGGTCACCTAACCACTTGTATGTGTAAACTCACACGTGTGTATAAGTAGGACGACTTAAATTGGAAATCATGTGAATAGGGTCACCGAAGCATGGTATACAATGGTGTTGATGGGATTAAACATGCCAACTAAACATAAGATGTTTAACCGATCCCATAAAACTAGAAGTTGCAAAGGGTTGCAATTGTCAAATGTTGACTACCTTGTTAATTTAAATAGTAGGATAAAGGTCACCTAACTACTATCTGAATGTAACGTTGGGTTCTAGATTTTAATCATTAATTGTCTAGGAGACATAAAGGGTATTAACGAATAAAATTAGTTATTGATATCAAAAATACTAAAATTGAGCTTTGTTATATTTGTAGATGGCCGCAATCAACAATCCACCTAACCTTATTATTCCACCCGTTAACAACCTATCACTAAGATCTATTCTTGATACGGATCGTCTAAACTACACCATCTTTATGGATTGGTATCGAAACTTGAGAATCAATCTCAAACAAGAAAAGAAATGTTACGTGACATTCGAGCCTCTTGAAGAACCTAGCATTGACGATGCCGATAACTATAACAATTGGGTAAAGCACAATGAGGATTCCGTGCAAGTTTCTTGCCTCATGTTGGGAACTATGATTCTCGAAATTCAAAAGGATTTTGAACTTCATGGGGCATACGACATGATCACCCAACTTAAGGAAATGTTCCTTACACAAGCAGGGTGGTGCGCTTCGAAACGGTTCGAGCGCTTCATGCATGTCGTATGGAAGAAACCCATTCTGTTTCCTCCTATGTGCTTAAGATGAAAAGCCACATTAATCGTTTCGAGTGCCTTAATTGTCACGTCTCAAACAAGTTAGCCACGGATTTTATCCTAAATGGGCTAACCAAGCAATTTGAGACTTTTGTTATGAATTATAACATGAATGGGTGGGATAAGAGCATTGGTGAGCTTCACGCAATGCTCAAGACGGCCGAGACGGGAATGGGCAAAAAGGTTTTACCCGTTTTAACAATCAATGAAGGCGGTAATAGGAAGAGGCATCACCCAGAACCTAAGGCAAAGGTTGCCAAAGGTAAGGGACAAGTCATGGCTAAGTTCAAGAGAAAGGCGAAAGGGGGACCACCCAAACCGAAAGAAAAGAAGCCAAAGGTTTGCGCGGAGGATCCATGCTTTGGATGTGAGGAGATAGGGAATTTAATGAGGAATTTTCCAACCTTTCTAAAAGAGTTGAAAGCTAATAGGGGTGCGGGGCAAACCTCGGGTACAACTTTCATGATTCATGTTGATCTTAATATTATTTCCTCTAACACATGGGTATTGGATACCGGATGTGGAACTCATATTTGCAATTTGTTGCAGGGGTTCAAAGGAAATGAATGATTCAAGAAGGGAGATATTAGTCTCTTCATGGGCAACTAAGCAAAGGTTGTTGTCGAAGCCTGAGGGGACTACATTTTGAAGCTTCCAAATGGTTTGGAAGTTATTTTAAATATGTTTGTATGCTCCTAGTTTGACTAGGAATATTATCTCCATTCACTTCTAAGACAATATGGTTATGATTTTAAGTTTATGGATGATTGTATTTATGTTTTCATGAGTGATGTATTTTATTTTAAAGCAATGCCATCTAATGGCATTTATGAATTGGTTCATAATAACACATCTTAATGATAACATGTTATACCAATCAAGCACCAAAAGACTCAAAATGGATTTGAGTATAACTTATCTTTGGCATTGTCGCCTTGGCCATATAAACAAAGATCGCATACATACACTTCAAAAGAATGGTCTTTTGGAATCAAGTGAAGGTGATTCATTTGATAAATGCGAGTCTTGTATGTTAGGAAAGATGACCGAGGACCCCTTTAGTGGAACAAACCAAAGGGCAAAAGACTTATTAAGTATCATACATTCGGATGTATGTGGTCCTTTTAAGGCAACGACAAGGAATGGTGAAAGATACTTCATTACCTTTATTGACGACTATAGTCGTTATGGGTATGTGTACTTGTTAAGACACAAAGATGAAGCTTTTGAAATGTTCAAAATCTTCCAAAATAAAGTACAAAATCGACTCAATAAAACCATCAAAGTACTTCGTTCGGATAGAGGAGGTGAATACCTGAGTGATGCTTTCCAAGATCATCTTAGAAGTTGTGGGATCATCTCACAACTTACTCCACCCAGAACACCACAACATAATGGTGTGTCCGAGAGGAGAAATCAAACTCTATTAGATATGGTTCGATCTATGATCGCTAGAAGCACACTGCCTCTATCATTTTGGGGTTTCGCTTTGCTCTCCGCGGCCCGTATTCTAAATATGGCCCCAACTAAGAAAGTGGACAAGACACCTTTTGAATTATGGAATGGAAGGGCTCCATCGTTATCATATTTAAAGGTATGGGGTTGTGAGGCTTATGTCAAGAACAACACCCAAAACAAACTTGAAAGTCGATCCACTAAGTGTATCTTTGTAGGATATCCCAAAGATTCTATGGGATATTATTTCTACAACCCAACTGAGCAAAAGGTGTTCGTTGCTCGAAAGGTCGTGTTCTTGGAAACTAAGTTCCTTATGGAAGGTACTAATAGAACGGTGGAACTCGAGGAGGATCAGGAACCACAAGCCGATACACATTTGGTTGTTACTAGCAATCAACAAGAAGATGTTCAGAATGATCAAATGGTTGATCAAAACGTTCGCAAATCCGGTAGAATTAGTCATCCACCCGAAAGATATGGATTTTTCATGGATGGATGCTATGTGGTAGATTCAGATGAACCCACCACATACCGTGATGTAATGTCACAATCCGATTGTGACAAATGGCTTGAAGCCATAAACGTTGAGATGCAATCCATGCATGACAACCAGGTATGGGATTTGGTTATACCACCTCTTAATTCCAAACCGGTTGGAAGTAAGTGGGTTTTCAAGAAGAGAACCGATATGCATGGAAACTTGGATACTTATAAAGCAAGACTTGTAGCAAAAGGTTTCACTTAAACTCAAGGGGTTGACTATGATGAATCTTTTTCTCCCGTAGCAATGCTCTATTAGGATATTGTTTGCCATAGCCGCACATTATGACTATGAGATATGGCAAATGGATGTCAAAACCGCTTTTCTAAATAGACATCTTGAGAAAGATGTCTATATGGTTCAACCCGAAGGTTTTGTCGATCCACAACATCCTAACAAAGTATGCAAGTTAAAGAAATCAATCTATGGATTGAAACAAGCATCTAGAAGTTGGAATCACCGTTTTGATGAAGAAGTTAAGAAATTTGGATTCATCAAAAATGGTGATGAAGCTTGTGTGTATAAGAAAGCTAGTGGGAGCATCATTACCTTCTTAGTATTGTATGTTGATCACATACTACTATTTGGGAATGACATTCCAACCATGGAAGGTGTAAAAGCATGGCTTGGAAGTTGTTTTTCCATCAAAGATCTTGGTGAAGCTGCCTATATTTTGGGAATAAAGATCTATAGGGATAGATCAAGGCGGTTGATAGGTTTAAACCAAAGTGCATACATTGACAAAATCTTGAAAAGGTTCAAGATGGAGAAGTCTAAGAGAGGTTTGGTAACTATTCAAAGAGGAACGATATTGAGTGCGTCTCAATGTCCAAGCTCAAAGGAAGAGCAAGATAAGATGAATGGGATCCCATACGCATCGGCTATTGGATCCATCATGTATGCAATGGTATGCACTAGACCGGATGTGTCATGCGCTTTAAGCATGACAAGTAGATTCCAACATAATCCGGGAAGTAGCAATTGAATGGCGGTTAAGAGTATATTGAAATACCTTAGAAGGACTAAGGATATGTTTTTAATATACGGTTCTGGTGAGGAGGAACTCATTGTAAAGGGCTACACGGATGCGAGTTTCCAAACCGATCGAGATGATTCTCGATCACAATCGGGATATGTTTTCGTTATGAATGGTGGGTTAGTCTCTTGGAAGAGCTAGAAACAAGATGTGGTAGCATTGTCCACCACAGAATCGGAATACATCGCCGCCTCATTAGCAGCTCAAGAAGCTGCGTGGATTAGGAAATTCATTGCCGACCTAGGGGTGGTCCGTACCATTCAGGACCCTCTAGAAATCTTTTGTGACAACAAGGGTGCGATTTCTCAAATCAAGGAACCTCGTGCTCATCAAAAGACGAGGCACATTGAGCAGAGGTTCAACTACATAAGGGATGAAGTTGAGAAAGGAAAGATATGTATTCGCAAAGTTCACACCGATCAAAATATTGCGGATCCACTCACGAAGCTCCTTGAAAGGCCAAAGCATGAATGTCACACTTGTGCCTTAGGACTTCAATATTCTATTGATTGGATATGATCTAATTTTGTATTTGGATATCGGAACAATTGTTATTTTCACTCATTCATATGATTATGGTTTATCATTATGACATTTTGAGTTATGTTCCATTTTAGCATGTTTAAATCCATGAATAAGTTAATTATTCTAAATGTCTGTAGTCCCTCATAATTGTGGGAACAAGTATGAAGACTATTATGAACTTGGATTGGTAGATATTCATAAGGTATGAATATAGAGCAAAAGGTTGCTGCCAAGGTTTATAGATATTTATGGGATAAAATATTGGATTGACCCGCTCTCAAATGTTACTACATGGAATCTTTGTGATTGATCATAAGTAAATTTGAGTAAAAGGCGAATATCATAGTATCCTCCGACCTAAGATACATATTGGGTCTTGATATTCACCAAGTATTATGCTTTGACTTAGTTCTTCGCTGCTCTGAAACATGACAGTACATAAGTCTAAGATCAGGTACAGTACTAAGTGATTGTGAAAGACATATGTAGTCAAAAGGGGATTTGTCCCTCTTATTCGTTGAGAATAAGATGTCTAAGGCCTGCAAAGTTAAATCAACAGAGAATGATCACTCTGTGTCTCTAGATTTGACATGACATCTATGGCAAAAGGATAAATGATAGATTCACCTAAATCATTTCAAGTAAGGGACTCGAAGGGGATAATGTTATTGAATGGCACTTCGTCATGTGTATTAGGGGTAGTAAACCGTAGTTAGGTGGTATTTGCTACTTGCCTCAATCTTCTATGTATCTTGTGCAAGTGGGAGATTGTTGGACTCGGTCTGCCCAAGACACATATTATTATTGATGTGGCTAGTACGTTATGATCCAAGTCGGGTCATACCCAATAACAAGCTAGACAAACACCAATTATATTTGTTTATATATGATATTATCATAAGTAAATAAATATTAACACTCTCGTTATTTGGAACGAGGTTTCTAAATACATTGTACTTGTGAAATGAATAGATCATATGGATGATTTATACTTTGAGAGAGAAAGCATTTCATAGTGTTATTTAAGATGGTTAAATAACAATATGTGAAAATGGTTACCAAGCATGTTACCTATATTGTGTTTTGGGAAATAACACAATGTGAGTTTTGTGATATAAAACTTATTTAAATGAAAAAAAATATATGAAATTTGAAATGGGTGAAGGGTGGCCGCCCTCACCCCCCCCCCCCTTTTTGTCTCCTTCTCATGTTATTTTATATCATTATTATTTTTGGTGGGTACATGCAATTGCTTTGGTTGGTCAAAAGATAGGTGCCATTTTAAAAGACTTGGTTTTTCATCTTTCTCTCATAACACAATACACACAAGTAAGAAACATACTCTCTTCTCTCTTTTCTCTTAACAATTTCGGCCAAGGAAGGAAAGGAACAAGGAGGAGTTATTTCAAGTGAATCCTAGCTATACAAAGGTGTATTGTCGGAGCTTGTGGTATGCTAGCATGAGGAGCTTCCATATTCAAGTTCTAGCCTTTCAATCATCATCTCTTTCACCCGGTTTTGTCATATTGAAAGGTAGTATTAACATGCATGAACTTATAGTGACATGCATGTGTTTGATAGTATGTATTTCGTATTTGGATCTGGGTTTGGGTTTTGCAAGTATAAAATCGGTTTTATACACTATAAACTAACAAGATTTAAAACTTTTATCCGCTGCGTATTTCATAAAATTGGGATTTTATGACTTTGATAACTTTGTTAAAACCCAACATCCTGATCATCACGTCATCCAGTCCTTATCTCCAAGGAGAGGGACTTGGACATTATTAAGCAGAGAACTCGGGACTCTCACTATGGCGATACTCTACCAACAGTGTCACACCTCGACTAGCATAATGCGGAAGCGTAAAACGGGAATGTAACAGACACCTCTGTTGTCAATAACATTGCTTATAAAGAAACACTACAACTAATTTACATTATATTACATTGATCTATCTTTGATTACAAACTAGGTGTTACAATAAAATATGCCATAAACTACTTTACTTATACTAGTAACCTTGCGTTTATTCACACCGCATCGATCACATTTAGTAACAGATAGCACAAAATCATGGATTTTTCAACTTCGGTATCACACCTGAAAAGCACATTTAAAATGGGTCAACTACACGAGTTGGTGAGTTTCACGAGTTTCAAGAAAATAGGTATGCGTAATCACGAGTCATAATTTGTATATACGCATGTAAGTATATGTGTATATATTTATCTATGTGATGTAATTATGCTAAGCTACAGTGAAGCCTGGACTGTTCGTGCTGCGTGCCTCCATTTCCCACGCTCAATCAACCACTGTGGCTCCCTTTCTGCCCACATTATGCCCCAAGTAGCTATGGTTTGTATAATTATGGACATGTGCAAACGGGATGATGTCTCAGCAAACCGTTTTGGCCTCGCCTGGGTTTCTCAAACCAATAGTACTATTCACAAGCCACCGGCTCGAAGTTAATCACTGTCTTAGTGGGGACTTTCATGTGTTAGCACTTAGATAATTTACATCATCATATGTTTCAGATAAGTATATAGATATAAGCAAACATTCTTTTCACCCCAAAAGTTCGTAAAACATTTCAGAAAGTGGGGTCATGAAACTCACTGTTTAGTAGATAATCAGTACTGTGTCAGCTCGCGGTTTGTTCGATTCGCTATCACTAGTTCCTATAATCAATATTATAATAATATTAATATTTTAATATTATTATAATCTCAATACTAAAATGGGCTGTATGTCTAATCTGGGTATACCTGGAACGCCCAGAAAGTGTCAATAAGCTTAGGTTGTGATGTTGTTTAATGTCTAATACTTAAAACCGAGCTTGGCTCAGTTTCCCCGTTTTCCCAACTGGGCCAAGTTGTTTGTTTATGCGTTCAGAAAACAGTTGTGGGGAAGTAAGCTTGGGTAAATGTGTTGGTCGATAAAATGATTAAGTTATAATGAAAGATCATACATTGGGGTCCCGGATTAGCTATAGGGCCCGTTTCCGTTTATTAAGTTTGAATTGAGAAGAAACGCACACAATCTATCCAGATTGTCCAGGTTTCTCATAAAAGGTTCGTTTTTACTTAATTAATCCAAAAATATGTTTTTTGACCACTCTTGGTGTTCTGATATTCCCTTCGTTTCGTTAATCACGAACTTGCCGGTTTTTATTAGAATTGAATTTGTTTAATTTTCAAATTAGCATAATTAATTAACCGTTAATCATTAAATTATGAAAATTTAGCCACTTACCAAATAAAATATGTGGATTTTTATAAAAATATTTCTGGAATTATTTACTGGTTTATTAATTTATAAAAATTCATTTT
Organism: Bidens hawaiensis; assembly: GCF_021521415.1. Classification (NCBI taxonomy): domain Eukaryota; kingdom Viridiplantae; phylum Streptophyta; class Magnoliopsida; order Asterales; family Asteraceae; genus Bidens; species Bidens hawaiensis. The sequence continues at coordinate 372,042 of NW_027492926.1, read as the reverse complement.
ACCTGCTATATTTAGCCTGAAAATTGTCCGTTTATCCCAAACGATTTCCAAAAATTACACAAAAATTCCTGGATACTCAAATTATATCCCAAAATCATCTATATCAATTCTAGAATGTAACAACCCTGTTTAATATTCTTTTCGGACAAAATTCGGCTATAAAATCTCATATGAACGCATATGCACAAAACACCTTTAGACTTTTCCAAGTGATCCCAAATTTTATATATGATAAAAAATACCAAATCTGAGTTCCCCACAAAATATCATAATTTTTCAAGCATTTTAACTATTTTTCCCAAATAAACATCCCAATTCGGTAATAAATTCGCCAAATATTTTCGGATGGTTGAAAAATTACCAAATTTGAATAGGGACTCAATGATATGGTCCTTGATGTCCCTGCAAAATTTCATAACCTAAAATTATGAACATCATAACCTTAACCTAAACAGCCAGTAAACGAGTGATTCGGCATTACCTTAGCGGTTTTGGTTCGTTTCCGCCTTTCTAATCAAGTTTTCAAGCTCTTGTGCTTCTATACAGGCTAGGTACAAGTCCTATATCACAAACTAAGCAAGTTTCATCAACCAAAAAGCCCCTTAACTTAGGTTTTCGGTTAAGGTATAAAACCTAACTTTTTAACCGTAAAAATGCCGTTTAAACCCTCTAATCCGTGTTTATGGCCAAAAAAACTATCAAACCAGGTTCCTTACCATGTGTATGATCAAACCATATTTATGGACTATTTTAGGATTTTTACATGGTTAGGAATGATTTTTGGCAATTAAACCATGTTTATATGTTATTAAACATACTTAAATCAAGCTAAAAATGATAAAAATGATCAAAATACCTAGTTTTTTTGAAGATGAGTTGAAGGACAGCAGTTACCTTGTTAACTTTCTGGAAAATTCTGGTCATAAAATATCTAGGATTTATTATATATTAAATTTACTACATAATAATAATAGTATGTATAATGGCGGCCGGGATAATTTTTTTTGCCCATTTGGGCCTTTTTTTGGCCCAACTAATAATTTTGCAAGCCCAAACACGAAAAGCCCAGTCCAAATTTAGTTCAGGTTCCGTTTTTGGCGCCAAAAATATATCGGGTGCGTCAAACAGCGCGAAAACGAGTGTTTTTCGGCAAGTTTTGTATAAATTTATAAAAATATACTATACGTTTGTAAAATTTGAAATATTTTCGTGGATCGCTTAAAACATTTTTAATAAATGTTTGGTAAGTCTTTTTCGGCTTAACGGATGATACAATGCTTGGTTTGTAACTATCTTTCGCGTTTAAATCTATAGCGGGTCGTTAAACGAGCATGTTTTCGTTTAACTTGTTTGCTTTCGAACTAAGGCCATAATACTAATATATTAGCTTATATTAAATGTATATCACTTATAGATGACCCCCTGGGATATCTGGGTCATAACCCGACCCGTTCGGTTAATCGTTCGTTCATTACGTAAAAAGCGTTTATTTGCTTAATCGATAAATATGTAGTGAGGTGTACCTTGTTTTGGCTCAAATGTCACAAACAGCCCTTTAACATATCAATACTTATCTTTCAAGGGTTAGTGTCAAATGCAGAGAAAGAAGTCAATCAGCGATTTCTTATGTGTCCTTGGTTCCTACAGATTTTGATAAACAGAGCATTACCAGATATTCAAAGAACAGGACTGATATTGAGATTACAAGATCCCAACATCTGCAAACGCATGAAGGACGCTAACAGCAACTTTGAAGACAATGATGATTGGGATGTACTCCCATGGTTGCTCGTGCCAACTCTAGGTGCTATTGATGTATCTCGAACCCCTTGTAACAGTGATTCTGAAGAAGATGATGATATAGATGATGATGATGATGATGAAGATGATGATAATGATCAGAATGATAATCGGGACAATGGTCCAGAAGGTGAAAATGCCATGGTGATGGGTGTTAATGATGATGCACAAGAGGTTGTTGAAGAAAATGTGTCTATGATTGAACAATCTACTCAGAAAGGAGATGCTGCAGGATTGGAGGTAAGTGAAGAAACTAATGAACTAGTTGAGGGTGAAGCTACAGAGGCTATGGATGATGATGTATTTGTAGAAAATGTCGTATCAAATGTTGCTGATACCGTCAATAAGATAACCCCACCAGACTCACCACCACCTGAGGTTTACAATGATGACACAGACTCCGTTGAACATAATGATGTCAATGACAATGTTCCTTCCTCACCTGCTACAACTGAACCTGCCTTATCTGATACTGAGCCAAACAATGACAATCATGTCCCTTCACCACCAACATCACCAGTTACCGTACCTATCATCACAACACCTGCTTCCCAACTTGCCCAACCTGATCAAGACACACATCTTCAAACCCCACCATCCTCTCCATTACAAGAAGCACATGCCACTACCACTACCCAGCCATCACAACCACTTCCCACAGAACCTGAGCAATATCGAGTACCATATCTAGAGACTGCTGAATCAGAACCCTTTTCTGAACCCGCACCAAAGCCAAATCTAGAAACCCCACCTTCAAGCCCGAATATGTACAACAATGTCTATGAAAATGCCAAGCTTGAGTTTGAAAATATTATGCTGAAAGAGAGGAATGCTGTTTTGGAAACCAGGAACAAAGCTTTAGAGGCTGCATTAAATGAAGCACTATTGAAAATTCGAACCCTAGAGGGGCAGTCTGAGGTTGAGAAAACCTCAGATGCACCAAAACAGGGGGAGAAACATGATGAAGCAAAACATGATGGTGCAGAAGGATTAAAGGTGATTGGATACTTGTATGCCAGCTTTGATAATAGGTTGTGGATGTTGGACCATCAGATGCACTAAACATGATAAATCAAGCATATGAAGATGGAGATTCTGGTGATGAGGGGGAGAATGATAGTGAAGACGAAACTGAAGAAGACAGGCTGAAAAGGAAACAAAAAGGGAAAGGGATTTCTTTTACAGATGATGATTTACATCCCGGGTCCCAACACAAAGTTCAATCTGGTGATGATATACTTAACTAAGAAAATGTAATTGATCCTGATGTAGCAGAAGTTGAATCAGTAAAGACTGTCATAAGATTAATGAATGAAGATTTGTAGTCTTTGAATCAAGAAAATGAGGAGGAAATTCCTCAAGAAGTCCTCGAAACACTAATCAAGATGAAAGAAAAGGATGAGGAGAATGAGAAATTGACAAAGGAGGCAGATGAGGCAATCAAGGCCACACTGGATGCTCTAAAAGCAAAACTGAATGATGATGAACAAGAGCATACACAAACTGAAGAGCCAGTGATAACTGAGCCTGAAGAGCCTAAGTAACTGAACATGAACAATCTGAAACTGAACCTGCCAATCCAGAGATGGAAACTGATAAGGAACAAGGACTTGGATTAGGTCCAATTGATCAAGAAGAGGATGAGACCATTGAAATATCTGCTAGCACAATGGTAAAACTGGTCATTATGAAGGATCTGATAGACATTCTAAACAAGCCAGAAAGACATCATCCTGAAATAGTAATGGCGGCAAGAAAAGCACAAAAAGATTTTATTAATATGAGTAAAGAAAGAGAACCGAGAGTTGAAGAACCTGCTGAAGTAAATGAACCGATTATTCTTGAAGTAGTTAAAGAGAATGAAGAACCCAAGACTGATGAACCTGTAGTTGAGGAAATGGTTGACAAAGAACCAGAAATTCAAGTAACACAACCTACCACACCCATTCCATCTCAATCATCTGAATCTTCTAAATCCTCTAAACCAGAAACTGAAGCAAAAGAATCACTAAAAAGAAAAGAAAGAGCTGAGATTGAAACACCTAAGTCTAAAAGGCAAAAATCAGTAAAGGTGATGGTGTACAAGAGAAGATTGGAGAAGCTTGCAGAAAGAAAAAAGGCTTGATGTGCCTAAAGTGGTATATAAAAATAATGCTATTAATCAACCTAGCACAACGAGTAATAAAAACCTAGAATACCCTAAACCAAACCACTAGCAACAAGCAAGTGAACCTATCGGGTGTAGAATAGCTATGGGAAGTTCGGGAATATCAAACCCTAGAAACACTCATTAAATTAACGAAACTAGATTCTAAAAGCTAATTAAACTAATAATTTAGAAAAAGATTATTTTTGGATTTATTTATCTATTTTATTTTAAAACTAATAATTATTTAAACTAAATTAATTTAACTAATTTGAACTAATAAATTAAACTTAAAAACTCTAAAACTTAGACAAAGACAATAATGAGAAATGCGTTACCTAGGCTTGATATCCTATTTGTGAATCTTGGATGCTTATCGGCTATGGAAACTGTGATGGAACCGGGATCTAAAGATACGACGCCCTAGACATCCTAGTGGATGGATCCCTGATCATTCTCCGGGTGTCACCTAAAAGGATTACCTAAGGGACGTATGATGCAAACCGGTTGGTTGGATTACCTCTCAGTCTTTCCAACAATATTAAAGTACTCTAATGACTAGATCACCTCTCAATATCACTAAACACAATACATCCGGGAGTGTAAGGGACGTAAGGAGTAACCTAAAGATGCAAAAAAAGACTTAGGATAGCAAAAATCAAAAGACAATAAGGGGGAAATCCACTCTCGTGTAATCTATACCCAAACCGCCTAATGAATAAGACAACCCTAACTACCTATTACCTCTCAGTCTCAAGATAGGTAGAACACTTAAAATCTTTAAACCCTCAAATAATAGTTACTATGGATTATGTCGACTATAAACCATAAACTAGTTACAAACATACAGTAGGTAACCTAATATGCGTCTACACAAGAAAGAGATTTACAAAGACATATATGGAACAATTGAATAAAAGTAAATTAATATTAAGCATGCATATTCATCTTAAAAGCATCAAAAAGTCTATTACAATAATATTAGTCCAACACCAATAACCCAATACCGACAAGCAAACCAAAACTCAACAAATATTCATTCAAAGCCTAAGCAACTAATAAGGTTTTAGCCAACTATCATGTTCAAAAACATAAAATAAATAAATTCAACAACCAAGTTCATAATAAAAATAATAAAGATAACCGTGTTTGAATGCGTAGGTGTGAACCCGAACAACTCCAAAAGACTTGACTTGCGGTTGCCAAAAAAATAATATGACAGTCACCAAAAGAAAATATAATAATAATGATTCCGCCAATCAATCTTGTCTCTCTTGTTACTTTTGTGACTCCCAAACACAAGAATAATAATAATCTTTGATGGAGGCTCCTTTGTTTTACTTGTAAATTTCAATCAGCTAACTCCTTCAAGAATAACTAGAATAATGATAACTGTTTGTTGTAGCTGCTATCTTCCTCTCTATCATTGTAGGGCCCGGCTCCCCCCCGAAAAGTGACGGCTCCTAGCACCTTTTATCTTGCAAGCTTTCACCGACAAACATATGGTTACTTCTTCCAATTAACCCTAGTGGGCCCTGTCCAAAAAGAAATTAACAACTTGCCATAACTCTATTATTATTATTATTATTATATTATTATTATTATTACACATTATGAGCACATTACTTTCTTTCTATTTTCTTTTTTTTTTTTATTTTCTTTTTATATTCTTTTTATTATATTATTATTATTATTATTACTACTAATATTTTTAGTACTACTATTATTAGATAAAAAATGTTAAAATTTTCAATCATTGGACTCGTAGTGAAATTAACGTATTTTAGCTCATTATCTCTTGAAAGCAATAAACTCACGCATGAATCAAATAATAATAATATTCAATAAAAACTTGGTTCAATAGTATCTAAAAGTATAGGAAATATTTATATAATAATATGTATAGTTGATACCACATCAAATATCCCCACACTTAAATCTTTTTCGTCCCTAAAAAAGCTATTTGCAATGGAATCATAATCGGAAAACTGATTTTCAAAACATTTAGGTTACTTTAATTAATAATAGATAAACGCAAAAATCGCGATTGCCGATATTGTTGTCCACTTAAACCCAGCCACCAACCTATCAAGCCCCCCATCATATTCAGTGATTAAGTTCAAGTGATATCAATAAACCTATGGGTCTCACACCTAAAGAGTTACAGATCCACTTACCCCAATCTCAAGCATAATCAAGACAATATAAACCGGGTTGAAACAGACTGGTTCAACCTATCATCGTAAGCTAAAAACCCTTTAATGGTAAGAAGAAAATGCACTTAGGTGGAATTTAGATGGATGAATGGTCAAATGAGGTCATACGAGCAATTCATAAACCTAAAACCATATTAGTGGATTTCGGCCCAACATTGTTTCACCTGAGCTGCAACCCAGTATATGACAGTCTCAGGCCTCCACTTGGTAACACGTAAGCTCTCGGCCCCGTCTAGTATGTGTCTTTTGGCCTCTTTTTCTAATACTTTTGATTTCTTCTTTTTTTTTATTTTATTTTGTGAATGCTTCTTTGGCATTTGCATAACTTTCTCATTCACTTTACTTTCAAAATATTTGCACATATTTGACGTTCGTGCAACAAAATTTTGTGCTCTTAGGCATCTTTTACCTAAATATATAACTATTTTCTAAGCTCGTATAAATGATGGACATGGTCGGGGACTCGTTATTTATTTTCATAAAACAGAGTGGCGTGCTAATTTTAAGTGCTTGTAATTCTTACCCGTTCAAGGTTTAAAGATTAAGGTAATACTCGCTATGCCTTATCGAATTTTCAGCTTCACTATCCCCCCTCAAGATGAGAACCCACAAGGGTTATGACTATTAGGTAAATTAATAATAATCAGGGGAAACCTTTCAAGGCTAGTTGGGTCTACCGACACATCCCAAATTAAGTACGTTTTCTATTTTTTTTCTCACATATATTAGTAGTTTTAAAAACCAATCCCCAATTTTTCTATCATTTTCCATTTTGTCGCAAAACATTTAATTCAAGGGACATAATTTTGTATTATTATTTTTTTTCGTTTTTTTTATTTTTTTTTGCTTTTTTTATATATAAATATATACTCTTTTTTTTAATTTTTATTTTATTTTTATTTTTTTTATACTACCTAAAAAACACCAGTTTCTCATCCCCACACTTAAAATTCACATTGCCCTAAATGTGAGACAGGAAAAAGACAAAAATAAAGAAGAAATAAAATAAAATAAAGCAAAGCATAAAGAAAATGGAACAGACTCCCCTGGTAATAAGGCAGTGATCTTCATAAGTCAAGTTCCTATAAAGCGACCGTATTGCATTTCATTCGCGACCGCGACTTTTGGGAACCCTCCTAAAATCAATACGCTCAGAACGCCCCCGTCTGAATGGAGATTGAGTATGAACGTTAGCATCCAAACCTGCAAAACAAAGCTCAAAGCACCCATAGCAGACATCAAACAGACTCTAAAACTTAAAACTGACTCAAAATACAAGAATAAAAGAAAACAAAAAAAACATATACAAACTCTACATTCGGCATTACCCGAGTCCTATCCTTATCAAGCAGTCAACCTAGGGATGTCGAGGAAAAACACGTCTTCCTCAACCGAATCAACCGGCCCACCAATATAATGCTTCAACCTATGGCCGTTTACCTTCCACGAGCTCCTATCAACATCTCGAATTTCAACAGCACCATGCGGGAACACCTCCTTGACCGTATACGGTCGTAGCCATCTTGATTTAAGTTTACCTAGAAATAACTTCAGACGGGAATTATAAACCAACACTCGATCCCCACACTTAAACTCTTTCACCTTCTTCAACTTCCGATCATGCAACGCCTTCGTACGCTCCTTATAATTCCACAATCTCGCGTACGCCTCATCTCTCAACTCCTCCACCTCATGAATTTGGGGATACCGGTTTTTCGCAGCCTGGGTCAGGTCAAGATTGACGGATCTCAACGCCCAATACGCTCTATGCTCTAACTCAACCGGCATATGACACACTTTCCCATAAACCATCCTAAAGGGTGTGGTCCTAATAGGCATTTTAAATGCTGTACGGAAACCCCAAAGCGCATCATCTAACTTATCGGACCAGTCCTTTCGGTTCTTGCCGACAGTTTTCTCTAGAATTCTCTTCACGCCTCGGTTCGTGTTCTTCGCCCGCTCGTCTGTGGGTGATAGGCGGTGGACAAACAATGGGTGACCCCATACCGTGCCAACGTCTTCTCCATCTGGGCATTGCAAAAGTGTGTGCCCCTATCACTAATCAAGGCCTTGGGAGTACCAAACCGACTGAACAACCTCTTCAAGAATCCCACAACAACTCAGGCGTCATTAGTGGGAAAGGCTTGAGCCTCAGCCCACTTGGAAACGTAGTCGATAGCCACGAGAATGTATCGGTTCCCTCGAGAAGAAGGGAACGGACTCATGAAATCAATGCCCCTAACGTCGAAAACCTCACAAACCTGAATAGGGTTTTGGGGCATCTCATTACGGGATGAGATGTTTCCAGTGCGCTGACATGCGTCACACTGTCTAACAAACATGTGTGAGTCTTTAAAAATCGATGGACAATAAAAGCCGGAATCCAGAACTTTCCTAGCGGTGGAAGACGGAACATGGTGGCCTCCAGTCAAACCCTCATGACAATGTCTAAGAACCTCACGGTCCTCTTCCCTACTCACACACCTCCTCAACACTCGATTGGCGCCTACACAAAACAAATACGGTGAATCCCATATGTAATGGCGGGCATCTGCGAAAAACTTCCTCCTCTGCTGATAACTCATGCCCTTGACCACCACTCCTTCGGCTAGATAATTCGCAATGTCGGAGAACCATGGCAGACCCTCCTTTTCAGCACTCACGTACAAAACTGGCTCGCATTCATATCTCACTCCCACCATCATCAACGACTCGTGGGGAAACCTATCCCCGATGGTGTCCTCTCTAATCTCCTCTCTCTTCGGATCCTCCAGACGTGATAAGTGATCCGCAGCAACATTCTCCGCTCTCTTTTTATCTTTAATCTCAATATCGAACTCAGAAAGCAAGAGAATCCATCGTATCAGACAAGGCTTGGCATATTTCTTGGCGAAAAGGTATTGCAATGCCGCATGATCAGTATAAACGATGGTTTTGGACAGCACGAGATAAGAACGGAATTTGTCGAACGCGAAGACCACTGCTAGAAACTCTTTCTCGGTAATCGTGTAATTCTCCTGAGCATCATTGAGGGTCTTACTCGCGTAATAGATAGGGTGGAAGTGCTTGTCCTTCTGCTGACCTAGAACAGCCCCGACTGAAAAATCACTAGCATCGCACATGAGCTCGAAGGGTAAGCTCCAGTCGGGTGCTACTAAGATAAGGGCGTTAACCAACTGCCCCTTGAGAAACTCAAATGCCTTCAGAAAATCAGCATCGATGTCGAACGTGATACCTTCTCTAGAAGGCGAGTCATGGGCCGGGTGATCTTAGAAAAATCTCTGATGACCTATGATAAAAACCCGCATGCCCGAGAAAACTACGATCGGATTTCACACTAGTCAGTGGAGGAAGTCTATTGATGGTGTCGATTTTAACTCTATCTACCTCAATACCGTCTCGCGAAATCTTGTGCCCGAGCACAATGCCTTCAGTCACCATGAAGTGGCACTTCTCCCAGTTTAGCATCAACTTCGTCTCTATGCACCGCTTTATCATCCTCTCAAGATTAGAAAGACAGTGATCAAAGGAGTCCCCATATACCGAAAAATCATCCATGAAGACCTCCATGGAACTCTCGATCATGTCCTGGAATATCGCTACCATGCAACGTTGGAAAGTAGCCGGAGCATTACATAACCCGAAAGGCATACGTTTGTACGCGAAGGTACCGTATGGGCATGTAAAGGTGGTCTTTTCCTGATCCTCATGCGCTACCGGGGGTCTTTTCCTGATCCTCATGCGCGACCGGGATCTGGAAATAATATGAAAATCCATCAAGAAAAACAGTAGAACTGTCGTCTCGACAGACGCTCCAACATCTGATCGACGAACGGAAGAGGAAAGTGATCTTTCCTAGTAGCGTCGTTAAGCCTCCTTTAGTCAATGCAAACCCGCCAACCTGTGACTATCCTAGTATGAATAAGCTCATTACGTTCGTTAGTGATAACTGTCATCCCTCCCTTCTTAGGGATGACCTGAACAGGACTAACCCATGAAGAATCAGAGATGGGATAACTCAGGCCAGCGTCGAGGAGTATGATAACCTCCTTGTTGACCACCTCCGACAGGTTAGGGTTGAGCCTCCTCTGAGATTGGATTACAGGCTTGTACTCATCCTCCATGAGTATCCTGTGTGTGCAAAATTTCGGGCTGATGCCCTGAATGTCCATGAGTTTCCACGCAATAGCCTATTTGTGTGCCTTGAGCACATAAACCAACCTCGACTTCTTATCATCCGTCAACTGAGAAGAAATGATGACGGGCAAATCGGCCTCACCGTCCAAAAAAGCATACTCCAAATGAGGAGGTAGCTCTTTAAGCTCAAGGGATGGTGGTGCCTCAATCGATGGTTTCTCCTTCGGTCCCTCGGTGCTATCGGCAACCGTGAACACCTCAGGGTATTCAGGAGGTGAGCTAGCAAGAATGCTCAGGTCATGCTCCGGGGGAACATCAACCTCGTCCTCCTGATTAAGCAAATCTGCTCCAGAGATGTAGTCAAGACAGCGCTTGAATTGAGATATGAATGTGTCAAGAAAATAAACGGAATTGTCCTGACTACTGGAGTTCCTCATCAATTTGACGACATCGAAGGTGACGTTTTCCTTCCCTACACGAAGTGTAATTTTGCCGTCGAAGATGTCAATAAGCGCTTTAGTAGTACGCAGGAAGGGTCGCCTAAAATGAGCGGGACCTGGTCGTCAACCTCCATGTCAAGAATAACAAAATCCACGGGAAAAACGAATTTATCGACTTTTACGAGTATTTTTTCCACGATTTCCCGCGGATATTTGACTGAACGGTTGGCCAAGGATAAACTCATGCGCGTCGGGACCGGCTCGCCAAGGTCTAGCTTTTTATAAAGAGAATATGGCATCAAATTTATGCTAGCACCTAAATCGGCCAACGCCTAGCTCTCAATCGAGCTGCCAAACAAACACGGGATCATGAAGTGACCCGGGTCTGCTAATTTCTCCGGCAGCTTGTTCTGAACTACCGCAGAGCATCCTTCATTTAGACATACGGTCGAAATCCCCTCCGGCTTCTTCTTATTCGAAAGAAGATCTTTTAAGAATTTAGCATATTTAGGCATATGCTGGAGTGCTTCGATAAACGGAAGATTGATTTTAAGCTGTTTAAACATGTCCATGAAATGTCCATATTCCTCCACATACTTCTGCCGCAAAAGACGAGCAGGATACGGAACTCGAGTAAGATCGACTTCGGGACTCTTCTTCTCTTCAATCTTCTTCTTAACGACCTTCTCCACAGGAGACTCACCGTTTGACGCGGTACTTCCTGGGGCTCGCCTCTCATGCGTCCTCACATGAGCCTCCATCTCTATCTCCTCGTCCACCGGCTCCTCATCATCGGCCGGCGACTGCTCTCTATCGCCTCCTCTACCACTGCGGGTGGTCACCGCCTTCAACTGTGCCTTTGGGTTAAGCTCGATGCTTCCCTAAAACGCTCCGACCTGATTATTAGGTAGCATATGCTTCCTCATCTCATCCACCTTTCGAAACATCTCCAAAATTGATGACTGCTGGTTCTTCAACAAAGTGTCGTGCTCAGCCAGTCTATTCTGTGTGTTAGTATCTCTGTCAATAAGTTGGGAAAGCATGGTAGATTGCTTTGTTAGAAACTCCTTAAGATTCGAATCCATACCACTGCTCTTCCCCGCACTCGAACTGCGTACCACCTCTGTATCTCTAACATGACTTTGCTCCTGCGTCGGCTGAAAGCCCTGAGAATTACCTCCTGACCTCCAACCATAGTTTGAGCTATTCCTCCATCCAGGGTTCCCGTAGACATTCTGTCCTCTATTCTGATTTCCCAAGTAGTCCACCTGCTCCTACTGATCAACCGGACAATCAACTGTGTCGTGCCCTCCTCGACAGATCTCGCACCTATTAACAACCTTCCTCAAGTCCTTAATTTCTCTCTGAATTGCCTCTAAGGCAGCCATGATGCTAGTATCATTCGAGACTTGATGGACGCCTTGAGCGGAAGAAGTGGTGGTTTTAGAAGTACCTCGGGCGGACGGTACCTGCTGCTCGGCTAGGGCGAAGCTCTCAAACATCGACTCACACTCATCTATATCCAGCTTCTCTAACATATTCCCTCCAGCTGACGTGTTGAATCTCTGCCGCATCTCAAAGGTCAGCCTGTTATAGAATTTCTCGACTATGGCCCATTCGGATAAACCATGCTGGGGGCATCTACTAAGCAAATTATGGAACCTTTCCCAAGCCAAAGGGTATGACTCGTCAGGGTCCATGCGGAAGGAATAGATCTAATCACGAAGTCGCAAGGCTTTAGATGGCGGAAAATACTTCTTTAGGAATCTATCTTGAAGTTCGTCCCAAGTAGTGATGGACCCAGGGGGAAGGTTTTCCAACCTTGATGAAGCTCGACTCTCAAGAGAAAATGGAAAAAGATGAAGGTAAATAGAAGCACGAGTGGCGTGGGGATATGAAAAGTTTCGCAGATGCGAGTGAATTTGTTTAGATGGCCCGGCGCATCCTCGTCTTCAAGTCCATGAAAAGGGGAGGAATTAGTAATAGAATTCATGACGTTCCGATGTGCAAGTTACTAGCATCGGGCATCGCCGGACATGTGATAGCAGACTGTCTCCCCATAACTCCCTCATTCGCTCTCGAGTGAACCGTACAACTAGGGGGAAGAGCATCACCCATATCTGAAGTGGAATCTGGAACGTGTACCTTGCATTCGCGTAGTTCACGTGTAATCTCCCGAAGCTCCCTACGGCGCTCACGAAAATCTCTCTCGGGTTCGTCAGAAACAGTGAACTCTGATGGTCCTAGTGAACGAGTACGTCGCATACGCTGAAAAACAGATAAAAGAGTGAGGACCCAAACTTATCCCTAAAGCACACAAGGCACAGATAGCAATTATGTAAGGCCCCGAACCCCGGGAACCCCACAGTTGGTAATCATTCAAAACACTCGTAAAAATAATTAAACTTAAAACAATCATTTTTATTAAAATAAGCATCACACAGTGTAAATTCAACGGAAAACATAAATAGTGAAGTAAGTTCCCTAAAACCCGGGAATTTTGCCCAAAACCAATTTTGAATATAATTCATAAAACCATTTAAAATTAAATTGTTCAAATTACATTCTTCCATCCACGTATGCCCTTCACCGTCCAAGTAGCTTTGTGCACGTCCAAGCGATAAGGCATCCCCTTCCTAACCTGAAACTCACACTAACATGCACACAAAGTCAGCTTGAGCTGAGTGAGCTCAAGTTTTAAGTAAATAATATCAGTAGTAACAATTATGAAAGTCATACCAAAAGTTTAAAAATAAAAGAGTGTATCCATTAAATCATCATTACCGAAAACTAAACATTCTCATACATACATATACAAAATGTATATATAAACATCCTTTCAAGTACATCCATATATATATAACAATATATATACATATATATAACATCCACGTATAACATCAGGGTCGAGCAAACGTACAACCCAAACACGTAACATAAACGCATGCAAACACAAAGTAGGCATACGCAACATCCATAGTCGAAACGACTACAATTCCGCCAAATATAGACCAAACAATAATGTATATATGTGTGTGTATATATATATATATATATATATATATATATAACATCCCAAGGCCTACCATATACTAGCAAGCCTATATAAAATCGTTTAAAAACATTTCATCAAGTAAGAAAAACACTTAGGTGTGCATGCTAGCCCAAAATTTGAAAAGAGTGAAAAGGGGCATCTTGAACTCACCTGGAATCAATCGAACACCTGCAACGAGCTAGGAAATCTCTAAGTGCACAATCACAAGCAAGGGCCTGTAAATTATACACAACGCATTACTAAACTAGACCGTAAGAACACTCTTGCCTAATGGGCCATTCAAGCCCAACCCTTTGTCCAAAGGCCCAACAACTTGGCCCAAGGCCCAACACTTGGCCTAAGGCCAAACAACTTGGCCCAAGGCCCAACACTTGGCCCAAGGTTAATCAAATCGAGTCGAATACGTGCGTAATAAACCTTAAAACCATTTGTTAAACGAATCAGCCCCAAATGGACCAAATTCCCATTTTAATCTTTTCATTCATCATGATTATGTCACCCGAGTTGATAGGGTTGACGGTTCCTTTTTACAACTATCAATTTAACATTTAAACGAAAATTTGCGCACCGCCGACTCGGTTGACGAATCACTAACCAAAACAGCCCCGAGCATCAAAAAATTAATTTTTCCACAGCCCTTAAACCCCCCTAGGGTTGTACAAACTGATTCGGTCGGTCATCCGATCAATTAACGCATCAAACTCAACAATTGTCAATCCTACACCCGGTAAACCCTAGTTTTCGAACTAAAATCGATTGACCGACCTAAACACCTCCATTAGCCATGAAATTATAATATGATGTACATGTCATACCTAGTGGGATTTTGATGCGAAAACCTCACTCAAAACAGCCCCGAAAAAGATCAATTGGGCAGCCACCCGGTTAGCCTACAACAAGACGTTTTTCGATCAATACACGCAATATAAGGATCAATTAATGTGTAAAAGACTTGGGGAATCGTAGTACATATCTTGAATTGAAGTTATAAGGCTTAAACTTGGCTGCAAAAAAGAAAATTCGTGGGTCTTGGTTCCCTTCTTCCTGCCGATCGCAGCAATGGGAGGGGGGGCTAGGGTTAGTTTATGTTATAACATAATATATTACACTCTAGTCCCTCCATATTGAAGTTTAAGGCAAAATGGAAGGAAAAGTTAGGTTATTTAACGTACCGGGATGACGTAAAGGCTTCCGAGAAACGTCGGTTAAGTCCCCAGAGTTATACATACTTTACACGCGCTAAATTATTAAACCGGAAGTTTGACGGGTGTTACAAATTAAGAGCAATTAAGTAATAAAATAAAATAAAATCTAATTGTTTAAACTTACACTAAAAAGAAAGAAAAAGCAAACAGAATCTAATTCACCAATTACCAAGTGTCCCCGGCAACAGCGCTAAAAACTTGATGTGCCTAAAAGTGGTATATAAAAATAATGCTATTAATCAACCTAGCACAACGAGTAATAAATACCTAGAATACCCTAAACCAAACCACTAGCAATAGGCAAGTGAACCTATCGGGTGTAGAATAGCTATGGGAAGGTTGGGAATATCGAACCCTAGAGACACTTATTAAATTAACGAAACTAGATTCTAAAAGCTAATTAAACTAATAATTTAGAAAAATATTATTTTCGGATTTATTTATCTATTTTATTTTAAAACTAATAATTATTTAAACTAAATTAATTTAACTAATTTGAACTAATAAATTAAACTTAAAAACTCTAAAACTTAGACAAAGACAATAATGAGAAAGGCGTTACCTAGGCTTGAAATCCTATTTGTGAATCTTGGATGCTTATCGGCTATGGAAACTGTGATGGAACCAGGATCTAAAGATACGACGCCCTAGACATCCTAGTGGATCCCTGATCATTCTCCGGGTGTCACCTAAAAGGATTACCTAAGGGACGTATGATGCAAACCGGTTGGTTGGATTACCTCTCAGTATCTCCAACAATATTAAAGTACTCTAATGACTAGATCACCTCTCAGTCTCACTAAACACAATACATCCGGGAGTGTAAAGGGACGTCAGGAGTAACCTAAAGATGCTTAAAAAGACTTATGATAGCAAAAATCAAAAGACAAAGAGGGGGAAATCCACTCTCGTGTAATCTATAGCCAAACCGCCTAATGAATAAGACAACCCAACTATCTATTACCTCTCAGTCTCAAGATAGGTAGAACAATTAAAATCTTTAAACCCTCAAACAATAGTTCCTATGGATTATGTCAACTATAAACCATAAACTAGTTACGAACACACAGTAGGTAACCTAATATGCGTCTACACATGAAAGACATTCACAAAGACACATATGGAACAATTGAAAAAAAGTAAATTAATATTAAGCATGCCTATTCATCTTAAAAGCATCAAAAAGTCTATTACAATAACATTAGTCCAACACCAATAACCCAATACCGATAAGCAAACCAAAACTCAACAAATACTCATTCAAAGCCTAGGCAACTAATTGTTTTTCCCGATGAGGATTGATGAACTCGATATTGATCTACGAAACCGAAAACGCACGATGTATGTTTCGGTACTAGTCGATGAACGAAAACGACCGAACACGTAGAAGATATGTAAATAATAACTCGTTGAAGCTCACTATAAAATTCGGCAGAGGTTTGGTACAATTGGGTGTCTCGTAAGATGAATGACTCGTTGTGACTTGTGTGTGTGTGACTGCCTATTCGTTAGCCCATTTAATCATCTCATTCATGTCATATGCATGCTCCCATTTGTTCATCTTAAGCTCATTCTGTAAGGCCCCGAACCCCGGGAACCCCACAGTTGGTAATCATTCAAAACACTCGTAAAATTAAATAAACTTAAAAACCGTTTCTTCCATTAAAACAAACATATCAGAGTATCAATTTTGCGGAAAATATGAAAAAGGAAATAAGTTCCCGAAACCCGGGAATTTTGCCAAAAATCCAAAGTAAGTATAACTTTTATAAGTTTCCTTGAAATAAAATATTCATAACAATTCTTCCTTCCAGTATGTCTTTCACCATCCAAGTAGCTCCATGCACGACCAAGCGATAAGGCATCCTCTTCCAAATCCTGAAACTTACATTAAAATGCACACAAAGTCAGCTTGAGCTGAGTGAGTTCAAGTTTTAAGTAAAAGATATCAGTAGTAAAAATCATGATAATCATACAAAAGGTTTTCTAAAAGTAAATGGGTACATCCATCTAATCATCATTACCGAACTTAAACATCCTCATACATACATATACAAATATATATGTAAACATCCATTCAATAACATCCCTATATACATATCAGTATATATATATAACATCCACGTATAACATCAGGGTCGAGCAAACGTACAACCCAAACACGTAACATCAGTGCATGCAAACACGAAGTAGGCATACAGAACATCAGTAGTCGAAACGACTACAACATCGCCAAATAGAGGTCAGGAAATAATGTATATACACATATATATATATATATATATATTTAACATCCCAAGGCTTACCATATACTAGCAAGCCTATATAAAATCATTTTAAAACATTTCATCAAGTAAGAAAACATTTAGGTGCGTATGCTAGCCCAAAAGTAAAATGAGTAAAAAGGGCATCATGAACTCACCTGAGATCGATCGAATACTTGCAACGAGCTAGGAAGTTCATAAGGGCACAATCACAGGCAAGGGCCTGTAAATTATACATAACGTGTTACTAAACTAGACTGTAGGAACACTCTAGCCTAATGGGCCGTACAAGCCCAACACTTTGGCCCAGGGCCCAACAACTTGGCCCAAGGCCGAACACTTGGCCCAATACCTTGCCTAAGGCCCAACAACTTGGCCCAAGGCCCAAGGATAGTCAAATCGGGTCGAATGCGCGTGTAATAAGCCTTAAAACCATTTGTTAAACGAATCAGCCCTAAATGGACCAAATTCCATCTTAACTTTTTTAATTCATTATAATTATGTCACCCGAGTTGATAGGGTTGACGGTTCCTTTTTACAACACTTACTTTAACATTTAAACGAAAAATCGCGCATCGCTGACTCGATTAACGAAGCACTAACCACGACAGCCCCGAGCACCAAAAAAATAATTTTTCCACAGCCCTTAAACCTTCCTAGGGCTGCACAAACTGAATCGGTCGGTCACCCGATCAACTAACGCATCAAACTCAACAATTTGCAATTTTACACCCGATAAACCCTAGTTTTCGAACTAAAATCGATTGACCGACCTAAACACCTCCAATGACCACGAAATTTTAATATGATGTAAATGCCATACCTAGGGATCTTTGTACACCGTAAACTCTAATTTTTATCCACGAGAAGTGGGTCAATTGCACTCTAGCCGAAATCTGCTCAACGAAAAGTTTCGACAAAATTGCGCATCAAAACGATTAGGGGTGAGCAAAAAGAGTGTAGGGGATTGTAGTACATACCTTGAACTACCTCTAGGAACTTGGAATCAATCAAAAATTCGAAGCAATGAAGGGGGGGCTGCCTCTTGGCCGATCGCTGCAGGGTTTTAGGTTTTGGGTTTTATATATATATATTTTTTGTTATAATATAAGATATTACACTCTAGTCCTTCTAGATTCAACTGTAAGGCAAAATGGAAGGAACGGTTAGGTTCTTTAACTTACCGGGATGACGTGCAGGCTTCCGAGAAACGTCGGTTAAGTCCCGAAAGTTATACATACTCTACAAGCTTTAGTTCTTCAAACCGGAGTTAACTGGTGTTACAAGTCCACCCCCTTACAATGGGATTCGTCCTCGAATTCCGATGCGACAGGAACAACTGCGGATAAAGCCTCATCATTTCGTCTTCGGACTCCAAAGTAGCCTCGGAACCCCTACAGTGTCTCCACTGCACCTTCACCTGCCTAACCACCTTATTCCTCAGTCGTCTCTCCTGACGGTCAAGGATAGCAATCGGTTGCTCGACGTAGTTCAGCTTACCATCAAGCTCAATATCATCAAGAGGCACATGGGCATCCTCATCCGCTAAGCATTTCCTCAGATGAGACACGTGAAAAGTAGGATGAATCCCCGCGAGCTCCTCGGGTAAATCCAGTCTATAAGCTACCTCGCCAACTCAGGCCAAAATACGGAACGGGCCAATAAACCTCGGACTGAGCTTCCCCCTCTTACGAAAACGAATAATGCCCTTCCAGGGAGGAACTTTTAAGATAACCCGATCCCCAACCTCAAACACGATGGGCCTTCTCCTTTTATCTGCATAAGACTTCTGACGATCCTGCGCGGCCTTCATAAATGCTTTGATCTTGCCGAGTTTCTCAGTTATAGCCTCGACCACCTCTAAACTACCTAACTGCTTTTGACCAATGGAACCCCAACAGACAGGAGTTCTACACCTCCTACCACACAACATCTCAAACGGTGGCATCCCAATCGTGGCGTGATAACTGTTATTATACGAAAACTCCACCAACGGTAAGTGACGGTCCCAACTACCACCAAAGTCGATAACACAAGCCCGCAACATATCCTCGAGAGTCTGAATGGTCCTCTCGGACTGACCATCCATCTGCGGGTGATAGGCAGTACTGATGAGTAGTTTGGTGCCCATCTCCTCGTGAAACCTCTTCCAAAACCTGAGGTGAAACGTGTATCCCTATCCGAAACAATAGACATCGGCACCCCGTGCTTAGAGACGATCTCGAATAAACACATCGGCCAGCTGCTCATAGTTAAAAGTCTCTCGAATCGGCAAGAAATGAGCGCTCTTGGTCAGTCTATCCACGATTACCCAAATGGTGTCATAATTGCCCCTAGGAGTACGAGGCAGTTTAGTCACGAAATCCATGGTAAGATGTTCCCATTTCCACTCAGGTATTTCCAACGGCTGAAGTTTCCCAAATGGCTTCTGATGCTCGGCCTTAACCTGTACACACGTCAAACACTTACTCACGTACTGAGCCACCTCAAATTTCATTGCAGGCCACCAATAATTTTTCTTCAAGTCTTGGTACATCTTGGTCGCGCCCGGGTGAATAGAATAGCGCGACTTATGTGCCTCATCCAAAATTTTATCTCTGAATCCTCCATACCTCGGTACCCATAAACGACAATCCTTATATTTCACCCCATCACCTACGTCTTCCAAAAACTTTTCCTGACCCCAAATACGCTCTGACATAATCCATTCCACCTGCAACCCTTCATTCTGTACGTTGGCTATTTGTTTCAAAATGTCGGGTTTGAGAATAAGCTGGTAGGATTTCACACGAATAGGTTTTGGTCTCTCCTTCCGGCTTAACGCGTCGGCCACCACGTTAGCCTTACCCGGATGGTACATGATCTCCAGGTCGTAGTCCTTAATCGACTCCAACCATCGACGCTATCGCATATTCAGTTCCTTTTGCTCGAAGAAATACTTTAATCTCTTATGATCGGTATAAATAACGCAAGGAACACCATACAAATAGTGCCTCCACAACTTAAGCGCAAACACAACCGCTGCCAGTTCTAAATCGTGGGTAGGATAATTTGCCTCGTGAGGCTTCAATTGTCGTGAAGCATAAGCGATGACTCGACCTCGCTGCATCAAAACACACCCGAGCCCCTGATAAGGCATCAGAATACACCACCAAATCGTCGGTGCCATCAGGTAAAGCTAAGATCGGGGCATGCGTCAATCTGTTCTTCAACTCGAGAAAAGCCTCCTCCTGTTCTGTGCCCCAAACTAACTTAACACTTTTTTTAGTTAGCTTGGTTAGTGAAGAAGCAATTTTCGAAAAATAGGGAATAAAGCGGCGTTAATACCCCGTCAAACCCAGAAAACTACGGGTTTCGGTTGGAGACTTAACAGACTCCCATTCATTCACGGCTTCCACCTTTGCAGGGTCAACCAGAATACCACTCGGGTTAATGACATGGCCCAAGAATTGAACCTCACGTAACCAGAAGGAACACTTAGAAAATTTCACATACAATTTGTTCTTTCGCAGAGCCTCCAACCCTTCCTGAGATGACCGCGCGTGATCGGATTCACTTTTAGAGTACACAAGAATGTCATTGATGAACACAATAACCGAGCGATCGAGCATCGGTCTACACACACGGTTCATAAGATCTATGAACGCATCCGGTGCGTTGGTCAAACCGAAAGACATCACAAGAAATTCGTAATGTCCATAACGAGTGCGGAAGGCAGTCTTAGGAATATCTTCCTCCCGAATCTTCAGCTGATGATACCCGGACCTAAGGTCGATCTTCGAGAACCAACTAGCTCCTTGGAGCTGATCAAATAAATCGTCGATCCTTGGGAGAGGTTACCGATTTTTGACAGTGAGCTTGTTTAATTCACGATAGTCAATGCACATCCGCATGCTACCATCTTTCTTCTTAACGAACAAGACCAGGGCACCCCAAGGCGAGATGCTCGGTCGAATAAAGCCCTTATCGAGTAAGTCTTCTAATTGAGCCATAAGTTCCTTCATTTCATTCGGCGCTAGAGAGTAGGGAGCTCGGGCAACGGGTTTGACGCCCGGTACAAGGTCTATCTGGAACTCGACCTCGCGATCCGGCGGCACATCTGACAAATTATCTGGAAATACATCCGGGAAATCCCGAACAATAGGAACATCACCGACGGTAACCACCTCGGTATTCACCTTCATAGCATACGCCAGATACGCCCCGCACCCCCGCTGCATCAACTTCCCCGCCTTAAGCATGGATATAATATGTGGTGTCGCAACATTCCGATCACCGAAGACCGTAATCCGAGTCCCATCCAGGGCCCTTAGACGAACAAGTTTCTGACCACAAATGATCTGAGCATCAACATTCGCGAGCCAATCCATCCCGAGCACCACATCGAAACAACCAAGCGGCATCAGATACAGTCTCACCGGAAATCTATAACCAGATAACTCGAGGGAACAACCCTGAATAGCCCTAGACACGGACACGGATTTTCCTACAGCAACCTCAACCTCAAACCCATCGACTACGCGCTCGGGTGATTTATTCAACAAGGAACAGAAAGCGGTAGACACAAAACTCCTACTGGCGCCCGAATCAAATAAAACTGACGCCTGTAATTCATCAATTAGAAAGGTACCTAGGACAATATTATACTAATGCTTAGCTACACGATCAAAACATACGATTTCAAAGGAACAAGAAATTATAGCGGTGGAATGAAAGCTAAATAAGGAAAAGTATCTGAAACGACATCTGCATCCTCTTTCGCTTTCTTCTTGGAGATGTTGAAGGCCCTCACCCTAGCCTTCGGCTTCTCATCTATTTTCACCCTCGAGGAAGTCCCCTACCCGGAAACCCCCCCCCCCCCCCCCCGCCTTAATGGAAGGACAGTTTGATGCCAAGTGACCCGAACCCTTACAGTGGAAACAAGTCAATGTCGGACATTCGAAATGGGGGAGTCCCACCTTATCACAATGAAAACAAGTGTCAGACCCCATCCTACACTCCCCCTTATGCGGCTTCCCGCACTTCTTGCAATTACCAGACCCTGCATCCCTTTTAAACTCAGAAGTCTCAGTCTTTACCCTTTTCCAGGACGAGTTAAAATTGTTCCCCCCTGGCCGCTTACCGTACGAATTTGCGTTCCATGCCCTCCTATTCTCGGTAGGCGGTAACTTCTCCCTCTGATCATATAACGTACCTTCTAGAGTGACCAACGAGTGAAAAGTGTTCATGTCGGTAGTCAACACACCCCTACGAATATCCACCGGAAGTCCCTTCACGTACTTCTTAATCCTCTTGGCTTCGGGCGTAACCAAGTCGGGACAAAAGCGAGCCATCTTGTTAAACTTGGTGGTATACTCCCGATGCGACATAGAACCAGCCTCCAAGGTCAAGAATTCCTGTTCTATCTTATCCAATTCATGCGGAGGACAAAACTGATCGAGAACCAATTTCTTCAACTCATCCCACGTTATCCTCCTAATCGTACGATCACCCATAGCTTGCGCCAAGTTATCCCACCAACATAGTGCCTAGGAACGAAACGAGGCAGTAGCATAAGTCACCATATCATCCCCCTTGCACTTACTGACCCTCAGTACGGCCTCCATCTCTCTTACCCACTGGTGTGCTGCCAAGGCATCTTTAGTACCATCGAAAGAAGGAGGGTCGCACTTCTTAAAGTCACCATACGAGCAACCCCGGGTCGATACACTAACGGTCCGCACCTCATCATCATCCCCACTCGGCACATACACTTCCTCTTCCTCTTCGACCTGCACCTCCTTACTCTTCCTTCCCCTATCCGAACCCTTACCAACTAGTGATTCTTCCATGACCCTGACGGACTCAGCAACGATATCTGGGATGGCGCTATAGAGCACCTGGTAAACCTCATCCGCGATAGCCGCACGTAAAGCAGGATCTAAGGCGGGGTTACCCCCCCTCACGAATCGGAGTTTCCTGCTGGGGAGTAGGAATTTCATTCTTGGCTTCGGCACATGGTCTACGACCACGACCACGACCACGACATCTAGAACCACCTCTCTTGGTTGTTAGAGTATTAACCATAACTTATCCTATATTAAGTACAAGTGGCATTTAGAACATGTAAGGTAAGGGTAAACTGCTAATGACGTTGATCAAGTGTGATTAGTCGTTTACTTTACCCGCCCGTCCTAATCACCCCCGGCCCCTAACCATATTAGCACTCTACCTACCACTTAACAGTTAATCACATAAGGGAAATCTTCAATGTAAAGGAATGACTAAATAATTTAAAGTTACCTCTTGGCGTGCAGCTACTCGCGGTGGGTATACTTCTCTCTTTTCTTACGGTTCGAGTCCAAGCATTAGGGGATGCTCGGATCCCTCGAACCTGGCTCTGATACCAACTAGTAAGGCCCCGAACCCCGGGAACCCCACAGTTGGTAATCATTCAAAACACTCATAAAATTAAATAAACTTAAAAACCGTTTCTTCCATTAAAACAAACGTATCAGAGTATCAATTTTGCGGAAAACATGAAAAAGGAAATAAGTTCCCGAAACCCAGGAATTTTGCCCAAAATCCAAAGTAAGTATAACTTTTATAAGTTTCCTTGAAATAAAATATTCATAACAATTCTTCCTTCCAGTATGCCCTTCACCATCCAAGTAGCTCCGTGCACGACCAAGCGATAAGGCATCCTCTTCCAAATCCTGAAACTTACACTAAAATGCACACAAAGTCAGCTTGAGCTGAGTGAGTTCAAGTTTTAAGTAAAAGATATCAGTAGTAAAAATCATGATAGTCATACCAAAGGTTTTCTTAAAGTAAAAGGGTACATCCATCTAATCATCATTACCGAACTTAAACATCCTCATACATACATATACAAATATATATGTAAACATCCATTCAATAACATCCCTATATACATATCAGTATATATATATAACATCCACGTATAACATCAGGGTCGAGCAAACGTACAACCCAAACACGTAACATCAGTGCATGCAAACACGAAGTAGGCATACACAACATCAGTAGTCGAAACGACTACAACATCGCCAAATAGAGGCCAGGAAATAATGTATATACATATATATATATATATATATATATATATATATATATATATATATATAACATCCCAAGGCTTACCATATACTAGCAAGCCTATATAAAATCATTGTAAAACATTTCATCAAGTAAGAAAACATTTAGGTGCGTATGCTAGCCCAAAAGTAAAATGAGTAAAAAGGGCATCATGAACTCACCTGAGATCGATCGAATACTTGCAACGAGCTAGGAATTTCATAAGGGCACAATCACAGGCAAGGGCCTGTAAATTATATATAACGCGTTACTAAACTAGACTGTAGGAACACTCTAGCCTAATGGGCCGTACAAGCCCAACACTTTGGCCTATGGCCCAACAACTTGGCCCAAGGCCCAACACTTGGCCCAAGGCCCAACAACTTGGCCCAAGGCCCAATACCTTGCCCAAGGCCCAACAATTGGCCCAAGGCCCAACAACTTGGCCCAAGACCCAACTCTTGGCCCAATACCTTGCCCAAGGCCCAACAACTTGGCCCAAGGCCCAACACTTGGCCCAAGGCCCAAGGATAGTCAAATCGGGTCGAATGCGCGTGTAATAAGCCATAAAACCATTTGTTAAACGAATCAGCCCTGAATGGACCAAATTCCACCTTAACTCTTTTAATTCATCATAATTATGTCACCCGAGTTGATAGGGTTGACGGTTCCTTTTTACAACACTTACTTTAACATTTAAACAAAAAATCGCGCATCGCCGACTCGATTGACGAAGCACTAACCACGACAACCCCGAGCACCAAAAAAATAATTTTTCCACAGCCCTTAAACCTTCCTAGGGCTGCACAAACTGAATAGGTCGGTCACCCGATCAACTAACGCATCAAACTCAACAATTTGCAATTTTACACCCGATAAACCCTAGTTTTCGAACTAAAATCGATTGACCGACCTAAACACCTCCAATGACCACGAAATTTTAATATGATGTAAATGCCATACCTAGGGATCTTTCTACACCGGAAACTCTAATTTTTATCCATGGGAAGTGGGTCAATTTCACTCTAGCCGAAATCTGCCCAACGAAAAGTTTCGGCAAAATTGAGCATCAAAACGATTAGGGGTGAGAAAAAAGAGTGTAGGGGATTGTAGTACATACCTTGAACTACCTCTAGGAACTTGGAATCGATTAAAAAGTCGAAGCAATGAAGGGGGGGCTGCCTCTTGGCCGATCGCTGCAGGGTTTTAGGTTTAGGGTTTTATATATATATATTTTTTGTTATAATATAAGATATTACACTCTAGTCCTTCTAGATTCAAGTGTAAGGCAAAATGGAAGGAATGGTTAGGTTCTTTAACGTACCGGGATGACGTGAAGGCTTCCGAGAAACGTCGGTTAAGTCCCGAGAGTTATACATACTCTACAAGCTTTAGTTCTTCAAAACGGAGTTAACGGGTGTTACACATTCCCATTCGTTATGTTGACTTGATGTGCACATTCGCTAGACATGAGCTTGTCTTTTCATTCGTTAATCATGCATGCCTTAATTCTTTATCTCTTTCATTATCTTTTGCATCGTCAAAGCGACTCGTCGGTTTAACTCCCAGCACTTGTCACATTTCATGTACTAACAAACTCCCCCTTGACAATTGTTGGAGTTCATTTAACATTTTGTCTTTGTCTATTTCAGCTAGTCTTCACGTGTGACTTTATACATATAATGCCATGAAGAAAATACACTAACAAACTCTCCCTTGGCTTTAGCTATACATCTCCAATCTTTATCAGCAACAAGCTTGTACACACGATCAGCATCTTCACTCCCCCTTACCACGATCACTCTGCCATACCTTAAATTCACCATCTTGAGAAGATTCAAGGATTGAAAAATCATCACTCTTTCATAACTGCAGTCAATCAACACATTCCATCAATAAACCGTAAAGTTTTATCTTGACTTAGCATTTGAGCACAAAATAGTATGAACAAGAATGTGTAATGGTGAAAACATTTTTTTTTGTTTTAACTCGGCAAAAACAATTTGAAAATGTGTATCACTTGTCGGAAGATCAAAAATAAATTAGAAAGAAAAATCTTTTTGGTTTTCAAACTTTATGCTAAAACACACCCAAAATATTTTTCAAAATTTATATCAAAACACACCTAAAATCTTTTTGTATTTTTCTGAAATTAACAAAAAGAAATTAAAGCAGTAAATGTAAGCAGTACATATTTTTGTGAGAAAGATCACGACATGGGATCATATTGACTAGTAACGACCTAGACTACACTTCAATTTTGACATTATTATGCGCGTAACCCAATGATAATTGCAGATATAATTGTCAACTTTAAACTTTATACAGATCCTTTAATAACTTTATGATACGTATTAAGGATCAATTAAGCACAATTCTTATGTGGATCACACCTATCAGACACAATTTTTATATCTCTTATACAGTGAATTTCACATGTACGTGTTTCATTTTTCTTAAAATTGATTAGCTGTGACTCATGCAAAAATAATAAAAAGAAAATAAAGCAGAAAGTTAAAATTTTCCCTTAAGATCGGTATTACTACACGCAGATAAGGTTCCATTTTAACAAATAAAAATATAAAAATAAGCAGAAGTTGCATAAAATCTTAACTCTCAATTCGGATAATCCCGTATTATCGGGCGGAGAAAGTCCAAAATTTTATACGAAACACCAAGAAAAATAAAGCAGAATATTCAAATATTAACCCTCAGGTCGGATAATCTTATCGCGCAGGAGAGGATCCAATATTTGAATAAAAATAAAGAAAAAAATGAAGTTGAATTTCTTTGCAAAATTAAAGATAAAACAAAGCAGAATTTTCTTCAAAAATGAACGCATGCACACATAGCAATCTTAAAACTTTTTGATACTTAATACAGATATTAACTATGCATCAAGATGTAGCACCACTAGATTTGGCAAGCATTTAGGTTTATATCTTTTCAGCACTTATACGATCTGTTAAGCCTATCATACACATCATGCAATTGATCTTACGACACTTTTTAGTCTACTTTATTCATGTGTTAGGTCCGCTTAGTCAATGTACTATCATTTCCCATATATGTCGGATCACATTTCTCAAGTTTTATGTTTTTCAAAATTAACAACATATTTTTGAATTTTTATATTTTTTTAGACATAAAACACACTATTTTTGTACTTTTCTGATTTCTCCCCCTAAAAATATAAACAATAACAAAAATTTACAGAAAAATAACGAGAAATAAAAAATGATTTTCCAACATGGATAACTCTTTTGAAAATCTTGTTCACCAAAAAGAAATCTTGCATTTTAAGAAATGAATGGTGAACAAGTTTGCCGATTGAAAATTTTATGAATTTTATATCTTTGCAAATATCTTATCAAATCAATCTAAACAAAACCAATGTGCCGAGATAATCCACTATCAACAAATTTGATTTAGCAACAATCCATATGACTTTGAGAGATCTTCTTGGATATCCCTGCACAAAAACTAGATAATTTAATGAGAAACTGGAACCCAGACCATAGTCTTAGGTCGGCCAGTATCCTCAATATGATCAGGAACGGCTGATGGAATCTTTGGTTTCCAAGCTGGTAACTGTTTATCAGCTTGTTGTCTCAAAAATTTAACATTATCATAACGGTGAGACGTTTCAGGAGATTTTAACAATGAATTAACACAAAGTCTTTGTTGTTTAGCTTTTTCGTTCAAGTGTCCCAAATTGCCCAAAAGTTAAAGAAACCTGGTTTAAAGCATCAGGCAATTTGAGATTTCTCATGTAAGGACAATTAACAATCTAATGTCCTTTAACATTGCAGTAAAAACATTTTCTCAATTCAACCCACGTCGAAGATGATTATGTTACAAGCTTAAACGCGGAGGGTTGAATTTTCTCACTTTTCTTCTTTTGAAAAAAATTCAAGATTTGAACACTTTGCAAAATTTCCCAATACATCAGAACTAGTAGATTTGACAAATCTGTTCTGTTGAAACAACACTAGTTTGGATTCCTTTTGGGGTGTTGATTTTCTCTTTTTCATTTCCCCAATAGTCATCACTGATGCATCACGATTAAGAGAAACCGAATGATCACAATCATAAACATATTCAACACTCTCAGGTTTAACAAGAGCTATCGGAAAGAGCTCATCAGCAAACATCTTGTCAACACCTTTTAACTTGTAAACTTTCCAGTTTTTACCATTAACACTTGGTTTTGAAAATGATTTTGATATCTTTTCAGAAACAACTTTCTTTTCACATGTCTTTGGTGTACCAACCAATTTTGGTTTACCAGTTTTTGATTTCTCAGAAGTTTGTGGATCACAAAGAATATGATTTTCAACATGTATATTTTCATTTTTGTGAATCACCACTGGTTCAACCACATCTTCAAGAAGAATATCATCATTAGTCTGACAGAAAACTAGATTGCTTTGAATATGAGATTTTGGAGCTAAACACGTTGTTTCTTTCTTAACAACCGTTTTTGGATCAGTTGATTTAACTTTCTCCTTATTGATTATATTAACCTTACTAACAGTCACAGAAGGATCTGCTGTCAGTGGATAGTCAATGTCCACTTCTTTTAGATCTACCGTGTCTGGTCGCATGGTATAATCATGTTTAAAAGCAGGAGGGATTTCAACAAACCCTAAACCAGCTTTACCACCCTTTTGGTGATTGCTGTTAACTTTAATGATTTCATTGAGTAGAAAAGAAGAATTTCTAAATTTATCCAGTTTATTCTTTAACTCCATCACCTCATTTTCAAGCTCAGTTATTTTGGTTCTCAATTCCAAAATCTTTTGAAACTGCATTTCGATGATTTTTAATTTACATCCAACCTCTGCTTTCAAGTCATGATTACTAATCAACAAGGCATCAATCTTATCTTTAGATTTTTGATTATTTTCAGCCACTTGTCGATAGTTATCACGAATACATGTTAAATCAAAAACTAATTGCTCATTGTGGTGACAAATTGATTCAAGTTTAGACTTGTATTCACCACATTGAGAACAATAAATTTTTGGAGGTTCATCAACAATAGATGAATTTACATTATTAGCACAAGTTTCACAAACGAACGAATCAGATGGTTTAGAAGATACCTCAGGTGACATTGGCACGGAATCATAAGATTCATAAAGATTATCAGGAAGATTCACCTAGGTAGGCATGATAATTTCCATCGCATTTGGATCTTTATCAACATTCATTGATGAAGTGGTCTTGAATATCTCATCTGCAAGCATAGACCAACCATCATCAACATGAGCTTTCTTCAAATCCATTAACCACCCTTCATCCACTTCAAATTCTAAATATTCCACTAATGAAAATTCATCAGATAATGAAGGCTCTTGATTAGCTTTAGATGAGCTTTGACATTCTAGTTCACGCTTCCTTAATTTTTCAACAAAATCTATACATTTGAGATTGACGTTTTGAAATACC
This sequence comes from Bidens hawaiensis, assembly GCF_021521415.1. Classification (NCBI taxonomy): domain Eukaryota; kingdom Viridiplantae; phylum Streptophyta; class Magnoliopsida; order Asterales; family Asteraceae; genus Bidens; species Bidens hawaiensis. Next base: position 342,248 of record NW_027492926.1, on the reverse strand, counting down.
CATTATCTGTGAGACCCATTAAGTAACTTGAGTAGAAAGGAGGTAATGCATTTTTTAATCTGTCAATTTGATCACATTCACTCGGCTCCATTTTCACATTGGACATTTCGGCAATCAATTGACAGAACCGATTCAGCATTTCTTCCACAGTCTCATTTTTCTGGAGTGTAAAGTTTCTGAATCGAAACTTCAACATTGTTTTCTTGCTTTAAAGTGTGTTTCCCAAACTTGCTGCCTTTAGTTGAGCAAACAGAGTAGCACACTTTTTGATACGGTTAAATTGATGAAAGATGTTTTCAGATAATGCGATAGTAAGAGTGGAGCATGCCTTCGTCTCATTTTCAAGATTCTTCTTCTCATCAATATCATAAAACTTGATCTCTTTTTCAGTAATTCCTGTAGTATCACTTCCAACAGTTGGATCTATATAAACATACTTCAAATTGCGAACACACTTTGGATGAAGAGAACCCACGTGAGCTTTAAATCTCGGTTCCCATTTGGAAAAATCATCCAACCTAAAAAGCTTCGGGCACTTAGTATGAGGACCAATCTCATAATAATTTGTCATCTTGGAGTTTAACAAATAATGAACTGAACACCGAAACGAGAATCGAAAACGAAATATTTTCTTGATCTGAACTTGAAAAAATAACACGTTAACAGCAAACCGCAGCTCGTTAACAGTAGTTCAGCAAATTTCAGCACTAAAAACGGCACGGTTCAGCACGTTTTCAGCAAGTTCAACACGTTAAAGAGCAACTTCAGTGCGTTTTCAGCACGTTTTAACAGCAAATCAGCAAATATCAGCTCGTTTTGACAGCAAATCAGCAACTTTCAGCAAGTTAACGGTGCGTTTCAGCACGTTACAGCAACAAAACAGTGTATTTCAGCTTGTTTAAAACACGTTTCAACACTTAAAATTTGCTCGTTTCAGCACGAATCAGCACGTTTTCAGCAACGAATCAGCCAAATTCAGCACGTAAACAGTGAGTTTTGGACCGTTTGAGTAATTAAAATAGTTCGCTTATCAGCGGACAGCAAATATTTTGGACGAAAATGCCCTCACGAATATACTTTTCCAAATCTGCCCCTGATTTAAAAACAACTTTTGTCCGTGTTTTGTATGCAGCAAATTATCACACAATTCAATGCATGATCTGAAATAAACGCGCGAATGCAGAATCAAACTCAAATCTGAACCATAAACAACATCGAATACCAAACGCGAACTCGAATTACAAGAACAGAATGCAAATAACACCAAAATAAACACCGAAACGCGAATTGGAACAGAACGAAAGCTAATAGGAACTAAATTTTGAACAGTTGAGCTAAACACAACACCGAAACATAAATCGTTATCTCAATAACTTGAATATCGATGACGAAATGCGGTTAGGAATAGCATGGAATCAAAACGGTTCGTAATCGGAATTCACGGAACGACTGAATCAATAACCAAATGAACTTGAATTAGAATTGAAACACATCGTGGAATCAGCAACAATAATGACCAAAACTGATCTGAAAAGCTAGTTCTTGCTGGCCGGAAAATTTAGAGAAACGAAACACAACGGCTACGACTCTGAGTGAATAACCTGAACTCGTGAACAAATTAATCAAAATTGATTAACAGTGAACAAGTGAACACATGATACACGATACACGTACGCTGGAAAAATCTGTTACAGGAGACCGGAGAAACGGTTTCTGCCGGAAAAAGTGGTTAGGCCACCGGAAAAACGGTTTCTAGGCCGGAAGTTCACCGGAATTTTCAAAACCTTCACCAAACCTCAAATTTTGATCATCAATTCAGCCATGAAATCGATCGTGTGTGAATCCTAAGCAATCAAATATGTAAAATATCAACCGATTTTGATCCGATTCAACCGAAAATTAATCCGAAGAACACGAATACACGGAATCAAAATCGAACACGTTAAAAGCAACGGTTTAACACGAGATTCAGTGATTAGACGTAGAATCAAGCACCGAAAGCTCTGATACCACTTGTTTTTCCCGATAAGGATCGATGAACTCGATATTGATCTACGAAACCGAAAACACACGATGTATGTTTCGGTGCGTTTCGGTACTAATTGATGAACGAAAATGACCAAACACGTAGAAGATATGTAAATAATAACTCGGTGAAGCTCACTATAAAATTCGGCAGAGGTTCGGTACAATTTGGTGTCTCGTAAGATGAATGACTCGTTATGACTTGTGTGTGTGACTGCCTATTCGTTAGCCCATTTAATCATCTCATTTGTGTCATATTCATGCTCCCATTCGTTCATCTTAAGCTTATTCCCATTCGTTATGTAAACTTGATGTGCACATTCGCTAGACATGAGCTTGTCTTTTCATTCGTTAATCATGCATGCCTTAATTCTTTATCTCATTCGTTATCTTTTGCATTGTCAAAGTGACTCGTCAGTTTAACTCCCAGCACTAGTCACATTTCATGTACTAACACTAATAAGGTTTTAGCCAACTACCATGTTCAAAAACATAAAATAAATAAATTCAACAACCAAGTTCATAATAAAACAATAAAGATAACCGTGTTTGAATGCGTAGGTGTGAACCCGAACAACTCCGAAAGACTTGATTTGCGGCTGCCAAGAAAATAATATGGCCGTCACCAAAAGAGAATATAATAATAATGATGCCGCCAATCAATCTCGTCTCTCCTGTTACTTTTGTGACTCCCAAACACAAGAATAATAATAATCTCTTATGGAGGCTCCTTTGTTTTACTTGTAGATTTCAATCAGCTAAATCCTTCAAAAATAAATAGAATAATGATAACTGTTTGTTGTAGCTGCTATCTTCCTCTCTATCCTTGTAGGGCTAGCTCCCCCCAAAAAGTGACGGCTCCTAGCACCTTTTATCTTGCAAGCTTCCACCAACAAACATATGGTGACTTCTTCCAATTAACTCTAGTGGGCCCTCTCCAAAAAGAAATTAACAACTTGACATAACTCTATTATTATTATATTATTATTATTATTACACATTATGAGCACGTTACTTTCTTTCTATTTTCTTTTTTTTTATTTTCTTTTTATTTTCTTTATTCTTATATTAATTATTATTATTATTATTACTACTAATATTTCTAGTACTACTATTATTAGATAAATTATGTTAAAATTTTCAATCGTTGGTCTGGTTGTGAAATTAACGTATTTTAGCTCATTATCTCTTGAAACCAATAAACTCACACATGAACCAAATAATAATAATATTCAATAAAGACTTGGTTCAAAGTATCTAAAAGTATTGGAAATATTTATATAATAATATGCATAATTGAGACCACATCAAGGCTAAATCGTTGAAAGTGGAAGAACCAATGATTGGGGCACTCCACAACCTTGAAGAAACAATTGATATAGAAGATGATAGTGAAAGAGAATTGAAAGATGTTGAAAAATAAAATGAAGATAGGGATTATTTGATCAGCCTTGAAAATGACTTGAAATACCTTCAAAGACTATCCAAAGAAGACATAGCCAAAGAAACTGAAGGGTCGAGAATGAGAAAGTCAAAAAGAAAATCTTTGATTAAGGCTAGTCACAAGCCTGCATTCCTGAACTTGCAATCCTTTGACATAATAGATAGACTTTACAAAAATGCTCTTGTGGATGATATCTCAGACTATGTGAAAAAGGCAACAAAGAAGAAGGAAGAGGGAGAAAAAGTGTTGAAAGAGTCTGATAGTAGCAAAAGTAGAATTGAAAAGAAAGCTAGTGATGAAACAAGAGGACAAAGAAGATTGCAAGAGGCCAAGCAGAGAGCAGGGGAAGAAGTCAGAGCTGAAATGATGAGTGCCTTACACAAAAAGGGAGCCAAAATGTCAAGATTAGTAGTACAGACTAATGAAACAATCAGACAATGGTTTGAGGAAGCTGGGCTACATACAATAAAGACAAATACTTAAGCCGAACCCCAAGATCTAAGATTGTGAGGCCTGAGCAACCAAGAAATTTAAATCTGCCCACACATCTCTTCTATGATAAAAGATCAAAGACCTTGAGGGTTGTCACTGAAGACAAAGAAGAAACCTTCATCATCTTTAGAGATGATTTGAGAAATTTTACAAAAGAACAGTTGAAGAGAATGGCCGAACTAGACTTACACGAAAATCAAGATCGAAGACAGTTGGCCGGACAACAAAGAAACGATCTTTCCAAATTTCTTAAAGAACAAGCAGAAAAGGGCTTCCCATTTCTAAACCAAAGAAGGAAAGAGATATGGAGTCAAGCAAAGAGGGACAAAAGGAACAAGAGAATAAATGAAGTACACACTCTGGAACTCTCTCTGTTTGAGAATAAGAGAAGGAAATCCCAAGCAAGCAGCTCACACAGCAAATGAAAGACTGTAAAAGAGTGCTTAGCTATGAGGGAGGAGATGCGCGAACCAAATTCAGTGGTGTAGATTAATGGAAGAATTACCTTCATCTCGTACAACCAGCATAACGACTCAATTTCTTTGAGGAATGCGTCGGGAATACCTATTGTTGTATTCAGGCATGATGGAGATCTTCAATTTATGCATACTCAAGATCTCCAAGACTTGATTGATGCAGAATTTCCAATTGACTCCTCTGATGCTGTGGAGCTTGATATGATTAAACAAAAGGCAGCCCTTGTCAAGCAAATGAAAGAAAAATCTGACACAAGGAGCAGAAGGAGGAGATAGCAGAATGGAGCTCAATGATGATTAATTTTATTTCTGTTTATCTTTGTAATTGTGTTTTGTATTTGATGTAAAAATTTTAATGTGTAATGCCCTAGAGGCAGAATTCCTATTTATGTAATGAAATGACATGGTCTTGAATGATATATCTTTGATGTCTGATATATGTGTAACTCTATGCAGGTATGTTTTGGTGCATCTGAGCTTGTTCCAATCTAGGGGGAGATTGTTGGTCGTATTTTTGATAAGGAAGATTGGAATCTTCTCAACCTCCTCAGAAAACGGCTAAGTATGGACTTCGAGCAAGCTTAGACGATCGAGCATGGTTTTACTACCTCGAGCAAGGTCTTCAGAATCTTAAATGGTTGATTCTTCTAAGTGTTAAGGCTTCGAGCAAGCTACACTTCAATGAGCAAGAGTATTCTTCTATCGAGCATGGATTGCCAATCGAGCAAAGAGTTTGATCATACAAGTTTTAACCAAGTGATACGAGCACAGGATGTTCGAGCACATGGGGACAAGCATGGATGCAATAAGAACATGTCACGTGATCAAAGCAAGGACTTCGAGCACAGTTCAGTTCCCCGAGCAAGATTTACATCCGAGCATGCTAAAAATTGCTGAATAAGTCTAAGGACAAGACTGAAGACTTCAAGAAGATCGAGCTTGCTCGATGGACTAGTTCGAGCAAAGCATGGATTATTCAAGAGGAATGAATCTTGATGGAGGAGAATATCTTCACTGAAGATATTCTAAGTAAAGTATGCTCGAGGATAATCATCGAGCATACCTAGCATAGTGCGTCTGCTCGAGCAAGATTGTTACCTTGCTCGAGGACTCAACACTTGTATTATTTTGTCTTTCATTATGTAGTGATTAGGAACTTCTAGAAGGAATCTAAGGGTTTATAAATAGGGTCCTAGGTTTCCATTTAGGGCACGGATAACAATGCACACAATACGAGAAACACTCTAAAAGAATATTCTATTTGTTTCCTCGTACTGCCGCCGTTGCCGTCACACACGAAACCCTAGACATTTCATTCACTGTTACATGAATGACTCATTTAATATTGTGAATCTTTGTCTTTGAATGTACTCTTATTGATTACTTATTATCATTTCGTGTTTGTTATTTTCACTCCTTCGTTCCCACTTGCTGGATATCCTGATTCCGCCGGGATATTTAATAGGCCTTTGGGTTACAGAGTTGGTGTGTTCTTGTCAACCTTTTCTAAAGTTTCACCCGACTCACGGTCCTGACAATAATCTCTTCATTAATTTGATTGGTCCACTTAGCCTCAAGAGATTTCCTTTGTTGTTCCGCTTTTTTGTTATTCTTAACCATCATATTTATCATTTTGTCAAGTTTGGATTCCACAGTGTCTTGATAACTTGAGAAATAGGGCATCTCCTGTTCATAGCTTTCATAATACGGCTCTTGATCATATTGGTAATCCATGTCTGATTGACAATATTCATCATGATTTGGTGTTGTGTGTTGTTCAGAGTGTGAATAATATGACAAACTCTCTTCATCTTCATAGCATGTCATCATATATCTCCGCCCATGCCGACGCTCTTGCCAATTTTGTGAAACTGCTGGACAATCTCGATAGTGATACGGGCCTTCACAATAAGAAAAATCACCATCATTGCTCATGGTGACAATAGCGTGCTCGAGTTTCTGGACTTTCTGTTAAAAATAACCTGGAAAAAGAACTAAAATACCAAAGGTAAAATAGAACAGAAATAAACAAAAGAAAACAAAGCAAGAAAAATCTTTTAGTAAGTTTAAAAATTTTTATTATTATTAATTTTTAAGTTTTTTCAGAAAGCTCAAACAAACAATATAACACTAAGTGCACTAGCTCCCCGTCAACGGCGCCATTTTGATGACCGTGTCGTACCGATCATGAAAAAACCTAATTTTACCTATAGACAGGGTAAGTCAGGTATCGAATCCAGAGTAGCATGTGGTCAATGCCATACATTTGTTCATTTATTTAACTATATTTACAAAACAATTATAAAGAAACAATTATGAAGATTTGTCAAATGTGCTGATCACACTAGCAAATGAATTGGTTTTAATATCAATTATGTAATTAATTAAAGTTCAGTCAATTAACAAAGCAAATCATACACGGGAATTCAAGTAAGCAACTAACAGTATTCTAATGCAACTTAACAGATTAATTATCATTGGTCAACTAAAGATTGTTTAATGAGTGTAACATCCGTATTTTGAGATTAACAAATAAAAGAAAATTTATTATTACGTGTGTGTCGTTAATTTGATTGTGTGATAGTGATTAGATTATGTTGGGTTTGGGCTTGGGAAAGGTTATGGGCCCTAGGGCCCATGGACCCCCTATATAAACCCCAACCTCTACTCCATTTCATTTTTTTTCACACCACACACACTCAAGAAACACACACACTCTCTCTAACACCCGGATCCAAATCGGAGCTAAGGAAGGACGAGTCTTGTGTGTAAACACCATCAAACACCAAGAAGCATCACCAAATCCTCGAGTTGGCCCAGATCCAAACCCGAACCCGAACCTGAGACCAAAAAGGTGAGTTTTGGCCAACAAGGTTAAGTTTTATGGTTGGTTTCGACATGCAAACTGATATACTAGTAGATCGGGCTGTAGGAAGTTAGAAAATGTAAACTTGGTAGCCCGTAGCCCAACGGGTGCGATGTGGGACAAAAAGGTGATGTTTGGACAATGAAAAACATGGGTATACAAAGTTGGTACAACCCAAAACCCATAAAAAAGGGAGAGATCGGGTCCTAAGGAAAGGTCGCGAGTAAAGTGGCTTTAAAATGCTAAAAATGAAGAAAAGGAGGTTCTATTCAAATAAAACAACTTCGCTCGCACAAGCCATGCGAATCCATGAATTAGCATCGCTCAGTCATGAGAAGCGAACTTCCATGCGAAGCGAACGTCCATGAGAATTCTTTCAAATTGTTGTAAAACGTGACCCGATTCAATTTTCTAATGCATTTTTGTAAAATGGGACCTGATTCAAGCTCGACCCCAGCCAGGGGCTCTGCCCCTTGGACCCTGCTAGGGGCTGCCGCCCCTAGACCCCGCTACCAGGGGCGCTGTCCCCGGACCCCCGTTAGTTGAGGGTTTCATTAACTTAGATGTAAGAAGTAGTAGTAATGGATAATTGATACTCGTAACTTGTTACACAGTTAGCCGAGCTTAGTTAAGGAAGGGAATTAAGATAAACACGAAGAGTAATGTCTCTAGGTGAGTTCCAGCCTCATTTCTCTTTGAAATGTTTTCGAGGCTGTGTGCATACTTGTAAGACTAGTAAAATATATATGTGTGTATGATTAATGTGAATAATTGATGCCAGAATGAAAGAAAGTCGTAAGAACTTGTATGTGCCTAGTTTGTTAACTTAACATGATTGAAAGAGTCAAGTAAGAATGTGATGTAAGAATCAGGGTGGCAGGCCCTTATAATACCTGGGCAATAATAGAGTGGCCGACTCTATGATATCGGTGGTAGACCCTTATAATATCTGTGCAAGAGGTCGGGTGGCAGACCCTTATAATATCTGTGCAAGAATGTAAGAATAACTGTATGTTTGTAAGAAAGTGTAAGAATAATGTAAGAATAGTACAAGTAATATTTGTTTATACATAAAAGAACGTGTAAGAATAATTATTTGTAAATGAAAGAATAAACTAATGTGAATGTAAGACGAAAGGAAATAAGAATAGGACAAAGGTGTAAGAATAATCCTGTAACTTGGTAAACTAGAACTCACTCAGCGTAGCTGACTTTTAGTATGCACGCAGGTGAGTAGGATGAGGCAGGTTGCTTGAGGAGAGACATGTGGCAAACGAATGAAAAATGGCATCGAAAACGGAAGATCCACGTGTTGTTTATGTTATCGTTAAAGACTTAATGTATTTTGTTGAAAACAAGTACTTATGTTTTGTAAGAATGTTTAATATTAAGTATTTCGCGAAAAGTTTTAATTAACTCTGATTTTAGAACTTTGTTTATGAGTAAATCCAACACCAAAGTAGGGCTACTGGGGACGGGGCCTTACACCGAGCTAAACCTTAGGCATCAACAATCGCTAACACCACAGCACTGGTTATCAAACGGTCCCTGCCAGTGTAACTCAACTAAGGGAAATTATACGCTTTCTTGCAATTAACTAGTCAGCACAACCCTATAAGAAATTATTATAGCAACCGACAAACTAACTGTTCTGATCGACAAAAACCTAAACCGGCTAAATGCACAGCAACACTAAACATCAATACTCATATATTAACGAAAGACAATTACAATTAGTTTTTCTAATACATGAAGAAAATACTTAAAAATTACAAACTTTACATCCCGGGAATGACTCAAGAGGATTCAACCGCTCATGATCTTCGATTAGTCTTCGGTTGTTGATTCAGGATGATGAACTACGAATCCCAAGGTGATAGGAGGTGATCCGGGTCTCCCGGAATCGCCCCTTGTTGTCCCAAAACGGTTGGAAGTCGTTATATCTGATTAGGGTTCGTAAAATAGAAGATATAGGTCAAAACCCAATTTTTCCTGTCTGTGGGACCCATCACGTAGCGCGATGGAAGATAACCACATTTTTGGATTCCTCTCATCGAGAAACCCAAAATTCATAAATTATGGGTTGCGTAACTGTCACACCCCGTTGAACGATTTGCGGAAGCATAAAACGGAAATGTAACAGACACCTCTGGTATCAACCACATTGCTTATAAAGAACAATACAAACTAGTTTACAATATTTTACATCGATCTAACTTTGTTTACAACTAGATGATACAAACTAAAACTAGTCCTTTAAGCGACTTTACTTCATACTAGCACACTTGCATCAATTCACCCAGCATTGATCGCAAGTCAAACACGTAGAAAATTGACTTTCTACTCCAAGTCTGGTATACCTGAAAAACATGTTAAAACGGGTCAACTACAAATAGTTGGTGAGTTTCACGAGTTTCAAGAAATCAGTTGTGCGTACAACAATCACAGTTGTAAATACGCAAGTATGTATGTATGTACGTTCACAAGTGCGTTTGTTTGTATGTTTACGATGTAATTAGGCTAAGCTACAGTGAAGCCTTGACTGTTCGTGCTGCGTGCCTCCATTTCCCACGCTCAATCAACCACTGTGGCCCCCTTTCCGCCCACAACATGCCCCGAGTAGCTATGTCTAACACTACATAGCGTGTTTGTATAATTATGGTCATGTGCAAACGGTTTTGTGTCTCGGAAAACCGTGCCGGCTCCATTTGGGTTTGTCAAACCAATAGTACTATTCACAAGCCACCAGCTCGAAGTTAATCACTGTGTTAGTGGGGATTTTCGGGTGTTAGCACTTAGATAATTCCGATCATCAAACAGTTCAGAGTATATGTAGATATGTAACAACATGTTTTTCACCCCAAAATTTCGTAAAAACAGTTTAAAAGTGGGGTTATGAAACTCACTGTTTAGTAGATAATCAGTAGCACGTCGGTTCAAGGTTTGTATAACTTGCAATCACGGTTTCCTATAATCAATATTATAATAATATTAATATTTTAATATTGTTATAATCTCAATACTAAACTGGGCTGTATAACTAATCTGGGTATAGCTGGAACGCCCAGAAAGTGGCAACAGGCTTAGGTTGTGATGTTGTTCAATGTGTAATACTTAAAACCGAACTTGGCTCAGATTCCTGTTTTCCCAGCTGGGCCAAGTTGTTTGTTTACGCGTTCAGAAAACAGTTATGGGGAAATAAGCTTGGGTAAATGTATTGGTTAATAAAATGATTAAGTTATAAAGAAGGATCACATACTGGGGTCCCGGATTAGCTACGGGGCTCGTTTCCGTTTATTCAGTTTGATTTAAGAAGAAACGCACACAATCTATCCGGATTGTCCAGGTTTCTCATAGAAAAGTTCGTTTTTACTTAATTATCCAAAAATATGATTTTTGATCACTCTTGTTGTTTTGATATTCCTGCAGATTCGTTAGTCGCGAACTTGCCGGTTTTTATAAAAACTGAATTTGTTTAATCTCCAAATTCGCATAATTAATTAACCGTTAATCATTAAATTATGAAAATTTAGCCACTTATCAATTATAATATGTAGATTTTTATAAAAATACTTCTGAAATTATTTACTGATTTATTAATTTAGAAAAATTCATTTTATCAGCTATATTTCGCCTGAAAATCGTCCGTTTATCCCAAACAATTTCGAAAAGTTCCACAAAATTTCCTGAATACTCAAATTATGTCTTAAAGAAAACTGTATCAATTCCAGAATGTAAAAAGCTCGTGCAACATTCTTTTCAGCCCAAATTCAGTTATAAAAATTCACACGAACACATATGTACAAAATAGCCTTAGACTTCTCCAAATGATCCCAAAATTCATATGTGATCAAAATACATTAAATCTGAGTTCCCTGAAAAATTTCATAATTTTTCAATCATTTTAACTATTTTTCCCAAACAAATGTCCCAATTCGGTAATAAATTCGCCAAATATTCTCGGATGGTCGAAAAATTACCGAATTTGAACAGAGACTCAATAACATGGCCCTTGATATCCTTACAAAATTTCAAGACCTAATAATATGCACATCACAACCTTAACCTAAACAGCCCGTAAGCGAGTGTTTCGGCATTACCTTAGCGGTTTTGGTTCGTTTCCGCCTTTCTAATCAACTTTTCAAGATCTTGTGCTCCTATGTAGGCTAGATACAAGTCCTATATCACAAACCAAGAAACTTTTCATCAACATAACAGCCCTTAACTTAGGGTTTCGGCTAGTGCACAAAAACGAACTTTTGAACCGTAAAAACGCCGTTTCAACTCTTTAATCTGTGTTTGTGTTCAAAAAAACTATCAAACCAGGTTCCTCACCATTTTTATGATCAAAACATGTTTATGGACCATTTTTAGGGTTTTTACATGGTTAGGAATGATTTTTGGCAATCAAGCTATGTTTATATGGTATTAATCGAGTTTAAACGAGTTAAACTTAGCCAAAAATGAAGCTTTTTACCTTATTCTTGATGGGTTTTGAGAGGACCAGGTTGATATCCAGATTTTTCCACAAGAAAATGGCTTTAAAATATCTTGGACTTGTTTTATATTTAAAGGAAAACCAAAAGGGGGGGGGGGGGGGGTTTCCCCTATTGCAGCCGCCCCAAAAGGTTGGGTCCATGGGCCCCCCTCTTGCTCTTTTGTCTCGTTTCTCGTGCCCTTACTTGAAATCCTGACCCCAAATTTATTTCGGGTTCGGTTTTTGGCGTGAAAAACTTATCGGGTGCAACAAACAGCGCGAAAACGAGTGTTTTTCGGCTAGTTTTGAGTAAAATTATAAAAAATACTATATGTTTGTAAAAATCAAAAATATTTTCACGGATCACTTACAACATTTCAAATAAGTGTTTGTTAAGTCTTTTTTGGCTTAATAGATGATACAATGCTTGGTTTGTAACTATCTTTCGCGTTTAAATCTATAGCGGGTAGTTAAACGAGCATGTTTTTGTTTATCTTGTTTGCTATCGAACTAAGGCCATAATACTAGTATATTAGCTTATATTAAACGTATATCACTTATAGATGCCCCCCCCCCCCCGAGATATCTTGTTCATAACCAGACCCGCTCGGTTAATCGTTCGTTCGTTACGTAATAGTGTTTATTTGCTTAATCGATAAATACGTGCTGAGGTATATCCGGTTTTGTCACGAATGTCACATTCTCCCCCCGTTAAGAAATTTCGTCCCGAAAATTTAATCTGCCAATTATACGTTCCTTAGGGATAAACAGGGGTATTTCTTTTCGTTTTCAAATATATTTGTTTCCCCGTTGTGGATTTTACCGAACTTTAATCCTTGAAACTTTTATTGGGCCGTAATTGTTTGATTTTCCCATCCATTATTTATACATGTTATTCACAAATTCAGTTATGCAAAAGTTTTCAAGTGGTATTATCTCTGCCTCATCAATAAGGCACTTGTTTGTTTCTGTATATAAGAAATTTGCTAGTAGAATTAAAATTGGGAATGAACTCAATTCTAGAGATAGTTTATTCAATATGTTACGGGTTTAATTCTCGAGGTAACCTCGTATAGTTCTATGTATTTCGCTGTCAACTTATTAGTTTCCTCAAGTCGAATAGCACTTTTCAAATGTCAACAATTCAGTACGTACCTCGATATAGTTCTTTTATTAGTCTTATGCGAATTTTCAATTTGTTTGAATTCTACAAGGTTTATCTGTGATTTTTGGAATCGAATTTGATGTTACATTTGAGCGTTGCTAACTTATAGCCTATTAAGGTAACGATTTATATTCTTGTTCGTGTTGTACCAGTTACAATGTCGCTCGTATAATATTATGGTAACTATTAGTTTACGAGGGTTAGACCATTGAGAATGCTGGTCTTAATTTTGTCCAAGATTCAATATACAGTTGCAATGTAATTCTCCCAATGTCTATATAGTTTGCCCAGATCGGTCGTTTAATTGGGGATGACAGGTCAACATTCTTAAACCGAATCGGTTTCCTAAGTTTGTCAGAACCTAAAAGGCGAAATGACTATTTCAGTCTGAAGTAATTGAAATAGACATACCATGACTAGATATGATTTTGTTGACATAATTGTAGGCGTGCCGTTCAGTCGTGTAGTTGTTATGGATCGGGAGAGAGTATGCAATTTAAGTTAGTGGTTTAACTAGTACCTGGACTATATTGAGCTCTTAGGGCTGATTTACAAAAGGGTGTTACGAAGCTCATAGTAATCTGTTCTCACTTCCACCGGGTGTTTCCGGTTGTTGTAGCATTTCAGATGGTTATTGATACTCTGTTTTAGTTAATTCTAGCCTCGGTTTGTTGGAGGTATAGAATTTCATCGGTTTCCTTTCCGAAATTATTATCGTTCCCGTACAAGATTTTGTTTTCTAAATGTTATACTCTTAAGGCTTTCTTCTGGGCGATATGAATATGCCCGATAATGTTTGTCTAAACAATCGTTTCAAATACCCGTACTTTCCAATGTTTAATTTTTATCCCTTCCTCTTGAAGCATTGATTTTTCTTAATTACAATTGTTCCACGACTCCACTCGTCCTTCCTAACCCATAGTCAGTTTTGTTAGATCAATTGTAGGTCACAGGCTTCTGTAATTCATGTAATTTGTTCATTTTGGGGCATAAAAGTAGTATTCCCATGACATAGGTGTAAAAGAAATTATTCCATACTCCGGGTGAAGGAAAATGTAATTTTCTTGTGTGTTTTCGATTGTCAGGAAGTGTATTTTATACCGCTGTTTCTCTGCATTAGTACGCATTCTAATTCTTCTCGGGACGTATCACAATAGATTACAAGATCATTAGCCCCTTTTTGGGAGGCCTAGCATAGGAGTTTGCCAAAGTTTCTATCTTAACAATTCAAAAACCATTTCTTGCCCTTCTTCCCTAATCATAAATTCAGTTTTCTTGGGTTGAAATGGTTAAAGGTTGGGCTAAACTGGAAAGTGTACAATGAAGCGCCGATAATACTCAGCTAATTCCAAAATTTAGCGAATTTTTTTTTTATTATTTTATTATTATTATTATTGTTTTTTGAATACATCAAGAGATCATTATTAACATTATGATGAATTTGTTACAGTACGGTTTACAACTCGGTTCGAGTGATCCATGAAACTGTAGATGCATTAGTCAGTTCGAAAGGCATAACCAAGGGTTCATGGTGACCATACCGAGCTCGAAACACCAATTTAGAAACATCTTCCTCTAGGATTTTAACTTGAAGATAGCCGAATCGGAAGTCGATTTTCGAGAAGTAATCCACTCCCTGAAGTTGATTGATCAAATCGTCGAATCATGAGAGGGGGTGTTAATTTTTTATAGTGATTTTTGTTTAGTTCTATGGTAATCAACACATATCCTAAACTTTCATCCTTCTTCCTTACTAACAAGACCGATGCTCCTCAATGATGATAGGTAAGTCCCATAAAGCTTTTATCCAATAATTCTTGTAGTTGTATAATTAGTTTTTTTACATTTTGGAGAATGTTAGACAATTAGGTGCCTTAGTAAAAGGAGTTGCCCAGAAGGTTAGGTCAGTTCGGAGTTCAACTTGTCGGATAGTGGTATCCCGGGTAGTTTATCAGAAAGGACATCAGAGTATTCATGTACCCCGAGGATATCTTCTATGTGTTTTTCATCAAGATTCTTTACGGTTACGTTTGCTATAGACGCCATATACCCTTGGCGTGAACACTTCAATATTTTAAGATGAGACACGAGAGGTAATATTAAACCAGACTTCTCTCCCTGTACCATGATCGTTTCGTCATCCGAGAGAGGAATTTTAACTATCTAGTCATTACACATGATTTCTGCTTGGCATTTAGCTAATCAGTCCATACTGACAATTATATCAACGCTTCCCAACTATACCGGGAGTAGATCAATAAAATGGTTGTTTTTTTAGGTTAGTAGGATAGTTTCAGAATATTTGGTTAACGGTTATAATTTTATCGTTAGCGGATTCGATAGTATAGGGATCTGTTAGTCCACTAACCAGTATATTTTCCAAGGATAAGAAGTTAGTGGGAATAAGACCTCTATCGTTTCCTATATCAACCGAGACTGAGGCGTTTTAATCATAAATTACGAATGTATCCTTTCACCACAATTAAGTCTTGTCGTGCTCTATCTGATCTAATCACTAAACACGGCCTCTAGCCGAGTTAGACGTCGACGTTTGTTCTTGGCTTAACTAGGGACAGTTCTTTTTGGAGCGTCTTGTACGGCCACACTCATAGTAAAATGATGGTTTGTTGTAGGCGGTGGATGAATTAGTTATGATTAGGGTAACTGTAAGTGGTGAGGTTAGAATGATCGGATTACGGTGTTCATAAAGGTTCCACAGGTATAAACATAGTATCCAATCCTCCTGCTTTTAAGACATGCCTTTATTTGACATACCGTTTGGTGAAGGTTCATTGTATACGTTTCATTCTGATATAAAGTTAATCGCCGTAGTATTTTGAGTTATAGGGTGCACACGTTTAATTTGTTTTAGTTCTTGTACCCCTGATTCGTGATAAGTTCGTTTTGTACTCGATGAATTCCCCAAGCTTTTTCTGACCAAATCAAAATCTATCACAACAGCTCGTATCGTAGCATTCTCATAAGCTAAGTAGTTAACTAAAATAGCTAAAGCCTCTACTTTCGAGCTACCAACCATGGCACCAGTCGGATTAGATCGTTAAAACCGTTCGCGTATCCCAATTAACCCGCACCTTTCGTTGTCAGTTTCCCAAGTTCATATTCTAATTTCTAGATTTCGATCCCTAGACGAAAACGTTATAATAAAAGGGTTTTAAGTTTTGTCCAAGTCATGTGGATATTTGTTTTTTTTTTGTTCCCGAATTCGTACCATCGTATTCTACCACATAAGGGCGTGGCCAAGTAATGTAATAGTACATAATTAACACTACAATTTAATGGGAAACTATTGTTATGGATAACTGACTTTATTATCTCGATCCATTTTACTAACTTATTTTATTCTTTAGTACCACCAAAATTTTACATGTTTACACGACTTAAATCGTTTAAATGAGTATTCCAGTCATGAAGGATCACGGTTGTTACGACTAGTATTCATGTTCGGTAAAAGATTTTTATTGCCAACGGCATCTAGTGGGGGAAACTATTGTTATTGGCAGTATCACCAGTGTTCAGTGGGAGAGTATTATTTGTGACAATGTTCATATTTATCAAGAAAATAACATTTGTACCTATATTGGTATTGGGCGGCGAAATAATATTCGCGGCCGTATTAGTGTTTGGCATTTGATTTGTTTTCACTATCGTATTAATGCCGGCAGCGAATCGCGCTGCGATTGTCAGGGTTACCAACTACAGTTGCCAAACAATCATTTCGGCCACAATTGCCTCAAATCACATGTGTGTTTTATTCGGGGCCATCATGTAATGATAAACGACTATACTTCACTTAATAGTAATTCCCCCTATACCCATCACGCAGGGAATTACATTAGCCAATACTCAAGTATTTCAAATAGCACATACTATCTCACACATCAAATCCTGTATCCATATACTAAGGATAGTACGTAGATTTAGCCTAATAAGGCCATTGTTTGCGTGTATATATCGAAAGTCGTCACCCAGTGACAAGTAATTTTAACCTGGTAGAGGTCAATGTTTGGATTATTAGATCCAAATCGTCTCCCATATCAGCATAGCACACTACCAAATGCTTACATGGGGTATCAAAACTATACACAACAATGTCATACTATCCTTATCTATCCGAGAACACATTACAACAATCACGAATAGTTCACAACTTGTACAACAATTATTCAGATGTAATCCCACCATTGGGTAACTGTTTTATCATGTCTCTCTCGTAAGTAGACATTTGTTCGTTATGAGTTTAAACAGTATGTTGTAGTCGGGAGGCATTTGTATATTCCTCTTGACCTTTGGATGTTATTAAATAAAATTAGAAAATATTCTTTCACCGGATTATTCAGTACCCGTAAGTATCCTGGATCTACCACAAATGATGATTTATTAGTTGGGAGTAAGTATGTTCTGTACAAGCCAAGACACGTTATTGGTCCGCAAGCGTGGGGTCTCTTTTCTATGATAAATCGATTAGAGTGGCAACAATATAGGAGTGGTTGGAGATACTCGTACACAGGTGTTTTGATAAGTTTATTAGTTAAGGAGGGTTAATCAAGGTCGGTGATACTAGTGAGATATAAAGGAATTATTATTTTTATAGTTGGTGTATGATATATGTAGGGGGTCACGGTTTGTTATATTATTGAAAATTCAATAAGATAGTTATTATATTTATAATTTGATAAACCATATACTTTACCAGGTATTTTCTTAGAAGTAGTGTTTATTTTTGAACAACGGAAGTGGAAAGATGACTAGAAAATAGTTCAGTTTACTGTTAGAATCTGGTATATGAGATAAAGGTTAGGCCCGAATCGAGAAATGTTGTATTCCCCAGAGATAAACGTATGTAGATCACACCTTCCACGGTTACTTTCTGCGCCTTGAATTTGCTCACGGTCTGTGGTTCGATCATACAATAAGATTCAATTTGAACTCGATAAAGCTTTATCAAAATTCTCGCTTATAGGTAACACCAGTTCTTCATCTGATATGAGGCTACCGATCTCGACAACTTTCGGTTCTATTTTTCGACCAAAGGAAACAGAGTAAAGAATATTATTACTTATTGCCAAATAAAATATTTTATTTGTTATGATCAGATATAATATTAATTACGATAAAATATAATATTATTTTTAATAAAATACAATTTAAATTAATATTGATTATAATCGAATATAATATTCGTTACACGGAGACTTAGTATTATCAACAGTACAATACGTATACGTATTTGTACACCTCGTTCCAGATAAGCACGTATGCGTGTTATATATGTATACATACATATTCAGTATTACTTTTTATACACATATGTTGCCATTTTTACCTACCCGTACGTTCCGTGACTTCTCCCAGAATTCCCTCGTACAAGCAAGTCTGTTATTATGTTCCGGACCACAATAATCCACTTGCCCTACAAGTTCATCCCGGCATCCATCAGTATATAATATTAAATTATTATTTATTTTCCCAGAGTTAATCGAGCCTACGGTTATATTTTAGGTATCCTAAGGGATAACCTGATCCTTTATAACCAATGGCTCTGATACCAACTTCTGTCACACCCCGTTGAGCGATTTGCGGAAGCATAAAACGGAAATGTAACAAACACCTCTGGTATCAACCACATTGCTTATAAAGAACAATACAAACTAGTTTACAATATTTTACATCGATCTAACTTTGTTTACAACTAGATGATACAAACTAAAACCAGTCCATTAAGCGACTTTACTTCATACTAGCACACTTGCATCAATTCACCCAGCATTGATCTCAAGTCAAACACGTAGCACATTGACTTTCTACTCCAAGTCTGGTATATCTGAAAAACATGTTAAAACGGGTCAACTACAAATAGTTTGTGAGTTTCACGAGTTTCAAAAAATCAGTTGTGCGTACAACAATCACAATTGTAAATACGCAAGTATGTATGTATGTACGTTCATAAGTGCGTTTGTTTGTATGTTTACGATGTAATTAGGCTAAGCTACAGTGAAGCCTTGACTGTTCGTGCTGCGTGCCTCCATTTCCCACGCTCAATCAACCACTGTGGCCCCCTTTCCGCCCACAACATGCCCCGAGTAGCTATGTCTAACACTACATAGCGTGTTTGTATAATTATGGTCATGTGCAAACGGTTTTGTGTCTCGGCAAACCGTGCCGGCTCCGTTTGGGTTTTTCAAACCAATAGTACTATTCACAAGCCACCAGCTCGAAGTTAATCACTGTGTTAGTGGGGACTTTCGGGTGTTAGCACTTAGATAATTCCGATAATCAAACAGTTCAGAGTATATGTAGATATGTAACAACATGTTTTTCACCCCAAAAGTTCGTAAAAATAGTTTAAAAGTGGGGTCATGAAACTCAATGTTCGTAAAAATAGTTTAAAAGTTCGTAAAAATAATCTCAATACTAAACTGGGCTGTATAACTAATCTGGGTATAGTTGGAACGCCCAGAAAGTGGCAATAGGCTTAGGTTGTGATGTTGTTCAATGTGTAATACTTAAAACCGAACTTGGCTCAGATTCCTGTTTTCCCAGCTGGGCAAAGTTGTTTGTTTACGCGTTCAGAAAACAGTTATGGGGAAATAAGCTTGGGTAAATGTATTGGTTAATAAAATGATTAAGTTATAAAGAAGGATCATATACTAGGGTCCCGGATTAGCTACGGGGCCCGTTTCTGTTTATTCAGTTTGATTTAAGAAGAAACGCACACAATCTATCCGGATTGTCCAGGTTTCTCATAGAAAAGTTCGTTTTTACTTAATTAATCCAAAAATATGATTTTTGATCACTCTTGGTGTTTTGATATTCCCGCAGGTTCGTTAGTCGTGAACTTGCCGGTTTTTATAAAAACTGAATTTGTTTAATCTCCCAATTAGCATAATTAATTAACCGTTAATCATTAAATTATTAAAATTTAGCCACTAATCAATTAAAATATGTAGGTTTTTATTTCTGGAATTATTTACTGACTTATTAATTTAAAAAAATTCATTTTACCAGCTATATTTCGCCTGAAAATCGTCCGTTTATCCCAAACAATTTCCAAAAATTCCACAAAAATTCCTGAATGCTCAAATTATGTCTTAAAACAACTTGTATCAATTCCAGAATGTAAAAAACTCGTGCAACATTCTTTTCGGCTCAAATTCGGCTATAAAAATTCACACGAACGCATATGTACAAAATACCCTTAGACTTCTCCAAATGATCCTAAAATTCATATGTGATCAAAATACATTAAATCTGAGTTCCCTGAAAAAGTTCATAATTTTTCAATCATTTTAACTATTTTTCCCAAATAAATGTCCCAATTCGGTAATAAATTCGCCAAATATTCTCGGATGGTCAAAAAATTACCAAATTTGAAAAGAGAATCAATTACATGGCCCCTGATGTCCCTGTAAAATATCAAGGCCTAATAATATGTACATCACAACCTTAACCTAAACAGCCCGTAAGCGAGTGTTTCGGCATTACCTTAGCGGTTTTGGTTCGTTTCCGCCTTTCTAATCAACTTTTCAAGCTCTTGTGCTCCTATGTAGGCTAGATACAAGTCTTATATCACAAACCAAGCAATTTTTCACCAACATAACAGTCATTAACTTAGGGTTTCGGCTAGTGCACAAAAACGAACTTTTGAACCGTAAAAACGCCGTTTCAACCCTTTAATCCGCGTTTATGGCCAAAAAAACTATCAAACCAGGTTCCTCACCATGTGTATGATCAAAACATGTTTATGGACCATTTTTAGGGTTTTTACATGGTTAGGAATGTTTTTTGGCAATCAAGCTATGTTTATATGGTATTAATCGAGTTTAAACGAGTTAAACTTAGCCAAAAATGAAGCTTTTTACCTTGTTCTTGCTGGGTTTTGAGAGGACCAGGTTGATATCCAGATTTTTCCACAAGAAAATGGCTTTAAAATATCTTGGACTTGTTTTATACTTAAAGGAAAACCAGGGGGGGTTTCCCCTATTGCGGCCGCCCCAAAATGTGGGGTCCATGGGCCCCCTCTTGCTCGTTTGTCTCGTTTCTCGTGCACTTACGTGAAATCCCAACCCCAAATTTATTTTGGGTTCGGTTTTTGGCCCGAAAAACTTATCGGGTGCGACAAACAGCGCGAAAACGAGTGTTTTTCGACTAGTTTTGAGTAAAATTATAAAAACATACTATATGTTTGTAAAAATAAAAAATATTTTCACGGATAACTTACAACATTTCAAATAAGTGTTTGGTAAGTCTTTTTCGGCTTAACGGATGATACAATGCTTGGTTTGTAACTATCTTTCGCGTTTAAATCTATAACGGGTAGTTAAACGAGCATGTTTTCGTTTTACTTGTTTGCTATCGAACTAAGGCCATAATACTAGTATATTAGCTTATATTAAACGTATATCACTTATAGATGGCCTCTCGAGATATCTGGGTCATAACCAGACCCGCTCGGTTAATCGTTCGTTCGTTACGTAATAAGCGTTTATTTTCTTAATCGATAAATACGTAATGAGGTATATCCGGTTTTGTCACGAATGTCACAGTAACTCATTTTCTAGCCCAGGATATGCTCGTTTTACTTCTTGGTCGCTTTTTGTGAATCCATCTTGTTCAGTTTTAGCATTGGCTTTAGCTTTCTCATCCAAACTCTTCCCGAATCCTTCTAACACTTCCCAAGACTTCAAGTTATACTCCGGTCATCCCGAGATATCATTCCATGCTCGTACAAGTCTCCAATTTAAGACCTTTAACGATCAATGACAAGAAATACAAAAGCATGTATGAAGTACCAAAGTTCTAACAATGTACTCAATAAAACTAGATAATTAACACACTAATATATATACAAAATACCCAAACATCACCACGCAGCGCTATGAGCCACCTGATCAGATCCTATGCTTAATATTCTTTCCTATTTCGTTTTTAGCATGTAAATCGCTTATTTTTGGCATAAAAAGAGTTAATTGAGGTCCAAGAAAAGGAATATAACTAAAATACATGTCCATGTTCATAACCTCTTGATCAAGCAGGAAATCTTCTGGTTATTATATTGACTTGGTCATTGAATGCATATTCGGTTGCGTAAATGAGTGAATTAACCATAATTGGTACGTTTTAGTAATCCCAATATAAACAACTCATTATAACCTACCACAAACTTTACCTAAACCCTATAGAAGCATTCCCAGCTATCATCCCTCGAAATCCTTCGGTTTTTGCATTATTGTTTGAAGATACAAGCTTAAACGGTTGACTTTGCTTATACATCAACCTTTGACTTCTGTTTCTCATTGATTCAAGCATTATCCGGGTAAGTTGTCTTTTGTAACACCCTGACTCTAAGCAGAATATGCCCTGGTGTGACGTACAGATTACTCATAAGCTCGTAACGCTATTAAAGCGACAATAATTATATTTATTTCATTTCAATGGATCACAAATACACATTCAGATGCTAATACAATAAACTTTGAATTTTGTTCTATTAACCTAATGGTTCAATTACTCTAGTCTTCAATCCATAAACTTTAACCTGCAGCACGCTTAAAATAATATATTTTGTCGACAATAACGTTGGTGAGAATTCATAAAGTTTTGCATATATATATAATAAGAAAAGAGTAAAAATTCACAAGTCAAGATGTATCGTCTCAATCATAAAGCAAAAGAAAAGTAAATACATGAAATTCCCGTTCGCTTAACATAAGTCAAATCTACTAAGGAACCCCCCTTCACCTAGCTACTTGGAGTATAGAATAATGATAATGATACCACCATTTAAAAATGGACGGCGCAGGTATGTCCCGTTGGACCTTCCCACTATGAGTTTTGGGTCGGATTTATGATAAGGAAGATTGGAATCATCTCAACCTCCTCAGAAAACGGCTAAGTATGGAATTCGAGCAAGCCTAGACGATCGAGCATGGTTTTACTACTTCAAGCAAGGTTTTCAGAACCTTAAATGGTTAATTCTTCTAAGTGTTAAGGCTTCGAGCAAGCTATACTTCAACGAGCAAGAGTATTCTTCTATCAAGCATGGATTGCCAATCGAGCAAACAGCTTGATCATACAAGTTTTAACCAAGTGTTACAAGCACAGGATGATCGAGCACATGGGAACAAGCATGGATGCAATAAGAAGATGTCACGTGATCAAAGTAAGGACTTCGAGCACAGTTCAGTTACCGAGCAAGATTTACATTCGAGCATGATTAAGATTGCTGAATAAGAAAAGCTAAAGACATCAAGAAGAATGAGCTTGCTCGATGGACTAGTTTGAGCAAAGCATGGACTAGTCAAGATGAATGAAGTCTGCTGGAAGGGAATATCTTCACTGAAGATATTCTAAGTAAAGTTTGCTTGAGGACAGTCAACGAGCATACCTAGCATAGTGAGTTTGCTCGAGCAAGATTGTTACCTTGCTCGAGGACTCAACACTTGTATTATTTTGTATTTCATTATGTAATGATTATGAACTTCTAGAAGGAATGTCAGAGTCTATAAATAGGGGTCCTAGGATTCCATTTAGGGCACGGATTTCCAGACAGAATTACAAGCTGGCACACACTGAATACGAAAAAATATTCCAAAGAATATTCATTTTGTTTCCTCGTATAGCCTCCGCCGCCGTCACACGAAACCCTAGACATTCCTTTCACTATTCCATTAATGATATAATTAATACAGTGAATCTTCGTCTTTGTATGAGCTTTTATTGATTATTTATTATTGTTTCGTGATTGTTATTCACACTATTTTGTTCCCACTCGTTGGATTTCCTGATTTCGCCGGGATATTCAACAGGCCTTTTGGGTAATTGAGTCGGTGTGTTCTTGTCAGTCTCTAGAAGGTTTCACCCGATTCACGGTCCTGACAAGTGGTATCAGAGCTTGAGTAAGCTCGCTGAAGGCCACAGGACAGAAGGTGTGTGATAAAGCTTGAAGCTTTACTCTGTTTTACTATTACAGATCTCAGATCTGATAAAAATGGAAGACCAGGATGTTTCCACCAACAAGATTCCAAGGTTGCTTGGACAGGAAAACTTCATCAAATGGAAGGTGCTCTTCGAAGCAGCCGTGAACTACACCAACCCAGAGCTTTGGACTTCCATTACCAAAGGAAACTATATTCCCTCAACAACTCCAAACAACAATGCCACTATTGAGCTAAAAATGAAGAAACGAGATGATAAGGCTTTGTCAATGCTGAAGTTAGGGCTTTCTTAGGAAATTTTGACAAATGTAAATCATCATAAGACTGCAAAGGATATGTATGATGTAGTTATCGAAATGTGTGAAGGGAATACTGAACTTAGAGACATCAAGAAAGATAGACTAAAGCAGCAACTTGACAGGTTCAAGTTTAAAGACGGAGAAAGATTGAAATCAGTCTTGCAGAGATTTATGACGATTGTAAACGACATAAGAACGACTGATTTACAAATCTCTGACTTTGAGCTAAACAAAAAAGCTTTTATCATCACTGTCTGGGGAATGGTACACTGCTAGCAAATTTATTAAAGAAAAGTCCACTTTTCCTAATTTTAAGTTAGATGATGTGATTGCCTTTCTCAAGGCTGCAGAACATGTGATGATAGAGAACCATATAATTAGGGAGGACAAGCCAAGCTTTCAAGTGAACAATGCTCTAGTATCACTAATGGGCAACCTCTCAATCAAGAACCAGCAGCCTATCATTGAGGAACCATCAAACACAAGTTCAACTTGCAGTGGCCAATCCAGATTCAATGTTCAGCTGATTGAAGATGACACCCCCTCTTCAGCAAATGGGCAGTCAACATTCTTGCAGAACAATAGTGCTCAAGGAATAGATTATCAAGCATTGTTCTCTATGTTTACTGAGTCATACCATGCTTTTGTCGCCAAGAACCTAATCAACATAAGTATTGTTCAGGAACATCTTGAACAAATTGATGCTGATGATTTGGAAGACATGGACATAAAATGGCAAGCAGCTATGTTGGCAGTAAGAAGCAAAAGGTTGTATAACAGAACTGGAAGAACAAGTTTCAATGGAACAAATGAAAGAATTGGCTTTGACAAATCAAAAGCCATCTATTATAACTGTCAACAACCAGGACACTTTGCTAGAGAGTGTAACATGCCAAAGCAGGTTGGCAATCAAGTTAACCAGAATCAATTCTATCAGAACCAGAATCAGAACTTCCAGCAGAGAAATCAGATTTCCAACCAAAACCCCTATCAAAATCAGAACAGAACCCAGCAACAAACATTTCAACTACAAAGAAACAATAAAATGCAGGTTCACTCAAATCAGAACAGAACTAATCAAAACAATGTGAACCAGCAAAGAGATCAAGGAAATGTAGTTGTTACCAGGGTGCCACATGATGGAGAATTTGATTGAAGCAACCATGCTGCTGAAATGGAGAAGGAAAATGTTGTATTTATGGCCAAAGTGCATGACAAGCCTGAATCATCAAACTCTCAGGTACAATCTAATGTTTCAATTTCTGATCTTCTTGTTACTATTGATAAACTGAATCAGGAGATTAGAAAGTGGAAAACTGAGTGTGGGAGAAAGGAAGCCTTCTTGAATGTGTATGAAACAAGTGAAGCAACTTATGAAAGTCAAATCAAGGGGCTTGAAGAGGATTGTATGATGGCATACCAAACCCAATCAAGAATGACAATTGAAATTGAAGGGTTGAAGAAGATGTATGCAGAAGAGAAAATGAAGAATGCTGAATTGCTAATACAAATGGAATTCTTAGAGAACCTTGTTTCAACAGGCAGTATTGTGGGTTATGTTGATAAAATGACTGATGAAGACAAGTATAAAAAGGTGCCACCACCTTTTTGTGATAGCTACCCACTGAAGGTAGACAAGGAGAGTAGAAGTGAGTATCTTAAACAATTCAAGAATGTTTTTGATAACAAGACTGAGTTTGTTAAGAAATATGCTGATGTGTTTGTGGACAAGAATGGAGAGTTTGCAGTGGAGCAGAGTGAGGGGCCAGAGATTGAGAACAAAGAAAAGATGGAAGGTGAGAAAAAGAAGTGGAGTGAGTACTCCAGTGAAGACAGTAACTGCAGCTGTGGAAGCTATAGTCATCTAAGGGCAAGAAAAAGAAAGGATCAAGCAAAAATAAAAGTGAAAAGATTCCTCTTTTGCCAAAGATGACTCCAAAGATGAAAAAGAACTATGAAAAGATGAGAAGAGAACATGTAGTGTTTGACATCTGTGCAAGACCACAACATGATATCAAGAAAACAACAGAAGAAACTGTGAAATCTTCTTATGATCAGTTACATCCTCCAATCTATCCAGCCTTCTCAAACCATGAACTTTTTGACATTGGAGATGTGGAATTTGCTCCAAGGAAAAGATCTGTTAAAGAAGAAAAGGGAAGCAGTTCAAAAACACATTCCAAACTCAAGCCTGTTGTATTTGTCAAAGAAAAATATCATATAGAGCCTGATCTGAACAAACCAATCAAGATTGACTTTAGCAATTCACTATGTCCTAAAACCTCCCTAGGATTTGACTTCCCCAAGCCCAGTGACAAAATTAAAGACAAGCAATTTCTTGAATACATAGGGAGTTATGCAAAGGTATGGTGCAAGAAGTGTGATGCATATGGTCATCACACTGACTCTTGTTGGTTTGAAGAGGAAGAATATGAAGTTCCTGATGTGATTTGTGGGTTTGATATGAAAGGATACAAGAAAATGTATCAAAGATATTTAAATGAAGAAAGAGGAAGTTCAGCTGATGAAAGAAAAGTTCAGTACTTGAAAACAGACTGAAACGGATATTAAAGATCAAAGATGAACCAAGTGTATCTTGTAAACCTGCAAAGAACAGAAGGTCTAATGACAAAGGTAAAGAGAAGATTAGACCTGGTGTTCTCAATGGAGATGATAAATTTCTGATGAAGCAGGGATATGAACCAAGAGGGTTCCAATGGAAAACCAAGAAGGAGTTGAATGAAAAGAAGAACTATGTGATTGAGCAGACTGAAGAATTAATCAAATCACAAGCTGTGAAGAATGGGTCAGATTCTGACACAGAAGAAGAATGTGAAATTGTGTATGAAGACCCACTTCCAGTTCCAGTTCCAACTCCTGATGAATCTTCAACTAACACTGAATTACAAACTGATGCAGTTTGTGACTCAGATTCCAACTAATTCTGTTTTGTGTGTATGTGCAGGAATAGTCCTTGAACAGCAATGATTTATGGTACATGGACAGTGGATGTTCCAGGCACATGACCTGTGGCAAGAGTGCACTAATCAACTATGAAAGAAAATATGAAGGGCCAGTTGCTTTTAGGAGTGATGAGAATGGAGGGAAGATAGTTGGAAGAGGAACACTCACCAATGGCAAGGTATCCTTTGAGAATGTTCTACATGTTGAAGGACTTCAATACAATCTGTTGAGCATTTATCAGGTATGTGACAAAGGATACAAGGTAGCCTTCAATGATGAACATTGCCTGATTTTGAAGCCTGAGTTCGTAATTCCAACTGAAATGATAATGATGATGGCTCCAAGAAATGGCAACCTCTATGAACTTAGAATGAATACTGCAACTTCAAGAGGTGGTTCATGCTTTGTTTCCAAAGCAACTGAAAATGAAACTAAGCTATAGCATAGGAAGATGTGTCATGTGAACTTAAAGAACATGAACAAACTTATAAAAGGTGAACATGTTGTTGGCCTTCCCACAAGAGAGTTCAAATTGGAAGAAAAATGCACATCTTGCCTAAAAGAAAAACAACATAAATCCTCACATAAAAGCAAAATGATAAACACAATTGATGAGGTCTTGGAACTGTTACATATGGATCTATTTGGTCCTGTAAGTGTTCCAAGTATTGGAAAGAAGAGATACTGTCTGGTGATCATTGATGATTATTCAAGATTTACTTAGGTATACTTCATGGGAAGCAAGGATGAAACCCCAGACCTGATCAGATCCTATGTGCTAAAGATGGAAAATCATCTTGAGAGGAAGGTAAAGGTCATTAGAAGTGACAATGGGACAGAATTCAAGAATGGAATTATGGATGAATTTTGCACTTCTAAGGGAATTTTTCAACAATACAGTGCACCTAGAACTCCTGAACAAAATGGCGTTGCAGAAAGAAGAAATAGAACATTAATTGAAGCTGCAAGGACCATGATTGCTGATGCAAATCTGCCAGTCACCTTTTGGGCAGAAGCAATCAATACTGCATGCTATGTGCAGAACAGGGTTCTATTAAACAAGGCTCAAAATAAGACTCCATATGTGGTTATCTTCAAAAGAAAGCCCTATGTGAAGTTCCTAAAGCCTTTTGGATGCAGATGCTCACTACTGAATACAAAGGACTATTTGAACAAATTCTAGTCCGAATCACTGGAATGCTTCTTTATGGGCTACTCATCTCATTCAAAGGCTTACAGAGTCTATGTGAAGGAGCACATGGTGGTCATTGAGTCATCGGACATAATTTTCAATGAAAATCATTTTAACAATGTTGATGGTCCCAAAAGGCTGTTTGATTTAGAGAAAATGATCAAGTCATTTAAAATCTACAATGAAGATATGGATGAAAGTATGTACAGAACCAAATTTGAAGAAAAAGGAAATGATAAACAAGTTGATTTGGACAAACTGTGGACATCAGTTGCTCCTGAAGCAAATGGGTTTAATTTTTGGAGAAGCACCCAAGGAGTAGCTGAAGTTGAAAGGAATGGACAGGAGGCTGCAGTTGAAGTCTCAAATGAAGGTCCAAGTGATGTTGATCATTCAAAAGGAAATGGTTTTTTTTATGGTAAAAGATTTGACTAAGCAACACTGTTTTCGGTGATATTTCATAAGAGAGATGATAATATTATCCAAGTTCCCAACTTCAAAGAAGCTAGAAACTACTTTCTGTGGAGATTGAATCCAACCTAAAATGGGAAATGATAGAAAACTGTTTGAGATAACTAACCCATGGATTATAAGTTCAAAGGGCTTTGAGTACAGTCATTGGCAAAGTATGGTAACTTTCCATATCTGTAGTTGTAATATGTGATATAACTTAAATTTGCTAAGTATGATGTGGTGAAACATTAGAAAATAGGGTATGCTCTCTAGCATATCTCTCCAAATGATAGGCAGAAAGGTTATTATCCAATCATACACGAGCCTATTGGTGTTTCTGGTCTATCAAAAATATTTATTAAGTATTTGAGCAGATATAAATTATTGCTATATGGCAAAAATTCTCAAAAGAAAATGATTGAAAAGTATAAAAAGATCAAAGGTATAACATAAATAAATAAGTTATCTGATTCATGACTTAAGGGGCACTAAGGGAACTACAGGGGGTGGGGCATTCAAATAAGTCCTAAACACCATGAATGTAAGACATGTAAGTCCGGATGGCATGCAAATCCAACGTTTAACGTTACAGTCTGTTATCAAAGACAAAATATAAATAAGGAACTGCTCATTATACAAAAATCAATCTTAACCAGGACATCAGGGGGTCGAAGTCAATTCGGGGTGATTTGGAGAAAGCTAAATACGCTTTGAGAAGAGATTAGAAGCAATCTGAAAATACAGTAATAACCATTCCTAACTTATGCTCTAATTGAATCCTAAATGTATCACAGAAAGCAATGACCATTATTCTAAGTATACCTGCTGTCAACCTGACTTAAGTCATAATAACACTGACCATGAAGTGGTGTGATCGTTGTTTTAAATAGTCTGATCCCATGTTGAGATCTTTCCAAATAATCTAAAATGCATTTTATTTTGAACTGGATTTTGATCTCTTATTTCACCTTAAACTAACTGTTTATGTCCACTTATCAAATTGAAATGATTAATTTTAATCCTAGCAGAAGAACTAAGCTTCCTAAGCATGATAACATTGTGTGAAGCATCTTATGTGACTTGTATGAATCATCAAGTGTTTCGAGCATGACTCTTACTTTCAAGAATACTGAAATTTGTTGTTAAGTATTTCGAGCATGCATCTTGCTTATGAGCACCTGAAATGAAGTGAATAGTAATGTATTTGTGTCAAGCATGATTGCATTCTTTTTTGTCAAGTATTTTGAGTGAAAGGGATTCGAGCATAGACGTGCACTAGGTGTGTTGGCATGAGAGTTCGAGCTTAAGCAATTGGATCACTTTATTAAGTAATTCAAGAAAATTTGTAGACTAGACACTTAGGTTGTGAGTTTGAGTACATGCATAGGAATGATTTAATATGCTAAGGCTTTCGAGCATAAGGGTACATCGAGAACAATTGAGCTTTTGTAATCTATGTTAGTCGAGAAAAGGATCTAAGACTTAAAAATGCATCTCGAGCATAGGCCATTGTTATGACATATTTCTAAGTATCTTGAGCATGATGCATAGTCAAGTAAGGTGCGATTACTGGTGTGTCTCAGAAATTTTTATTGAATGAATTTTTATAAGTATAGTCGAGCACACTACACCTCGAGTATGACTTATCACTCGAGCAGGCACTATGATAATCATTAGAAATCTGGCTAAGGCATTGAGCACAAGCTTATTCGAGCACACGTTCACCTGTGTACTAGTAATCAAGGATAATATTCCCAAGTACATCGAGCAAAGGTTGTACTATGTACTCGAGTATAGTTGGATACAGCTGTTAATTTGGCTGTATACTCGAGCAAAGGAGGTACATTAAATTTGAAATTAAATGACAACTGTCGTGTACTAGACGACAAACTGAGGTACTGTACCACCCAAACGTTAGGTATAAAAGGGGGACTTAGAAACTTTTTCACATATTTCTTCATCTTCCTCTTAAACCTTGACGAAAAACCCCTTTGCTCGTACTATTTCTTACTTACTCGATTACACAATTTTACTTCGATTATAGCCATCAGCTCTGTTTCGAATTCGGTAAGACATCATTATTCGATTATCTTCGCACCGATTTCAAAATTAGGGTTTTCAATTGATTTTCGAACTAATTGTTTACTTGTTTTTACAAGTACGCATATTACTACGAAACAGGTTATTGAAGACACTAATATCATTTATTCATCTTTTTGACTATTAGTTCTGCAATTTTGTATACTGACATATGTTTTATCTTGCAGGACTAATGGCCCTAAAATTTGAAAAGAGGCACAACATGTGCGCTCAGTTAGAGCTCGACGAGGAGAACATGGAGTTGGAAGTCATGATAAATTTTCTAAGAAACTCCAATTTAAGAATGGCGCTAACAGAGAACCCAACAATCTATAGGAACCATCTTACAGACTTTTGGCAGTCAGCAACCTATGTCAACGATGTGAACGGGAAGAGGATCGAGGCATCTGTTTTAAACAATGACATTGAGATAACAGAAGCATCCATACGAGCTGCTTTGGAACTAAACAATCAATCAATCAATCATGCCCAGTAAAATCCCACCGACAGCAAAGCTATAAGTAGGGTCTGGGGAGGGTGGGATGTAGGCACACCGTATCTCCATCCAAAGGAATGAAGAGGTGGCTTCCAGAGAGACCCTCGGCTCTAAGTACATGTGTATGAAGCAAAATAAAGGAAATCAAAGTTTAACAGTTATATACAAACTACTACTAATTATAATAATATTAATAATAAGATCACAGTTTAACAGCTATATAAAAGCTAATAATAATTATAATAATAATAATAATAATAATATATGTAAGGGAAATACCATTATGGTATGCGACCTAAATAAGTTAAGTCTAAGCCCTAAGGTATTCAATTCTCTCTAAAAATCCTTAACTTTAATTCTACTTCTCCACGAATTCCTATCCTCAACCATGTCCTCGGAGAGGTTTAGGTCTATCAAATCATGCCTAATCCTCTCATCCCAAGTCAATTTCGGTCGTTCTCTACCCCTCCTCTCCTCTATAGTAATGTTTTCTACGGATCTAACAGGATTCGTCGTCTGTCTTCTCTTTACATGTCCAAACCATCTCAATCTCCACTCTTTTATCTTGTCTGCTATGTTCGCCACCCCTAATCTCTCGCGAAACACAACGTTTCTTATTCGGTCTAGCCTTGTGTGCCCACACATCCAACGTAGAATTCTCATTTCTGCTACCTCCATCTTCCGCACTTGTGCCTTCTTGATGGCCCAACACTCTGTTCCATATAGCATTGCAGGTCTAACTGCCACCCTATAGAATTTTCCCTTTAGTTTAGTCGGGAAACTCTTGTCGCACAATATACCTGTGGCTGCTTTCCATCTACACCATCCTACCTGAACTCGGTGGGTCACATCACTGTCTAATTCCCCATCGCTCTGTACAAATGATCCTAAATACTTGAACTTCGTTACCTGCGGGACCACCTGCCCTTCAATTGTGATCTGTGCGTCTTCATTGTCGTTTATCCCACCAAAATCACAGTGGAGGTACTCCGTCTTAGATCGGCTAATCTTTAAACCTTTTGTCTCTAAGGTTGTTCTCCACTCCTCAAGCCTCATGTTTAGATCTTGTTTTTCTCAGCAAGTAACACAATATCGTCTGCGAACATCATGCACCACGGGAGAGTCCCCTGAATCGACTTTGACAACTCATCCAAGACTACTGCAAAAAGAAACGGGCTCAACGCTGACCCCTGGTGAAGACCTACCTCTACATGAAAGAAATCAGTATCCCCCACTGGCGCACGGACACTTGTTTCACTCCTGGTATACATATCCATAATTATCTCTATGTATTTCCTGGGCACTCTTCTACCCTCCAAGCACTCCCAGAGCACCTATCGTGGCACACTGTCGTAGGCCTTTTCTAGGTCAATAAACACCATATGTAGATCACGCTTCTTCTCCCTATACTTTTCCATTAATCTTCTTAGAAGGTGTATTGCCTCTGTGGTGGAACGCCCCGACATGAAGCCAAATTGGTTGACCGTAACCTGAGTTTCTCGTCTAATTCTACCCTCAATCACTCTTTCCCATAGCTTCATAGTATGACTTAGTAGTTTGATTCCTCGGTAGTTACCACAACATTGGGCGTCTCCTTTGTTCTTATAGATAGGGACTACAACGCTGCTCCTCCACTGGTCTGGCATCTTACCTGATTTGAGAATACTATTGAACAGAGTAGTTAACCACATGACTCCTTCCTCCCCCAGACACTTCCACACCTCAATGGGTATGTTGTCTGGGCCAACCGCCTTAGATCTTCCCATCCTCCTAAGTGCATCCTTCACCTCTTCTCGTGTGATCCGTCGGCAGTAGCAGTTATTCGATTGTTGTCGTTGAAAGTTTGTGTTGTCATGTTCTTCTTGGAAAGCTCTCCCATTGTTAAAAAGATTGTGGAAGTAGGTTTGCCATCTTAGCTTGATGTCCTGCTCCTTGACCATCTTACTCGGTCCCAAGGTTGTTAAGAGTGTTTCAAGAGACTATGGGATACCAAGGGGATGTAAAGGAGGGACAATTTCAGAAAGGGAGTTTTCCTTTAATCTACCGGTTCCTGATTCATCATGTGATCCAGTCCTTATCTCCTCGGAGAGGGACTTGGACTATATTAAGTAGAGAGCTTGGAACTCTCACAGTACCATACTCTATCAGCAACCCTTCAACATTTCCATACTTATCTTTAAAAGGTTGGCATCAAATGCAGAGAAGCAAGTCAATCAAAGATTTCTTATGTATCCATGCTTTCTACAGATCTTAATAAATAGAGCTCTACCAGAAATTCAAAGGACATGACAGATTTTGAGGTTGCAAGATCCAAATATTTGCAAACGCATGAAAGATGCTAAGAGTAAGTTTATTGATAATGATGAATGGGATATTCTCCCATGGTTGCTCGTACCAGCTCTAGGTGCTATTAATGTGCCTAGAACCCCGGGAAATAGTGATGGTGAAGATAATGATGATGCTGATGATGATCATCATAGTAATGATGGGGATAATGGTCCGGAAGGTGGAAATGACATGATGATTGATAATGATGATGATGCACAGGAGGTAATTGAGGAAAATGTGCCTTTGATTGATCAAATTGCATATGAGGCAGATAATGCAGAAGTGGAGGTCCATGAAGAGATAGATGAACCAGTTGTGACTCCGATCACTCAAGCTCCAGAACAGGTGGATGATGACACATTTATAGCAGGTGTTGTATCAGATGTTGCTGCAACAATCCAGAAGATAACTCCACCAGAATCACCACCACCTGAGGTTTACCATGATGATACAGATTCTGTGGAGCTAGATGATGTTAATGATGATATTCCTTCTTCCCCAGCCACAACTGAACCTGCTTTATCTGACACTAATCCAACTGATAACATTCCTGTCCCCACACCACCTACAACTCCACTACAAGATCCACTCCATTCCTCACCACCTCAACCATCCCAACCCATTCAAGATACTACCCCACCAACTCAACCAATTCCAACGTTTGAACCATATTAAGTTCCATCTCCTGAAACTACTAAATCTGAACCATTCTCTGAACTCGCCCCAGAGCCGACTCAAGAAACCCCACCATCAAGCCCTAATCTTTATGACGTTGTCTGTGAGAATGCAAGGCTTGAATTTGAAAACATAATGTTGAAAGAACGAAATACCATACTGACTACAAGGAACTTGGCATTGGAAGCTGCACTAAATGAAGCTCTATTGAAAATTCGAACCCTAGAGGGGCAGTCTGAGGTTGAGAAGACCTCAGATGCACCAAAACAAGGGGACAATACTGAAGGTGGAGAGAGTTTGAGGGCAATTGGTGAATTACATGAAAGTTCTAAAGAGGAGGCTAGGGTGGTTGTACTATCTAATGCCTTGAAACTGATAAATGAAGAATATGAAGATGAAATGTCAACTGATGAAGGGGACGATAAAGAAGAAGAAGAAGAAGAATCTAAAGAAGAAATTTTGAAAAGAAAAGAAAAGGAATAGGGGGTTGCACTTACTGATGATTATCTACATCCCCTGCCCTAACATACAGTTCAATCTGATGATATTTTGTACAAAGAAAATGTAATTGATCCAGATGTTGCAGAAGTTGAATCTGTAAAGAAAGCCATAAATTTAATGAATAAATATTTAGAGGCTTTGGAGAGAGAAGAGGAGGATGAAATTCCTCAGGAAGTGCTTGAAGCACTTATAAACATGAAAGAGAAAGAAGAGGCAGATGAGAGGAGGCTAAAAGAGGCATATGAAGCAATAAAGTCTACACTTGATGCTTTGAGAGAAAGCATAAATGCTGATGAACCTGAAAAGGACAAAACTAAAGAACCTGTGACAAGTGAACAACCTGTGACAAGTGAACATGAAGAGCATGTGGAAATTGAAAGTGAACTACCTGAAACAGAACCTATAAACACTGATATGGAAACTAACAATGATCAAGAAACTGGTCTGGGATCGAGGGATGAGCCTGAGAAGGATGAAGGACCAAAGATGCCATGGAACGTATATGTCAAATTCATTGCACAATTGGTAATGCTCAGAAAATATTATAATATTCTTCTACATCCAATACAGTTCAGCAACTGTGGCTGCAGCCAGGAGGGCTCAAGAGGAGCAAAGACAAGAACAGTGGGAGAAAAGCCAATTCTTGCTGACAAACACATATGAACCAATCATAGAAGAAATTGGTGATGAAGATAACCATGAATCAGAAGAGTCTATGACCTCAAAGTCAGCTGATGAGGAAATTATACTGGAAGGACCAGCAGTTGAAATACAACAGCCTAATACTCCCACTCAATCTCAATCATCCTTAAAATGAAAGGCTATAGCTGAAACTGAGACACCCAAATCTAAAAGACAAAAATCCGTAAAGAAAATGGTGTACAAATTATGATTGGAAAAACTGAAAGAAATAAGGAGAACTCAATCTGTAAGAAGTGAAGAACCTATGATTGAGGCTCTCCATGATCTTGAAGAAACAGTTGATTTAGAAGTTGAGAATGAAGATAATGAGGAGTCAAAAGAGGTTGAAATGGAAAATGAAGTCAAAGATTATCTGATCAGTTTGGGATATGACTTAAGGCACCTTCAAAGACTGTCAAAAGAACAAATTGCCAGAGAAGCTGAAGGGTGGAGGATGAGGAAGTCTAGAAGAGAAGCTTTGATGAAAGCCGGTCACAAGCCTGAATTCCTAAACTTGCAATCCTTTGATTTGAATAGACAGACTTTACAGAAACACTCTTGTAAGTGACGTTGCAAACTATTTGAAGAAGATATCAAGGAAGAAGAAAGAAAAGGAGAAAGTGTTAAAGGAGCCAGATAGTAGCAAGAAGAGAACTGAGAAGAAAGCAAGTGATGAAGCAGAGTATGAATCTTTGAAAGCCAAGCACAATGATATAAAATTTCTTCAATTGTATGGATACAGCTACAACTTCTTGATAAACCTCTCTCCTGAAGAACTGAAAAGAAAAATTCAACTTGTAAAAGCCTCTCACAAAGACAAGAAAAGTCAGGAAGAATATGAAAGAGAACAAGAGCTAAGGTTGAGATTGGCTAGAGAAAGAGAAGAAACTAAGAAGAAGGAAGAAGAGGCAAAGAAGTGGTTTGAATATCCTTAGATAGTTAAAATTTTGAAAGAAATAGTAATGGGAAAGGGTATGACAGAATAACAATTCAGCAATATGGCTCATGAATAACTTTTAGAGATTTACAATCGAGAGCAGAGATTGTATTTGGAAACTCAGAGAAGACTACAGGGAGAAAGAATGAGGGCTGAAGAAGAAGTAAGAGCTGAAATGATGAGTGCTCTTCACAAGAAAGGGGTCAGAATGTCAAGGTTACTGGTACAAACTGATGAGACAATCAAAAGGTGGTATGAAGAAGAAGGGCTCGACAAAGTAAAGAAAACTCAGCAAGGGAGCTTGAGCCAAACCCCAAGGTCTAAGAGTGTGAGGCCCATGCCACCAAAAAATTTAAATCTGCCCACACATCTCTTCTTTGATAAACGATCCAAGACCTTGAGGGTTCTTACTGAAGATAAAAATGAACATCTCATCATCTTTAGAGATGACTTGAGAAACTTCACAAAAGAACAACTGAAGAAGATGGCTGAACTGACACTGTATGACAACCAAATCATAAGTCATCCATCTGGTCAGCAAAGAAATGATCTCTCAAGATTTATAAAAGAACAAGCAGAAAGGGGGTTCCCATTCTCGTAACAAAAGAAAAGAGAAATACGAAGCCAAGCAGAGAGGGAGAAAAGAAACAAGAGGATTAGTGAAGTGCACATCTCAGAACTCTCTCTCTTTGATGCTAAGAAACAAAAGTCCCAAGCAACCAGCTCACACTATAAAAGGAAGACCTTGGAGGAGTGCTTGGCTATGAGAGAAGTGATGCAGGAACCAAATTCAATGGTGCAACAATTTGGGAGAATCACGTACATAACGTACAATCAGCATAATGATTCAATCACTTTGAGAAACGAGTATGGAATACCCATTGCTGTGATAAAACATGATGAAGATCTCAAATTCATGCATCCACAGGACCTTCAGGACTTGATCACTGCCAAATTTCCATTTGACTCCTCTGATTCTGTAGAGCTAGACATGATTAAACAGAAAGCAGCCTACGTAAAGAAAATGAAAGAAAATGCTGATACAGGGAGCAAGAGAAGAAAATAGCATAATGGAGCTCAAAGAAAATCAATTTTATTTATGTTTGTCTTTGTATTTTTGTTTAATTGTAATTGATGTAAAAACTTTAATTTGTAATGCCCAAGTGGCAGAATTCCTACTTATGTAATGAAATGACATGTTTTAAAATGATATATTTTTGCTGTCTGATACATGTGTAACTATATGCAGGTATGTTTTGGTGCATCTGAGCTTGTTCCAATCTAGGGGAGATTGTTGGGTCGGATTTATGATAAGGAAGATTGGAATCTTCTCAACCTCCTCAGAAAATGGCTAAGTATGGACTTGGAGCAAGCCTAGACGATCGAGCGTGGTTTTACTACTTCGAGCAAGGTCTTTAGAACCTTAAATGGTTAATTCTTCTAAATGTTAAGGCTTCGAGCAAGCTACATTTCAACGAGCAAGAGTATTCTTCTATCGAGCATGGATTGCCAATCGAGCAAACAGCTTGATCATACAAGTTTTAACCAAGTGTTACGAGCACAGGATGATCGAGCACATGGGGACAAGCATGGATGCAATAAGAAGATGTCACGTGATCAAAGCAAGGACTTCGAGCACAAGTCAGTTACCGAGCATGATAAAGATTGCTGATTAAGAAAAGCTGAAGACATCAAGAAGAATGAGCTTGCTCGATGGACTAGTTCGAGCAAAGCATGGACTAGTCAAGAGGAATGAAGTCTACTGGAAGGGAATATCTTTAATGAAGATATTCTAAGTAAAGTATGCTCGAGGACAGTCAACGAGCATACCTAGCATAGTGAGTTTGCTCGAGCAAGATTGTTACCTTGCTCGAGGACTCAACACTTGTATTACTTTGTATTTCATTATGTAATGATTAGGAACTTCTAGAAGGAATGTCAGGGTCTATAAATAGGGGTCCTAGGATTCCATTTAGGGCACTGATTTCTAGACGGAATTACAGGCTGGCACACACTAAATACGAAAAAACATTCTAAAGAATATTCCCTTTGTTTCCTCGTATAGCCGCTGCCGCCGTCACACGAAACCCTAGACATTCCTTTCACTATTCCATTAATTATATAATTAATACAATGAATATTTGTCTTTGTACGAGCTTTTATTGATTATCTATTATTGTTTCGTGATTGTTATTCACATTCTTTCGTTTCCACTCGTTGGATATCCTAATTCCACCGGGATATTCAACAGGCCTTTTAGGTAATTCAGTCAGTATGTTCTTGTCAACCTCTAGAAGGTTTCACCCGATTCACGATCCTGACAATGAGTATGTGTATGATACTGCAATTAACAAATGGACGGTGCTGGTACGTCCCTTCAGACCCTCCCACTATGAGTATGTGTATCCACCAACAAAAATAGTAAACAACTACCACATAATCACACAGTTTACAAGCAATATGATATAAAACAAACACATACATGTCACACATGTGAATTTTAGTTTGACACAAGAAAACTAAGTTTGGACGTGCTACACCCCAAAACGTGTAAAAGTAAAAGGGGGTTATGAAAACTCACCTTGAAATGGATGAATAACACGCAATAAAAATCCAAAAGCACGATAACGAAACTGAAGCGATCGAAGTTGCGTTAAAGGATCCGAAACGATTGACTTCTCGAACTATGATTAAAACAAAAACAAATCTAACTAATCAGGAAAGAAAAAGTTGTATACATTTGGTTAACGGGATTTAAGCAATATTTTAATATGGATTTTATTGCCTTATGGCTTTATAATATTATTTTAAGTTTTGACGGTTTGTATTGTTTTAATGTCAAAACTTTATATCTATTAGAATCCTAACGTTTATAGAGCATCGGTTTTAACGTAATTTTATCACGACTAAATAACAATTTTATTTGAAGTAAAGTTAACGAACAGATTAAAATTCAACGAATTTTAAAGTTAACAAGTTAATATTAACAAATTAAAGTTGACGGTTTTAACGAATTTGAAAATTGGTTTTGTATGGAAAAAGGTGAGAAATACTTTATATTTAATTAATAAAAATTTTATTTGATTTAAAATGACATACGATTTATTTTTATTTTTTAAAACTAATTTACTTAATTATTATAATTATTTAAAGCTTATAAAAAAAATATCTAAACTCGGCCTGACCCGGGTTTCAAACCGGGCCTTTGGTTTATCAACAACGAAAACTAACCAGTTGCTCTATCAGTCTATTCAGTTTTAAAATAAGAAAAATTTTATTTAGGTAGATTAATAAGTTCATCGTCTTCACTTAGAAGCCCTAGATTCCTAATCCAACGATTGGTTCCATGTTTGCAAAATCTTTGTTAGGGGTTTT
This sequence comes from Bidens hawaiensis, assembly GCF_021521415.1. Classification (NCBI taxonomy): domain Eukaryota; kingdom Viridiplantae; phylum Streptophyta; class Magnoliopsida; order Asterales; family Asteraceae; genus Bidens; species Bidens hawaiensis. The sequence goes on along the minus strand of NW_027492926.1, from coordinate 302,368 downwards.
ATTATACTGATGAAGGCGATATAAAACCATATAACAATTAGCTTTAAGGGTGTCAGAATGAAAGAGAACGAGATGGCCGGGATACGATCAGAATAACTCTTGGTTATGGCTTCTAGGTGTAATATTATGTTAATTGAGTTTGGGTGTGAGATTAGGCTTAGGGGAATGATGTATTTATACTATCTATTGGGTCAATTATAAGTTAATTCCATTGATTTGATCACGGCTCATAATCCAACGAGTCGTTTGTTAATCGCAGATTCAATTAACTGATTCCAAGTCGACATAATCTAAATAGATTAACGTTTAGCATAATATATTGAAGTTAAAAGCCGTTATAGTAGTTGGATCGATCAAAGACATGTTTTACGGGGTTAATTGGAGTTTGCCAGAGTTCGCCCGTCGTCGCCGGCTTTTGGTCACCGGGAAAATGGGACAAGGGTTGGGTTGGGTTGGGGATTGATTTTGATTAAAATAATATATTTTAAAGTATAATTACACTTTTGGCCCCGCAAGATTCATATTATATTAAAATTTAAATTAAACTAAATTTACACATTGAACCCTTATCTTTGCAATGTTTTATAATTGAAATAAAATTAACATGCTTGGATAATTTTTCAAGTTATACCCAAGTTAGTTTGCGAATCGATTAACCTTAATAAAACTATGAAATCTCAGGAGTTTGTTATTTGAACAAAAATGAAAACGAAACGAAAGAACAGTAAACGTAAATCCTTACGAATATTATATTAATGATGTATGTTAAACATGAATTAAATGAAACGACGATATGGTTCGTTTTAACGAATACGAGTGTACTTTCAAATAACAATTAACAGATGTCACATAAATACATGAAACTAATTTGAGATATATATATATATATATATATATATATATATATATATATATATAAACAAAATAAAAACGAAAAAAAATATGGGTCGGGTTTTCTAGTTTGAAAAGTAACGAATGTTACAGGATTCACAACTTTTAGAAATTTCGTCCCGAAATTAAAATAAAAATTGGATTTTAAAGAAAATAACTAATACAGGGAGTCGTTAAAAAGTTTTAACAATATTTTATATCTATAATTAAATAAAACAATAATATCGATCTTTGAATGACCCGAAAGACGCCACAAATGGGGAACATGACAAGAACACTTATATATATGATGTACCAGTGGCGTATCCACCATGCCCTTATCATATTTCATTTGTCCCGTCTTTCAAAATCATTCCAGGTTTCGAGTTATTGCACACAACGTACTTATTATATCTTCCATGTGAGGACTTGGATAAGTACGTGTCGACCCATAATTACCTTTATCGTCGGATGGTCCACATAATTCGTCCCATTGTGTGAGTTTAAAAATATAATAAGTCCTTATTTGAAAACTTTAAAATTCACGAATGATGAACTATACAGATTAAAATTCAATAAAATATATAAGCAAAACCTTGAGGTCAAATATCAAGATAAATAATGTAACGTCAGGGTTAACGAAATAATTGAGTAAACTCAAATAACGAAGTTCTAGAATTAATGAATATCCAAATAGAAGGTTGAAAGATGAAATAAATTAACAGAGGATTAAAGTCAAAAGAAAACCCTTGGTATTAAGGATGCTATGGTAAATGAGAAATATTCCTCATAAATTAAATTAATGAAACATCGGGGTCGTGAAAGACGAAAATTTGTGAAAACATAAGATAACCACAAGAAACTATCAAAGAATTAGGAGAAGTAAAATAAAGACGCAAAGATGTTAGCATTATTAATCTCGGGGAAGTTTAACCGCCACGGGGAGGGGTTTATGTTTGAGATGTCCGCATTGAGATATTTGTAAATCACAAATATAATATCAAATCATTGAAATAAAACAAGTACATGAGGCTCCTATTGGATAGCTATATCTTTAGCTAAAAACATAGCCCCGGTTTGAAAGTAAACCGGTCATAGGCAGCCAAAAGTGTGATTACGGTTTCTATTAGTTAACTATGAATATAACCATGCACATGGTCCTGATTTCCACTAACGCTTACGTTTGAGGTTAACCGGTCATAGACCGTTAGATTGAATAAATTCAAGAGTTAACTAAATCTTACTCTATAGATAACGTATGGAATGCGTGTCGTGCCTAGTGAGAATAGTAAATCGGATCAATCAAATGCAAACATAAATTCATCAATATCGATGAAAATTTAGAGTATATGAAGACATTGTACAAATGGAAAGAACAAAGAAAAAATAATAATTAATGTGAAAATGATAAATAAAAATGTTGCCCGCAATGCTTGTCTTCTCGAGGGTAGGTGGGTCTTTGGTATAAAGGCTAGGGTGGGCGGTGCCATGATTTCTTAGCTGAAATCCATTGGCATTGACAAAAACGTGGGAGAAAAACAATGATTTTTGAGATTCGTTTTAGTTTGTGAGAACCAGTTACAAAACTTGATGCGTTTATTATTATTATTATTATTATTATTATTATTATTATTATTATTATTATTATTTATTTATTTATTTTTTTATGATGAATGAAAGTCTCAAATTAATGCTAACGCTTGTGAAATTTATAAAAATTTTTAATGTAAAATGTTTTCTTTTGGGTGGCATCCTAGGAAACCATTGTGGATGATCGCCAGATAAAATGGTTCTTTTTTTTTTGAATGTAGAAATATAATACTGATAGTATAATGACCAACTAAGGTTTAGGACCTATTTGAAACAAAAGATTTTTTTAAGGATTTATTTAGCTTTGAAAATATATAATAATAATAATAATAATAATAATAATAATAATAAACCATTGGTTTGACTTAAATCCTTTTAGAAGAACATCAACTTGAGTATATACTTATTAACTAACTATTCTAAAATAATCAAGGATTTAAAATTACAAGATAAGGTGTTTATAAAATAATAATAATAATAATAACAATAATATATTTGAAAACTTATGCATTGTTATTTTGTTTAAAAATCATTACCAAACCAAATTAAACGATTCCAATTGGGTTGTAATATTAACTCAAAATATGAACTTTCAGAAGTGGAATCAACTAATTTAGACTTGTCAAAAAAGATTTATGATGTCGGAAAGACAGACCAGAATCCATCACTCCGCATCAGCTTTGACACACGATCTTACAAAATCATAAAAACCATTCAAATCTCGTCCAAAAATTACATATTATACCTTTCTGGAAACTAGACTCAAAGTAGAACATCATAGAATCAAGAATAGATTAAAAACAATAAATTTTCATCGAGTTACAGACCGAACAATAAACGAGTACGAATCTGTCAGAAACTGTTATCATCAAAACTCAACCCTAACATGTTCAACAAAGGGTTTAATGGTGAAAAAGACTTGCATGGACATTAGACTAACCTTGAATTAGATTATTACATTTGGAATGGTTGCAAAAAAGAGAAAAAGGGAGCCCTAGCTGTTGCTGCTACCTATGATCGGGATTAAGGGAATGAGGAGCAAGGTTAGGGTTTTGATTATAATATATTTACACTATGGCTCTCCAACTTTCAAAATGTGACAACTTGGATGAAAGGTTAAATGGTTAGGTTTATGAAAATGACAAGGGGGTTCCCAAAGGATGCCGGATCAAACCCGAAAATATACCAACCATACAATGCTTCACACTGATAGACGAAAATGCCGTGTGCTACATACCTATCTAACATATTAATTTATAAGAGGCGATGATTTGAGGAAGAGGATAGATAAACAGACTTTTAAAACGTATTACAAGGCTCCAAATTAGGAAGATGAAACCCTGGATTTTAAACAAACAAAATTTACGGGTGTTACATCAGGTGGATGTCAATATCTGGGAAATCGGTTGGTGTCATGGCAATGCAAGAAGCAAACTACAGTGTCCAAATCAACTGCTGAAGCTGAATACATTGCTGCATCTGCTTGCTGTGCACAGGTTCTATGGATTCAAAACCAGTTGCTGGATTATGGTCAGAATTTCTTGCTCACTCCTATTTTCATTGATAAAACTGCTGCTATGTTCATAGTTAAGAATCCTGTTCATTATTCCAAAACTAAGCACATTGAAATCAGACATCATTTCATTAGGGACTGTAATGAAAAGGGACTAGTTGAAATGAAAAGGGTTGAAACCACTGATAATTTGGCTGACTTGTTCACCAAAGCTTTAGAAAAAACCAGATTTAACTTTCTATTAAAGTCCCTAGGAATGATAAATGCTGATGAGATCTGATTAATGATATGTGTGTGTGAAATGCTTGCTTGAATATCTGTTTATTGATCATTGTTTTTGAATGTGTGAATCTGTGGTATGTGCTTTACTGACTATGCTTTGTTTACCTAAAACTTGCTTGCTAGATATGTTATGTATTAGAGTGCATGATTGTCTGAATGATGAAATTGATTACTAAAAACTAAGGTTGAATCAACTGTTTTCAAAGGAAATATGTTTGTGAGAAGTGATTCAGCTTTCTTTGATTTGTGTGTGCTTAAGTAAAAAATCATTCATCTTGAATGAATATGCCTGTTTGAAGGGATTGGTGTGTGTGCTTGAACATGTTTGTGAGTCAAAAATGATCATGTTTGAAAGAAAAAGTTGTTTTTAAAAATATGAAATAATGACATGAATTTTCAAGAATTGTGATTTTAAAACAAAGTAATGTTTTTTAACATAAGAAAACTGTTTTTGGTGATCTCCTAAAGAGATATAATAAGATTATTCAGCTCATGATCTTTATAGATGATTAAAAAGATTTTTAAAATAGAGATAGAATCCAACCTTTTGTGAAATGATAGAAAATTGATTAGGTCATCTAACACATGAATTATATGCTTAAAAGGCTTGAAGTACAGTCATTGATATTGTATGGTAGCTTTCCATGATATGTAGATGCCTATGTGATATAAACATAATGACCATGCTAAGCTTGATATGGTGATACATTTGAAGATAAAGGTATGATCCTTTACACGTCTCTCCAAATGATAGGCAGAAAGGCAATTATCCAGTCAAACCCTGTTGATGCTATGGTTAACCCAAAAATGCTTTCAATAATACTTGAATAGTTAAATATTAGCTATTATTGCAAAAAAAAAAAGGATCTTGAATAACTATTATATTTTACAAAATAAATAGACTTAAAGGGGCCTCAGAGAACTACAGAAATGTGGCACACAAATAAGTCCTAAACACCTTGAATGTAAGGTAAGTTAGTCCGGATGGCATGTAAGTTCAACGTTCAACCTTAAAGTCTATATTTTCTAAAACTGTTCAAATAAGCAAAATATTTTTACCATACATCAGGAGGTTGAAGTCAAGTTGGGGTGACTTAGAGAAAGCTAAATAAGCTTTGAGAAGAGATTAGGGACAGTCTGAATCGATAGTGTTGACCATTCATATCTTATGCACTAATTGAAACTTAAGTATATCACAGAAAGTAGTGATAATCATGCTAAGTGCTAATCCCTGCTATCAACCTGACTTAAGTCATAATATTGCTGACCATGAAGTGTTGCGAAGTGATTAACAATATGATCCCATGTTGAGATCTCTCTATAAAAGCTGTTTTGAAATGACAAAGAACTTAAATTTGATCTCTTATTATCCTTAAACTTATGCTTGAGTCAGTTCAGTGTTTAAATGATTCTTTTTGATTATTTGAGTAAAAGTTTGTGTGTGGATATGCCTAGACTGTTACGCATTTGAGTATTTTGCTACGAGTGTGTGTTCTGAAGGGTTACAAGTATATTCGAGCATGTTCTCATGCTAGAATAGCTTTCTAAATGTTTTGAGTATGACTTTGTACTTGAACTGTTGATTTATGTTCTACGAGCATGATATTGTGGAATGGAATATATTCTGAGTGGTTCGAGTACGGATGTATGCTTGAACAATTTATTTTTTCTTTACGAGAACAAAGTTGTGAAATGAAAAATTTTTCTAAGTATTTCGAGCATGAATCTGTGCTTAGTTTTGCTATTATAAGTGTTTTCGAGTAGAATTGTTATTTTAAATGTGTTCGAGTATGTTTGACTGACGGATAATTTTTCTAAGTATGACGAGCACATGAGAAGTTTGTTATGTTTGAAAATTTGTGTAAGTATTCTCGAGCATACTAATTGTCTTACATGACCTGTTTGTGTTAAAGTGTTATTAAATAATGCTCTTGAGTATGGTTTTGGAAACGAGCATGTGTGAAAGTTTGTGTGATAATTATAATGAAAATTCTGGTTAAGGTAAGGTCTCGAGCACAGTTGTGAAACGTCTTAAACTTATTTTTTTTTAAGTTTACGTTCGAGTATACTTGGATTCAAGCAACCCTCCTCTAATTGAACATTTTCCAAATACTTAACCATTTTCTCACAAAAGTAAAGTCGAGCATGTTTTGAAAAGTGTTTTCGAGCACGTTGAGAGACAATTGTCCTTGGCAGCTCGAGCAGAGAAATTGAATTATTTCAAATTCAAAAGACACCTTGCTTGCACTAAACGACAAATTAGGGTTTTACACTCCAAGCGTTAGGTATAAAAGGGGGACTTAGAAATTTTGCAAACACTTTTTCCCTCTCTTACACAAAACCCTCTGCTCGTGCCTCCTGTGCTATTGCCAACCACTCGACTTTACTCTCATTATCGTTCGGATATTAGCCATTAGCTCTGATTCTAACTTGGTAAGAAATCGATTATCGATAGTTGACTCTCCAATCGTTAGAATTATGGTTTCAATTGAATTACATACTAACCTTTTATCTTGATTATGCAGGTTCACAAATTGTTAAGGAGCAGGTTATTGAAGACGACTCTCTTCTCTAACTACTATTGCTGTTATACTCTGTTTTCTCGTTACTGGAAATTATTTTCATTTTGCAGATCTAATGGAAATGAAATTCGAGCAAAAGCACAATATGTGTGCCCGACTAGTTGTGGACGAAGAGAATAGAGAGTTGGAATTCATCATCAACTTCTTACACAATTCCAATCTTCGGGTCGCACTCACAGAGAACCCCATCATTTACAGAAATCACATTACAGATTTTTGGGGGTCCGCAGAGTATGCAGATGATGTTAACAGAAAAAGAATCGAGGCATCTGTTCTCGAACAAGACATAGAGGTTACTGAAAGTTTGACAAGAGAGGCACTTCAACTAAACGATGATCCCAATGTGCAACTTTCTTACTCCACTCAAAAACTACTGAGAATTTTCAAGAGCTACTTGGTTATCAAAGGGGAATTCATGAAGGACAGTTTCACAAGGGGATGTTCCCTTGATATACAGATTTCTTATTCGCCATGTGATACAGTCTTTATCACCAAGAAGGGGTACATGGACTTGCTTAGCAGAGAACTTGCCACAGCAACAGTAGCCATACTATTTAACCAGCCTTTCAACTGTTCAAGAATGATATTCAATGGCTTGGTTAGCAATGCTCAAAAGGCTCCGCATCAGAAATTCTTAATGTACCAGAGATTTCTGCAAATTTTGATTAATAGGGAACTACATGGATTGAACACCGCAGGAGAGACTCTACGTTTGCAAGATCCAGATGTATACAAAAGAATAAATGGTCTATGAAGTCTGTACAATGAGAATGCAGAATGGGATATACTTCCGTGGTTGCTAGATGATAATATTGAAGTTATGGAGGTTCCTCAGTCACCAGAGCCAGATGTTGAAAACTCAGAGGAAGGTGATAGTGAACAAGAATCATATGACAGTGATGATGATAATGATGATGGAGGTAATGAGGCAGGGAATGACAATGCGGTTGTTGAACCCCAGGTGGAGCAACAACATGTAATTCCAATTTATGAAGTGGTTAAGCCTATTCCTGAAGATGCTGGTCGTGAAGTGAACTTAAATGATAATAAAGAGTTGGACCAACATGTTGAGAATGTAAATGTTATTATTGAACCAACTCAAGGAGTTTAGGAGAGAGAGAAAGAGCTTGTTGTGGCTAGGGTTGAGCATGAAGTTGTTGAAACAATTCATATGGATGGTGAGCTTGATGAAAAGCCTGCTATGGCTAGGACTGAGACGAAGGATGATTTTGTGGATGATGATGCTTTTATTGAAAATGTGATTACACGGGTAACCGGAACCATTCATATGATCACACCACCTATGTCACCAGACCCAATGATTCAAAATGATGATTCCTCAACTGGAACAGCACCATTTTCACCTAGCCCTGAACCAACTCCTGGTTCGGCACCCACTTTACCTGCAAATACTGAACAATTTTCACCCAGCCCAGAACTAATGGATGAACCAACCCTTTCTTCTCCTAACGCAGAACCTATAAATGACCAATCTATACCAACACCTCCAACATCTCCATTTAAAGAACCACCTCAACAAACACAAGCCAACCAAGACAACCCTCCCACCATTCAGCCAAGCATTCCACCCTTACCTGAAACATCATCAAACCAGCTAGAATCTGAGATGGAATTTAAACCTGACCAAGACACCCTCATCCTCACCAACATATATAAATGAAGACTTGTTGGTAAACAATGTGTAGTTAGAATTTTAAAACATCTTGCTTAAAGAGAAGAATGCAATAGCAAGAAATAAAGCATTGGAAGATGCCTTGCAATATGCCCTAATGAGAATTCAAACCCTGGAGCGAGCTGCGGTTGAGAAGACCTCAGATGCACCAAAACAAGGGGAGAATGATGATAAAGAAGATGATTTAGAGTTAATTGGTAGGATGTATGATGATGAAGGCAGTGAAAATTCTGAAGATAAAACATCCAATGCCTTGAACTTGATTAATATGGAGTATGAGGAGGAGGAAGAGAAAGATGATAAGATGGAAGCTGAGGTTGAGGGGGAGTATGAAGAGGAAGAGGAGATCCATGAACAAATGGAGAAAAGAAAATTAAAGGGTAAGGGGATAGTGTTCTCAGGAAAATATTTACATCTCAAGGCTGCTGCAAGAATTATCTCAAGCGATGAGATCTTGGAGAAGAATGCGGTTATAGACCCGTATATAGCGGAGGTAGAATCTGTGAAGACAGATATAGAAACAAGAAATGTTGAAGTAGCAGAAGAGGAAGAAGAAGAGATACCACAAGAGGTCTTAGAGACTTTTATAAACATAAAAAGAAAAGAAGAAGAAGAGGAAAGAATGAGACAAAAGGCTGATGAAAGTATGGCGGCTGCTATAGAGGAGATAAAGAAAAGCCAGGCTGAAAAGTCTGAAACTGAATTTGGTCTTGGAGTAAGGGAAGAACAAAAGAAAGATGAAGGACCAAAAATGTCATGGACTCAATATTTCAAGTTCATCGCTCAGTTGGTGCTGCTCAGAACTCATTATAATGTATTGTTAAATCCAGAAGAGCATGCACCTGAGACTGTAGAAGCCGCAAGAAGAGCTCAAGCACAACAAAGAGAAGAGGCATGGAGAGCAAGTCAATTACCGATACAGAATGTCCCTAAGCTTTGAGTAGAATAGGTGTTCGATGAAGAAACAAGGGATACCGAAGATGAACCAATCATAATAGAGCCTAGAGTTGAAGAAGTATTTGATCAAGCAAAAACTAAAAGTGTGGTAAACCCTATTGTAACAGAACCCATAGATGAAGAAGAAACAGCCTTCAAGAATACAGATGAAAGGGATGACACGGCTAATAAAGAAACTCATGAAATCAAGAGACAAAAGATTGAAGAAAAGGGAAAACCAGCTGTCAAAAAGGTGTACAAGAGAAAAGAAAAGGCAAAGAATGTTGAAACTGATGAGCCTGTTATTGCAGCACTAGAAGGTATAGTTGATGAAATTGAGGTTGAAGAAGATGAAGAACATTTGAAGACTGACCCAAGAATCATCTTCCTCATGCGGTATAACCTTGATCTTGAAACATTAAAGAATATGACTGATGATGATATAGAACAATTGGCTGAACTAAAGGCCAAAGAAAAGAAAGAAAGGAGAGAAAGGGGTGAACAAATGGAAAAAGATGACAAAGTGTATTTGTTGAGTCTTGGCTATGAACAGAGACATATAAACAGAATGATAAGGGAAGGGATATTAGAAGCTGCTGATGAATGGAGGAGAAGAGAAGCAAAGAGAAATTTCTTACTCCAAGCAGGACATGTCGTCTCCTACCTCAACAAACAACCATTTATTGAGATTGAAAAATTGTATAGAAAAGCAGTTGTAGATGACACTGCTAAATATGTAAAAGAAGTAAAAAGGAAGAAGGATGAAGAGGCTAAAAAGAAGTATGAGGAAATGAAGAAAAAGTATAAGAAAGAAGTAAGATTTTTGGTGGAAAATGGTTATGACTTTGAAGCAGTGAAGGACCTCTCAAAAGATGAGTTGCAGGAGAGTGTAAGGATGGTTACAGAGTCACATGAAATGAAGAAAGTGAGACTACAGATTAAGAGAGAAAATCAGATAAAAGAGAAAGAAGAAAAAGAAAAGATGGAATCTGAAAAGAAGAAACAAGAAGCTAAAAGGTGATTTGAGGACCCTGAAAGGGTAAAAATCTTGATGGATAATTTGCTAGAGAAGGGCATGAAAGAGGCTGAGTTTGAGAATCTTTCACATGAGGAACTATTGGAGATATATCAGAGAGAATAGGAAATGTTCTAGAAGAAGAAAGAAAATTTTTGGAAGAACAAAGTAGAAGAGAAAGAATTATGATGGAAGAAAGAACTGATCAAGCTAAAGTAAGTATAACTGCATTGCAAGTAGCAGATATGATCAGTACTCTATGTAAAAGAGGATCCCAGTATCCAGACTTGATGTTCAACAATGAGCAGGAAATAAAAAGGATGTTTGATGAGTCTGAAAAGAAGTATGGAAAGAAGCCTTCCTCATCAACATCTAGAAGACAAATGATTCAATCTGAGGTGCACAGGCAGCAGCCACATGAGAGAAACTTAAACTTGCCTACTCACCTGTACTTTGATATGAGATCAAGAACTCTGAGAGTAGTTACTAAAGATTGAACAGAAACACAAATCATTTTCAGAAGTGACTTCAGAAACTTCAGAAGAGAGCAACTGGAAAAGATGGCACAGTTGGAACTTTATGACAATCAAAACAGAAGCAGACCAGCTGGCCAACAAAGAAATGACCTGTCTAAATATCTGAAGGAACAAGCCAAAAAGGGGTTCCCTCTACTTGATCAAAGGAAGAAGGAGATGTTCACTGAAGCCGAAAAGGCAAGAAGAGATAAACGACTGAGGGATATCAGATGGTCGGACTACTCATATACCAAATCAAAGAAAAGAAATACCGAAAGAACAAGTGGCTCTAGCTCAACAACAAGAACATTAAGAGAGAGCCTGGCCATGAGAAGAGAAATGCAGCTGCCAAACTCACAGGTCCAACAAGGTGGTAGAATCATTAACCTTACATTCAATAGGCAGAATGAGTTAGTTTCACTGAGGAATGTTGAAGGAAGAACAATTGCTATAGTGGAACATGACTCAGAGTTGGAGTATATTCACATCCAGGATCTACAAGATATAATGGACATAAATGTGCCACTATATTCTAAGGATCCTGTTAAATTGGACATGTTTCAACAGAGAGCTGCAGCAGTGAGATATGAAAAATTGATCAAAGTTTAAAGGAGACACTAAAATGGATTGAATGGATGAATGCTTACAAGAAAAATCTGATCAAATTTTTGTGTTTATCCTTTTATGTATTTTATCTTGATAATGATTCTAATTTATAATTATAACTTTGATGTGTAATGCCCCTTAGGCAGAATTTGGTTATGTAATGTAATGGCTGTTTCCTGAATTAATTATGTTTAGATAGTGATACGTGTGTAACTTAATGCAAGTATGTTTTGGTGCATCTGAGCTTGTTCCAATCTAGGGGGAGATTGTTGAGTTTGAAATTTACAACGAAGATTGGAATCTTCTCAACCTCCTCAAAGAAATGGCTAAGTATAGACTTCGAGCAAGCTTGGACTTTCGAGCACGGATTAACTATCTCGAGCATGATGTCTTATGCTCATAAGACTATCTTCTGGAAATTCTTCTAAGTTTTAAAGGCTTCAAGCAACCTACACTTCGTCAAGCAAGGATGTTCTTCATCGAGTATGGATTGCCAATCGAGCAAACAACTTGATCAATCCAGCTTAAACCAAGTATTCCGAGCATCTTGGTAGGTCGAGCATGGATACAATAATAGAGATCTCATATTTTCTAAGTATAACCTTCGAGCATGGTTCAATCCCGAGTAAGTTTCTGTGCCCGAGTAAGCTGAAGATTGTTCACAATAAGTCACAAGGTAGGATTGAAGAGATTGAGAAGAACATGCTTGCTCGTGGAACATATTCGAGCAAAGCAAGGATAAGTTATGAAGATTGAAGTCTACTGGATGAGAATATTTTCTACTAAAAATATTCTAAGTATAGTCTGCTCGAAGACTTTTTTCGAGCATGTTGTGTATTACAAGTCTGCTCGACAAGGAATTATCAAACTCGAAGACTTGTTTACACTTGTATTTATTTTTTTCATTCATTATGTAATCATTAGGGTTTCTAGAAGGAATGTCTAGGCCTATAAAAAGAATCCTATGTTGTACACACTAGGGGATGAGATTTAATGGATTACGAGAGCATAACCACCAGAGAGAATATTCCTCATTTATGCTACCTCGTATCGTCGTCACGAAACCCTAGACATTCCATACAACCTTAATCACCGTTATTAAAACGATATATTAATATAAGTGAACCTTTGTCTATTGCTTTTATTCATTACTGATTATTTACTTTCATTCTAATCTTCATTCCCAATCTCTAGATATACTGATTCCGCCGGTATACTCAGAAGGCCTTTGGTTATAAGATCTAGTGTGTTCTTGTCAACCAGTATTAGTTTTGCACTAGGTCCGGCCCTGACACGAAACATCACATCACTTTACGTTTTTGTTAGTTGATTTAGTATGAACTTTATTTAAAAAAAAACAGCTTAACTTGTCACACCCCAACCTAAGGCAGAAATGTCGGGGCATGAGGTGATTGTTCACAGCTCAAAGGTACTATCATAAATAAAAATGATAATAACTATTAAGTTAATTATTTTATTTAAAATGCACACAATATCAATACATAAACGAATAATCCAAACAAAGAAAATATAACCCAAACAAAAATTAAAGATAAATTGTCTTCATTAAACCCTAAGGTCTTACTAAGTGTCCAAAACTTCAATCTTCAAGTCAATCAATAACCTACACATGCGTAGAAAATACAATAGAGTTTGTCAACATAAAGTTGAGCGAGATTATCACCAGTTTTGCAATGATATAATAATAATATATAAAATAAACATAACGTAATAAGTCGCAGTAAATAAATCAAACTATGAGCAAATAAGTTGTCAATTGACCACTGCCAAGCGAATCGGTCGTTGGTAAATCAACCATGAGCAAGTAATAAGACCGTTGCCAAGAAAATCGGGCGTGGGTAATAGTATAATCATACTACGAATGTGAATATGTTTGACCTCTCCGAATGCGTTAAAGTAAACAGGCAAGCATGTAGCAAGTATATTTGGTAGATCACACAATTACACGTTTGCTATTTTGTGATATATAGATAATACGAAATACGGATAATACGCATATGTCCCCAAAACTTGTGAAAATTCAGTAAAATAGGGAAATGATAAAACTCACCTTAGGTTGAAGGTAAGTGAATAAAAATATCAATAATCGAGTTAATGATTAAGCGAGTCGTCCACTAATGCGTCAAACGAGATAAAGCAACATAACCTAAAAGTTTGAGATATGATAATATAAGTAAAAACGAACTGGTTGCCGCCAAAAATTTTATAATGGTAAAGAATTTCAAAGTCGTAGTCACTACGTAGTTTGAGCCATCGTCGTTGTGGCATGTTTAGGTCCTCGAAAATATGTTAAAGACTCTTGTGATCAGTGAATACCACACATTTAGTTTTGTAAAGGTAATGTCTCCAAAATTTCAATGCGAATATGACAGCACCGAGTTCAAGATCGTGCATCGTACAATTCCTTTCATGAATTTAAATTGTTTTGAAGCATAAGCGATAACTTTACCTTGTTGCATAAGGACACAGCCGAGGCCTTGATTAGAAGCATCGCAATAGAAAACAAAATCTTCATTGCCTCGGGGAGTGCAAGGATCGGTGCATCGACGCTTAAGAGTTTGGAAAGCTTCATCTTGCTTTGGCCCCCATTCATAAGGTTTATCTTTGTGCGTTAAGCGGCTAGGGGCAAAGCGATCTTAGAAAAGTAAGAATGAAGCGACGATAGTAACCCACAATACCAAGAAATGAACGAACTTCGGTAGGAGAGGTTGGAGTTTTCCAATTCTTAATGTCTTCGATTTTGGCTGGGTCAACGTGCATACCTTTTTTGTTTACTATATGCCCTAAGAATGGAATTTTATTCAACCAGAACTCGCACTTTGAGAACTTAGCATAAAGCTGTTCCTTCCTCAAAAGATCAAGGATGGAAAGAAGATGTTTCTCGTTCTCGTCTTTGGACTTAGAATAAATGAGAATTTCGTCAATAAAAAAAATTGCGAACTTATCTAAGTAAGGCTTGCATACATGTTTCATGAGGTCCATAAACACCACGGGTGCATTGGTTAGCACGAAAGACATAAACCTAAATTCGTAATTCCCGTATCGAGTCCGAAAAGCCGTTTTGGGTATGTCATTTTCATGCACGCGTAGTTGATGATAACCCGAACGAAGATCAATCTTTGAGAAGCATGAAGCTCGTTGGAGTTGATCGAAAAGATCGTCAATACGAGGCAAAGGATAAAAATTCTTAACCGTGAGCTTGAGATAATTGATGCGCATACATAAAGGAGCATCTTTCTTTTTGACGAAATAACGGGTTCGCCCCATGAAGATGAATTAGGGTGAATGAACCCTTTTCCCCGAAAGTTCTTGGAGCTGATTGGACAACTCTTGCATCTCATAGGATGCAAGATGATAAGGAGCCTTAACAATCGGGGTTGCAACAGACACAAGATCAATTTGAAATTCAAGTTTACGAATAGGAGGAAGACCAAAAACATCATCGGGAAACACTTCCGGATACTCCCGAACAACTAGAAGGTCTTCGATCTTTCGTTCCTTCTTTTCCACCACTTGAGTTGTATAGATAAATCTTTCAGGCCAGTACATCAAAAACGAAGAAAGTTTGCTCCTGAGAGAAACGTTATCATACAAGAAGAAGTGCAGAAGATGCTTAAGACCAAAATGATAAGGGAGGTCCATTATCCTAGATAGTTGGTGTGACATTTGAGCCAAAACAAGGTACACCTCAGTACGTATTTACCGATTAAGCGAATAAACGCCTTTTGCATAACAAACGAACGATTAACCGAACGGGTCGGGTTATGACCCAGATATCTCGAGGGGCCATCTATAAGTGATATACGATCTATACAAGCTAAAATATTAGAAATATGGCCTTATTTTGATAGCAAACAAGTTAAACGAAAATATGCTCGTTTAACTACCCGCTATATATTTAAACGCAAAAGATAGTTACAAACCAAGCATTGTATCATCCGGTAAGCCGAAAAAGACTTACCAAAAAATTACTTGAAATGTTTTAAGCGATCCGTGAAAATATTTTTGATTTTTAAAAACATATAGTATGTTTTTATAATTTTACACAAAACTAGCCGAAAAACACTCGTTTTCGCGCTGTTTAACGCAACCGATAAGTTTTTTTGCGCCAAAAACCGAACCCAAACTAAAATTGGACCGGGCTTTTCATATTTGGGCTTGAGAAATCAGAATATTGGGCCAAAACAGCCCAAAGGGGGCCCATAAGGAATCCCGGCCGCAGCACACCCCCACCCCAATTCTTTTTATAAAACTTATTTTGGAAGCTTGTTTATTTATTTTATTTGATAAAAATTGAGGTCCAAGCAGCTCTAAACCTGAGTTTCCAGAAAACCTTCAAACCCTAAGGTAAGGAGCTCAAATAAGTAGCTTTTATACTTGTTTAAACTCGTTTAATACCATAAAAACATGTCTTGGTTACTAAAAATCATTCCTAACCGTGTAAAAATCCTAAAAATGGTCCATAAACATGTTTTGATCATAAAAACAGTAAGGAACCTGTTTTGATAGTTTTTTTTGGCCATAAACACGGATTAAAGGGTTGAAACGGCGTTTTTACGGTTCAAAAGTTCGTTTTTGTGCACTAGCCGAAACCCTAAGTTAAGGGCTGTTATGGTGATGAAAAATTGCTTGGTTTGTGATATAGGACTTGTACCTAGCTTTCTTAGAAACACAAGAACCTGAAAACTTGATTAAAAAGTCGGAAACGAGCCAAACCGCTAAGGTAATGCCGAAACACTCGCTTACGGGCTATTTAGGTTAAGGTTGTGATGTGCATATTGTTAGGACTTGAAATTTTTCAGGGACATCAGGGAATTAAACAAGGATGGAAGTTTTAGAATGTGCATCGATTATCGTGAATTAAACAAAGTTACCATCAAAAACCGATACCCTCTTCCACGAATAGATGACTTATTTGACCAACTCCAAGGGGCAAACTATTTCTCGAAAATTGACCTTCGATCCGGTTACCATCAAGTTAAGATTCAAGAGGAATATGTGTCTAAAACGGCGTTCCGAACTCGTTATGGCCATTACGATTTCTTAGTTATGCCGTTCGGACTGACTAATGCTCCCACAGTTTTCATGGACCTCATGAATCGAGTTTGTAAACCGTACCTCGACAAATTCATTATCGTGTTTATAGATGACATTTTGATATATTCGAAAACCAAGGAGGACCACGAGCAGCATTTACGAACTATTTTGGAGCTGTTGAGGCAGGAAAAGTTGTATGCCAAGCTGTCAAAGTGTGAATTTTGGCTACAAGAAGTACAATTTCTAGGGCACGTTGTTAACCGACATGGTATCCATGTAGACCCGAACAAGATTGAAGCCATCAAAAATTGGCAGGCCCCAAAGTCACCAAAAGAAATTTGCCAATTTTTGGGTTTAGCTGGGTATTATCAGCGTTTTATTGCTAACTTTTCAAGCATAGCCCAACCTTTAACCCTTTTGACTCAAAAAGATCGCGATTACGTGTGGGGAGAAGATCAAGAAGCAGCTTTTCAATTGCTGAAACAAAAACTATGCCAAGCCCCGATACTGAGTCTTCCAGAAGGAACTGATGATCTTGTAGTTTATTGTGACGCGTCCCGGAAAGGGTTGGGATGTGTACTAATGCAAAGAAACAAAGTCATAGCATACGCTTCTCGACAATTAAAGGTGCACGAGAAGAATTATACCACCCATGATTTGGAACTGGGCGCGGTATTTTTGCGCTCAAGATCTGGAGGCACTATTTGTATGGCACCAAGTGTACAGTATACACCGACCACAAAAGCCTACAACATATTTTTGACCAGAAAGAGCTAAAACATGAGGCAAAGGAGATGGGTAGAACTGTTGAACGA
The DNA here is from genome assembly GCF_021521415.1 of Bidens hawaiensis. Lineage (NCBI taxonomy): Eukaryota > Viridiplantae > Streptophyta > Magnoliopsida > Asterales > Asteraceae > Bidens > Bidens hawaiensis. Next base: position 284,893 of record NW_027492926.1, on the reverse strand, counting down.
TTATGACTGTGAGATCCGATACCACCCGGGCAAGGCTAATATAGTGGCAGATGCTTTGAGTAGAAAAGACAGGATCAAACCACTACGGGTCCGAGCACTTGGAATGATCATCCAAACCAGTCTCACCGAACAAATTCGTATTGCTCAAAACGAAGCTCTAAAAGGAGATCACTTGGAAGATGAAAACTTGCATGCAACCGAACAACATTTTGAAGAAAGAACTGACGAAATTCTATACTACAAAAATCGAGTTTGGATTCCCACTTTCAGCAATCTGCGTGACTTGATCATGGACGAAGCCCATAAGTCTAAATACTCCATTCACCCAGGAACAGATAAGATGTACAAGGACTTGAAGGAGTATTATTGGTGGCCCGGTATGAAAAAGGATATAGCCACGTATGTCAGTAAATGTTTAACTTGTGCAAGGGTTAAGGCTGAATATCAAAAACCTTCGGGAATGTTGCACCAACCGGAAATACCACAATGGAAATGGGAACAAATTAACATGGATTTTGTAACACACCTCCCAAAAACTTCCCGAGGAAATGATGCAATATGGGTGATAGTTGACCGATTAACCAAGTCCGCACACTTCCTTCCAATCCGAACCACTTACACAACCGAAAAACTTGCTCACATCTACATCAATGAAATCGTATCCTGAAACGGCGTACCCGTTTCAATTATTCCTGATCGCGATAGCCATTTCACCTCTCGTTTCTGGCAAGCAGTACAAGAAGCTTTGGGAACCCGAATTGACCTAAGTACCGCCTACCATCCCCAAACCGACGGTCAGTCTGAGCGAATCATTCAAACCTTAGAAGATTTGCTTCGCGCTTGTGTACTAGACTTCGGTGGAAACTGGGATCAACATCTTCCACTGGTTGAATTTTCGTACACAATAGCTATAACAGTAGCATTCATGCGGCACCGTATGAAGCGCTATACGGACGGAAATATAGATCACCCTTGTGCTGGACTGAGGTTGGAGATACCCAAATTACACGATCTGACTTGATTCAAGAAACCACTGACAAAATCCGTAAGATCACAAGCAAATTGAAAATCGCCCGAGATCGACAGAAAAGCTACGCTGATGTTTGTAGAAAGCCTTTATCCTTTGAAATAGGCGACAAAGTTTTTCTGAAAGTATCCCCGTGGAAAGGCGTCATTCGATTCGAAAAAACCGGTAAACTAGCCCCGCGATACATTGGGCCATACGAAGTCATTTCTAAGATAGGTCCGGTAGCTTACCGACTAAAACTTCCTGTGGAGTCGAGTTCTATTCACGATGTCTTTCACGTTTCGAACCTGAAAAAGTGTCTTACTGACGAAACCGAAATCATGCCATCAAAAGACTTAAACATAAACGAAAAATTGAATTTCGTTGAAGAACCGGTGGAAATATTAGAGGGAAAAATAAAACAATTAAGACACAACAAAATATCTCTAGTCAAAGTTCGGTGGAATTCACAAAGGGGACCCGAATTCACGTGGGAGCGGAAATCTGAATTCAAAAAGAAATACCCGCACCTGTTTCCAAACAAAGACAAAGTTGAATAATCGAATTTCGGGGACGAAATTTTCTAACGGGGGGAGAATGTGACATTTGAGCCAAAACAAGGTACACCTCAGTACGTATTTACCGATTAAGCAAATAAACGCCGTTTGCTTAACAAACGAACGATTAACCGAACGGGTAAGGTTATGACCCAGATATCTCGGGGGGCCATCTATAAGTGATATACGATCTACACAAGCTAAAATATTAGAAATATGGCCTAAGTTTGATAGCAAACAAGTTAAACGAAAATATGCTCGTTTAACTACCCGCTATAGATTTAAACGCAAAAGATAGTTACAAACCAAGCATTGTATCATCCGGTAAGCCGAAAAAGACTTACCAAACACTTACTTGAAATGTTTTAAGCGATCCGTGAAAATATTTTTGATTTTTACAAACATATAGTATGTTTTTATAATTTTACACAAAACTAGCCGAAAAACACTCGTTTTCGCGCTGTTTAACGCACCCGATAAGTTTTTCGCGCCAAAAACCGAACCCGAACTAAATTTGGACCGGGATTTTCATATTTGGGCTTGAGAAATCAGAATATTGGGCCAAAACAGCCCAAAGGGGGCCCATAAGGAATCCCGGCCGCAGCCCACCCCCACCCTCATTCTTTTTATAAAACTTATTTTGGAAGCTTGTTTATTCATTTTAGTTGATAAAAATTAAGGTCCAAGCAGCTCTAAACCTGAGTTTCCAGAAAACCTTCAAACCCTAAGGTAAGAAGCTCAAATAAGTAGCTTTTATACTTGTTTAAACTCGTTTAATACCATAAAAACATGTCTTGGTTACTAAAAATCATTCCTAACCGTGTAAAAATCCTAAAAATGGTCCATAAACATGTTTTGATCATAAACACGGTAAGGAACCTGTTTTGATAGTTTTTTTGGCCATAAACACGGATTAAAGGGTTGAAACGGCGTTTTTACGGTTCAAAAGTTCGTTTTTGTGCACTAGCCGAAACCCTAAGTTAAGGGCTGTTATGTTGATGAAAAATTGCTTGGTTTGTGGTATAGGACTTGTACCTAGCTTGCCTAGAAGTACAAGAACCTGAAAACTTGATTAAAAAGTCATAAACGAGCCAAACCCGCTACGGTAATGCCGAAACACTCGCTTACGGGCTATTTAGGTTAAGGTTGTGATGTGCATATTGTTTGGACTTGAAATTTTGCAGGGACAACAGTCTCTGATGTCCCTAAATAGCTCGAAGCCTTAACACTTAGAAAAATCAACCATTTAAGGTTCTGAAGACCTTGCTCGAAGTAGTAAAACCATGCTCGATCGTCTAGGCTTGCTCGAAGTCCATACTTAGCCGTTTTTCAGAGGAGGTTGAGAAGATTCCAATCTTCCTTATCATAAATCTGACCCAACAATCTCCCCTAGATTGGAAAAAGCTCAGATGCACCAAAACATACCTGCATAGAGTTACACATGTATCAGACATAAAAAAAATATATCATTTGAGAACATGTCATTTCATTACATAAGTAGGAATTCTGCCCCTAGGGCATTACAAATTAAAGTTCTTTTACATCAAATACAAATTAAACAAAAATACAAAGATAAACAGAAAGAAATTAATTCTCTTTGAGCTCCATTCTGCTATCTTCTTCTCCTCCTCTCTGCATTGGCAATTTCTTTCATTTTCTTCACGTAGGCTGCTTTCTGTTTAATCATGTCTAGCTCTACGGAATCAGAGGAGTCAAACGAAATTTTGCAGTGATCAAGTTCTGCAGGTCCTTTGGATGCATAAACTGGAGATCTTCATCTTGTCTTATCACTGCAATGGGAATTCCAGACTCGTTTCTCGAAGTGATTGAATCGTTATGTTGATTATACATTATGTACGTGATTCTCCCAGATTGTTGTACCATTGAGTTTGGTTCCTGCATCACTTCCCTCATTGCCAAGCACTCCTTTAAGGTCTTCCTTTTATGGTGTGAGCTGCTTGCTTCAAACTTTCGTTTCTTGGAATCAAAGAGGGAGAGCTCAGATGTGTGTACTTCGTTTATCCTCCTGTTTTGCTTCTCCCTTTCTGTCTGACTTCTGATCTCTTTCTTCTTTTGCTGCATGAATGGGAATCCCCTTTCTGCTTGTTCTTTTATGAATTTCGAGAGATCATTTCTTTGTTGATCAGATGGTTGACTTCTGATTTGATTGTCATACAAAGTCAATTCAGCCATCCTGGTCAATTGTTCTTTTTTGAAATTTCTCAAATCATCCCTAAAGATGATGAGATGTACTTCCTTATCTTCAGTAATGACTCTCAAGGTCTTTGATCGTTTATCGAAGAAGAGATGTGTGGGCAGATTCAGATTTCTTGGTTTCACAGGCCTCACACTCTCAGACCTTGGGGTTCTGCTCGAGCTCCCTTGCTGAGTTGTCTTTGCCTTATCCAGCCCTTCCTCCACATACCATCTCTTGATAGTCTCATCAGTTTGTGAAATCAATCTTCCCATACCAACTCCATTCCTGTGTAGAGCACCCATCATTTCTGCTCTCACTAATTCATCCATCTTTCTTCTTTGCTCCTCCGACTTTCTTTCTGTCCCCATGTACATTCTCTGTTCCCTTTTGTATATCTCCAATAGTTGAACATGGGGAATTCTGTTAAATTCTTTTTCGGACATACCCTTGTTCATTACTAGCTCCTTTAAAGTTTGGACTCTCTGAGGGTCTTCAAACCATTCTTTTGCCTAAGTTTCTTTCTTCTCAGATTCAACTCTCTCCTTTTCTTTCTGCTCATTTTCCTTTTTCTCTCTTTCAAGTTTTGCAGCGGTCTGTTTTCTTACATGAGAGTCTTTCATGTTTTGCACTTTCTTCTTTAATTCCTCCAGAGTGAGTTTGATCAATGACTCATACTCAAAACCATGAATTTGAAGGAATTGAATATAATGTTTCTCTTTCATGGATTCATAGTCCTTGTCCTCATTTGTCTTTCTTCTTTTGTTCACTTCTTCTACCATGTTTTCCATGTCATCTACTAGAGCCTTTTTGTACAATTTATCAATGGAGTCAAAGGATTGTAAATTTAAAAATGCCGGCTTATACCAAGCTTTTATCATAAATCCTCTTCGTATATCCCTTTGTCTCCAACCTTCTGCTTCTTTGGCCATTTGTTCTTTTGTTAGTCTTTGAAGATACTTTTCATCATATTCAAGATTTATCAGGTAAGCTCTATCTTCATTTTCCTTTTCAGTGTCCTTTAAACCATCCTTATCTTCATTCTCATCATCTAAATCAACAGTTTCTTCAAGATCATGGAGAGCCTCAATCATAGGTTCTTCACTTCTTTCCGATTGAGCTCTCCTTATTTCTTCCAGTTTTTCCAGTCGCAATTTGTACACCATTTTCTTCACTGATTTTTGTTTCTTGGACTTTGGTGTTTCTATTTCAGCTGTGTCTTTTCTTTTCGAATTTAACTGAGATGGAGTAGGAGTATTAGGCTGATGTGTTTCAACTTCTGGTCCTTCCAGTATAATCTCCTCATCAACTGACTCTGAGGTTATAGATTCTTCTGATCCATAGTTATCCTTATCATCAACTTCTTCTATGATAGGTTTAGATGTGTCTGTCAGCAAGAATTGGCTTTTCTCCCACTGTTCTTTTCTTTGCTCTTCTTGAGCCCTCCTGGCTGCAGCTACAATTTCCGGTCTGTACTCATCCGGATGTAGCAAGATATCATAATGTGTTATGAGCATTAAAAATTGTGCAATAAATTTGACGTATACGTTCCATGGCATCTTGGGTGTCTCAGGTTCTTCTCTTATGCCCAGACCCTTTTCTTGCTCATTGTATTTTTCTATTTTAATCTCAACAGATTCAGTTTCAGGCATTTCAGGTTCAATTATTTCAGGCTCTTCCTGTTCAGCTGTCACAGGTTCTTCAGTTTTGTCCTGTTCTAGTTCATCAATGTTCATATTTTCTCTCAAGGCATCAAGTGCAGCCTTTATTGCTTCGTCAGCCTCTTTCATCCTCCTCTCATCTGCCTCTTCTCTTTCTTTCATGTTTATAAGTGCTTCAAGCACTTCCTGAGGAATTTCCTCCTCTTCTTCTTGATCCAAGGATTCTAACTCTTCATTCATCAAATTTATGGTTGTCCTTACAGATTCAGCTTCTACAATGTCTGGATCAATTACATTTTCTTTGTATAGAACATCATCAGATTGAATTGTATGTTAGGGCAGGGGATGTAGATCATCATCAGTAAGTGCCACCCCCCTTTCCCATTGCTTTTCTTTTCAAAATCTCTTCTTCGGTTTCTTCTTCTTTCTTATCTTCCCCCTCATCCTCCGAGTCTCCATCATCATATGCTTGATTTATCATGTTGAAAGCATTTGATGGTTCAACCTCCACCACTTCCTCTTCAAAACTTTCATATAATTCACCAATTGCCCTTAAAATCTCTGCACCTTCAGTATTCTCCCCCTGTTTTGGTGCATCTGAGGTCTTCTCAACCTCTTAATGCCCCTCTAGGGTGCGAATCTTCAATAGAGCTTCATTCAGGGCAGCTTCCAATGTCGAGTTCCTTGTAGTCAGTATGGCATTTTGTTCTTTCAACATTATATTTTCAAATTCAAGTTTGGCATTTTCCCAAACGATATCATATAGGTTAGGGCTTGATCATGGGGTTTCTTGATTTGGCTTTGAAGCGGGTTCAGAGAGCGGTTCAGATTCAGCAGTTTCAGGAGATGGGACCTTATATGGTTTAGATGGGGTTGGATGAGGTAGTGGGGATGTTTCAGTGGCAGGTTGATCTTGAATAGGTTGGGTTGATTGAGGTGGTGAAGGAATGTTATCTATTGGTTCAATGTCAGATAAAGCAGGTTCAGTGGTGGCTGGTGAAGAAGAAATATCATCATTAACATCATCTAGCTCCACAGAATTTGTATCATTATGGTAAACCTCAGGTGGTGGTGATTATGGTGGAGTTATCTTCTGGATTGTTGCAGCAACATCAGATACAACACTTGCTACAAATGTGTCATCATCCACTTGGTCTGTAACTTGAGTGATCGGACTCACAACCGGTTCATTTATCTTCTCCTGAACCTCCATTTCTGCAGTTTCTGCCTCATATGCAACCTGTTCAATCAAAGGCACATTTACCTCAATTGCCTCCTGTGCAGCATCATCATTATCAATCATCATGTCATTTCCACCTTCCGCACCATCGTCACCGTCATCACTATTACCATCATCATTTGCACCATCACTAACTTCATCATCACTATTCCTTGGAGTCCTTGGTACATCAATAGCTCCTAGTGCTAGTACGAGCAACCATGGGAGCAAATCCCATTCATCATTATCAACAAATTTGCTTTTAGCATCTTTTAATCCTTTGCAAATATTGGGATTTTGCAATCTCAACACTTCACCAGTTCGTTGAAGATCAGGAAAAACACGGTCTATCAAAATTTGTAAAAACCTCAGATACATGAGAAATCGTTGACCCTCTGCTCTCTCTGCATTGAACACCAACCCTTGAAAAATAAGTCTCGAAATGTTAAAGGGTTGCTGATAGAGTATCGCCACTGTGAGAGTCCCAAGCTCTCTGCTAAATAGAGTCCAAGTCCCTCTTCGAGGAGATAAGGACTGGATTACGTGATGAATCAGGAACCTGTAGATTAAGGGAAAACTACCCTTTTGAAATTGTCTCTCCTTAACTCCTCCCTGGTAGCCCATAGTCTCTTGAAAGACTCTTAGTAATCTTAGGGCTGAGTAGGACGGCTGAGCTTCAAAATGGTCATTTAGGTCCAGTGCAGCTCTGATTGAGGCTTCTGTTATCTCAATGTCATGATGTAGAACTGACGCCTCAATTCTTTCTCCATTGACGTCATTGACATATGTTGCAGACCCCCAAAAATCCGAAATATGATTTCTATATATTGTGGGGTTGTTGTTTAAAGCCAACCTCATATTGGAGTTACTCAAAAAATTTATCGTTGGCTCTAGCTCTCGGTTGTCATCGTCTATCTCCAACTGAGCACACATATTATGCCGTTTTTCGAATTTGAAAGCCATCAGTTCTGCAAAAACAAGTAAAGTTGTCAGTACACAAGGTTGCAAAACTAATATATGAGAATAGATAGATGATTAATGGCGTCTTCAATAACCTGTTCCGTAGTAATATGCGTACCTGCAAAAACAAGTAAACAATTAGTCCGAAAATCAATTGAAAAACCCTAATTTCAAAATCGGTGCGAAGATAATCGAATAACGATATCTTACCGAAGTCAAAACAGAGCTAATGGCTGTAATCGAAATAAGAATTGTGTAAACGAGCAAGTAAGAAATAGCACAAGCAAAGGGGTTTTTGTCTAGGTTTAAGAGGAAGATGAAGAAATATGTGAAAAAGTTTCTAAGTCCCCCTTTTATACCTAACATTTGGGTGGTACAGTACCTCAGTTTGTCATCTAGCACACGACAGTTGTCATTTAATTTCAAATTTAATGTACCTCCTTTGCTCAAGCATACAGCCAAATTAACAACTGTATCCAACTATACTCGAGTACATAATAAAACCTTTGCTCGATGTACTTGGGAATATTGTCCTTGATTACTAGTACACAGGTGAACGTAGGCTCGAATGCCTTAGCCAATGCCTTAGCCAGATTTTTAATGAATTTCATAGTGCCTGCTCGAGTGATAAGTCGTACTCGAGGTGCAGTGTGCTCGACTATACTTATAAAAATTCATTAAATACAAATTTCTGACACACCAGTAATCTAACCTTACTCGACTATGCATCATGCTGGAGATACTTAGAATTATATCATGACAATGGCCTATGCTCGAGATGCATGTGTTAGAGCCTTTGCTCGACTAACTTAGATTACAAAAGCTCAATTATGCTCGAGGTACCCTTATGCTCGAAAGCCTTAGCATATTAAATCATTCGTATGCCTGTACTCGAACTCACAACCTAAGTGTCTAGTCTACAAATTTGCTCGAACAACTTAACAAAGTGATCCAGTTGTTGAATCTCAAACTCTCATGCCAATATACTTAGCGCACGTCTATGCTCGAATCCCTAAGTACTTGACAAACAAGAATGCAGTCATGCTCGACACACATACATAACTATTCACTTCATTTCAGGTGCTCGTAAGCAAGATGCATGCTCGAAACACTTAACAAATTTTTCAGTATGCTTAAAAGTAAGAGTCATCCTCGAAACACAAATTTTTCAATATGCTTAAAAGTAAGAGTCATGCTCGAAACACTTGATGATTCATACAAGTCACATAAGATGATTCACACAATGTTATCATGCTTAGTAATCTTAGTTCTTCTGCTCGAATTAAAAATGATTAATTCAATTTGAAGAGCTGACCTAAACAGTTAGTTTAAGGTGAAATAAGAGATCAAAATCCAGTTCAAAATAAAATTAATTTTAGATTATTTGGAAAGATCTTAACATGGGATCAGACTATTTAATACAACAATCACACCACTTCATGGTCAGTGTTATTTTGACTCAAGTCAAGTTGACAGCATGTATAGCATAATGGTCGTTGCTTTCTGTGATACATTTAGGATTTAATTAGAGCATAAGTTAGGAATGGTTATCACTATAGCTTCAGATTGCCTCTAATTTCTTCTCAAAGCGTATTTAGCTTTCTCCAAATCACCCCAAATTGACTTCGACCCCCTGATGCCCTGGTCAAAATTAATTTTTGTATAATAGAGCAGTTACTTATTTATATTTTTCTATTTGATAAAAGACTGTAAGGTTGAACGTTGGACTTACATGTCATCTGGACTTACATGTCTTACATTCAACGTGTTTAGGACTTACTTGTATGCCCCACCCCTGTAGTTCCCTTAGTGCCCCTTAAGTCGTGAAATTAGATAACTTATTTATATATATATTATACTTTTTATTTTTTTTATACTTTTCAATCTCTTTCTTTTTCTTTTCTTTTGAGAGGTTTGCCATATATCAATAATTTATTTCTGCTCAAATACTTAATAGTTATTCTTATAGACCAGAAACACCAACGGGCTCTTGTATGATTGGATAATAACCTTTCAGCGTATCATTCAGAGAGATATGCTAGAGAACATACCTTATTTTCCAATATTTCACCACATCATACTTAGCAATTTTAAGTGTATATCACATATTACAACTGCAGACTATGGAAAGCTACCATACTTTGCCAATGACTGTACTCAAAGCCCTTTGAATTTATAATCCATGGGTTAGTTATCTTAAACAGTTTTCTATCATTTCCCATTTTTGGGTTGGATTCAATCTCCACAGAAAATAGTTTCTAGCTTCTTTGAAGCTGGGAACTTGGATAATATTATCATTTTTCTTATGAAATATTCACCAAAAACAGTGTTGCTTAGTCACAAACTTTTACCATTTTAAAAATCATTTCCTTTTAAAAGTTCAATTGAGAAATATTGATTTTAAAAACAGTGTTGTCATTTAAGCATATTTTAACAGGCACACATTGTTACAGTATCAAACCACATTCATTTAGACAATATAAATCATTTAGATATTTACATAAGTCTGTCGAGCATGCTCAGAAGTTCATCGAGCATACTCGAAAGTCACTCGAGCAAACTTAAGATTTATCATTAAAGATTGTGCTCGAAAGACTTAGCTGAGTGCTCGAGCAGTATACTTGTGCTTAAACCACTTAGAAAGTTTTCCAAGACACATGTCCATGCTCGACCACAAGGAACACATCATTTGTGCTCGAGTTACTTGAGAAAGTTCAAGTATGGTTTGTTTGTGCTCGAAGAGCGTTAAACACACCATGCAACACAGAGTTATGCTCGAAATACATGGAAAGTTTTCAAGACTAAATTCTGTGCTCGAGCAGCTGAGCTATCAAATTCTGTGCTCGAATGACTTGGAATAGTCTTTCAAGAGCCTTTGCTTGAGCTCGAGGAGCAACAGGCACACTATCAAGCACAGATTCATGCTTGAAGTACTTAGAATCACAGAAATACATCATTCATGCACGGATCAAAGTACCAAATGCTGTAAACAACAATAGCAAGATATTTCACCAAGATTTTCACATAATTTAGCCACATACATGATTCATGCAATTAGAATAATCATTTAAGCATAGCAAATTATCATTCAAACATTCAAAGTGAGTAACACATATAATCAGTTAGCACCTCACTTAGCACACATCCTAAATCAGACTTCAACAGCATTTATCATTCCTAGGCACTTAAATAAAAATTAAAACTGGGTTTTATCTAAAGGTTTGGTGAACAGATCAGCCAAATTATCAGATGTATCTACCTTTTTCCTAACAGTCCCTAATGAAATGATGTCTTATTTCAATGTGCTAAGTCTTAGAATGTTGGACTATATTCTTAACAATAAACATAGCAGCAGTATTATCAATTAAAATAAGTGTAAGTAAGAAATTCAGACCATAGTCCAGCAGTTGATTTTGAATCCACAAAACCTGTGCACAGCAAGCACATGTAGCAATATACTCAGCTTCAGTAGTAGAAATTGACACTTTAGTTTGCTTCTTGCATTGCCAAGACACCAGCCTGTTCCCAAGAAACTGGCATCCTTCAGAAGTTGATTTTCTTCTCATGTTGCAACCATCATAGTCACTATCTATGTAGGCCATCAAGTCAAAGGAAGGGTTCTTTGGATACCAAATCCCCAATTCTAGTTTTCCCTTCAAATATCTGAATATCCTCTTCACTGCTAGCATATGTGACACCTTAGGGTTAGCTTGAAATCTTGCACAGACACACACAGCAAACATAATAGCTGGCCTAGATGCAGTGAGATACATCAATGATCCTATCTTGGCCCTATATTCATGCTGGTCCACTGGCTCCCCCTTTTCATCGGGTACAATTTTCTCATGTGGGTCCATTGGTGTGGACACTGTCTTGAAGTCTTGGCACTTGAATTTGTTAAGAATCTCTTTTACATATTTTGATTGATTTATGAAGATTCCATCAGCTTTCTGTTGCACTTGTAGTCCAAGGAAGAAGTTCATTTCCCCCATTGAGCTCATTTTGTACTTGGACTTCATCACTTGCTCAAACTCTTTACACATTTGTTCATTTGTAGAGCCAAAGATAATGTCATCCACGTACACTTGCAGTAGCAGCAGATCTTTGTTTCTTTTCTTGTAGAATAAAGTCTTGTCAATGGCTCCTCTGCAGAAACCATTTTCCAGCAAATGGTTTGACAGCTCATCATACCAGGCTCTTGGTGCTTGGTGCAGTCCATAAAGTGCTTTGCTGAGCTTGTAAACATTGTTTAGATGTACTGGGTCTTCAAATCCAGGAGGTTGAGTGACATAAACTTCTTCATCAGTCTTTCCATTCAGAAATGCAGATTTTACATCAAGTTGATAAACTTTAATGTTCATTGATGCTGCATATGCCAGAAAGATCCTGATAGCCTCTAGTCTTGCAACAGGAGCAAAGACTTCTTCAAAGTCCACTCCTTATTCCTGTAAGCATCCTAGAGCTACCAATCTTTCTTTGTTTTTGATCGCTATCCCCCTTTCATCTTTCTTGTTCCTGAATACCCATTTTGTTCCAATAGCATACTTGCCTCTGGGCTTGTCCACGAAGTCCCATACATGCAAGTCTCTGAACTAGGCTAATTCTTCCTGCATAGATTCTACCCAGCTGTTGTCCTTTAATGCTTGATTGATGTTCTTTGGTTCAACTTGGGATAAGAAGCAGGCATACAGGCAGATATTGGGTTTTTCAGATGAGCTTCTGGTAACTCTTTCATTTATGTCTTTTATGATGTTCTCTGCAGGGAGATTTCTTTCAACAAAGGTGGTCTGCGCAACTTGTTGCGCAGATACTTCTGTCTCTAGATTTGTCATGTTTAACACAATAAAGTCATCTTCAATTCTCTCTTGGCTTTCATTAGATTCTTGAGTTTGATTGATTTCAGATGTTGATGCTTCATTTACTCCAAATTGCATTGAGTCAAACAAAGATTGAAACCTATCTTCAAATTGATGTATCCCTTCAGTCTGAGCAGGTTGTTGACTTTGAATAGGTTCACTTTCAACATCACTTGGACCTTCATTTAAGACTTCAACAGCATCCTCCTGTCTATTTCTTTCAACTTCAGCTACTCCTTGGGTGCTTCTCCCAAAATTAAATCCATTTTCTTCAGGAGCAACTGATGTTCACAGTTTGTCCAGATCAACTTGTTTATCTTTTCCTTTTTCTTCAAAGCTGGTTCTGTACATACTGTCATCCATATCTTCATTTTAGATTTTAAATGACTTGATCATTTTCTCTAGATCAAACAGCCATTTGGGACCATCAACATTGTTAAAATGGTTTTCATTAAAAATTATGTTTGATGACTCAATGACCACCATGTGCTCCTTCACATAGACTCTGTAAGCCTTCGAATGAGATGAGTAGCCCACAAAGAAGCATTCCAGTGATTTGGACTAGAATTTGTTTAAATAGTCCTTTGTATTTAGGAGTGACCATCTGCATCCAAAAGGCTTTAAGAACTTCACATAAGGCTTTCTTTTGAAGATAACCTCATATGGGATCTTGTTTTGAGCCTTGTTCAGTAGAACCCTGTTCTGCACATAGCATGCAATATTGATTGCTTTTGCCCAAAAAGTGACTGGCAGATTTGCATCAACAATCATGGTCCTTGCAGCTTCAATTAATGTTATGTTTCTTCTTTCTGCAACACCATTTTGTTCAGGAGTTCTAGGTGCACTGTATTGTTGAAATATACCCTTAGAAGTGCAGAATTCATTCATAATTTAATTCTTGAATTCTGTCCTATTGTCACTTCTAATGACCTTCACCTTCCTTTCAAGCTGAATTTCCATCTTTAGCATATAGGATCTGATCAGGTCTGGGGTTTCATCCTTGCTGCCCATGAAGTATACCCAAGTAAATCTTGAATAATCATCAGTGATCACCAGGCAGTACTCTTCCTTCCAATACTTGGAACACTTACAGGACCAAATGGATCCATGCGTAACAGTTCGAAGACCTCATCAATTGTGTTTATCATTTTGCTTTTATGTGAGGATTTATGTTGTTCTCCTTTAAGGCAAGAGGTGCATTTTTCTTCCAATTTGAACTCTCTTGTGGGAAGACCAACAACATGTTCTCCCTTTACAAGTTTGTTCATGTTCTTTAAGTTCACATGACACATCTTTCTATGTCATTGCTTGGTTTCATTTTCAGTTGATTTTGAAACAAAGCATGAACCACCTGTTGAAGTTACAGTGTTCATTCTCAGTTCATAGAGGTTGGCATTTCTTGGAGCCATCATCTTATCATTTCAGTTGGAATCACAGACTCAGGCTTCAAAATCAGGCAATGTTCATCATTGAAGGCCACCTTGTATCCTTTCTCACAAACTTGAGAAATGCTCAACAGATTGTATTGAAGTCCTTCAACATGTAGAACATTCTCAAAGGATACCATGCCATTGGTGAGTGTTCCTCTTCCAACTATCTTTCCTCCATTCTCATCACTCCCAAAGGCAACTGGCCCTTCATATTTTCTTTCATAGTTGATCAGAGCACTCTTGTCACAAGTCATGTGCCTAGAACATCCACTGTCCATGTACCATAAATCATTGTTGTTCAAGGACTGTTCCTGCACATACACATAAAACTGAATTAGTTGGATTCTGATTTACAAACTTCATCAGTTTGTAATTCAGTGTCAGTGGAGGATTCATCAGGAGTTGGAACTGGAACTGGAAGTGGATCTTCATACACAACTTCACATTCTTCATCTATGTCTAAATCTGACCCATTCTTCACAACTTGTGATATAATTAATTCTTCAGTCTTCTCAATCACACAGTTCTTTTCCTTATTCACCTCCTTTTTAGTCATCCATTGGAACCCTTTTGGTTCAAATCCCTGCTTCATCAGAAATCTCTCATCTCCATTGAGAACACCAGGTCTAATCTTCTCTTTTCCTTTGTCACTAGATCTTCTGTTCTTTGCAGGTTTGCTTGATACACTTGGTTCGTCCTTGATCTTTAAAATTTGTTTCAGTCTCTTTTCAAGAACTGAACTCTTCTTTTCATCATCTGAATTGCCTCTTTCTTCATTTAAATATCTTTGATACATTTTCTTGTATCCTTTCATATCAAACCCACAAACTATATCAGGAACCTCAAATTCTTCCTCTTCAAACCAACAAGAGTTAGTGTGGTGACCATATGCATCACACTTCTTGCACCATACCTTTGCATAACTCCCTGTGTTTTCAAGCAATTGCTTGTCTTTAATTTTGTCACTGGGTTTGGGGAAATCAAAGCATAGGGAGGTTTTAGGACATAGTGAATTGCTGAAGTCCATTGATTGGTTTGTTCAGATCAGGCTCCAGATGATATTTTTCTTTGACAAATACAACAGGTTTGAGCTTGGAGTGGGTTCTTGAACTGCTCCATTTTTTCTTCTTTAACTGACCTTTTCCTTGGAACATAATCAACATCCCCAATATCAAATAACTCATGGTTAGAGAAAACTGGATAAATTGGTGGATGTGACTGATCATAGGAAGATTTCACAGTTTCTTCTGTTCCTTTCTTGATAACAGGCTGTGGTCTTGCACATATGTCAAACACTACATGTTCTCTTCTAATCTTCTCATAGTGCTTTTTCAACTTTGGAGTCATCTTTGGTAGAAGAGGAATCTTATCACTTTTCTTTTTGCTTGATTTTTTCTTTTTCTTGCTCTTAAATGACTTAGAGCTCCCACAGCTGTTGTTACTGTCTTCACTGGAGTATTCACTCCACTTCTTTTTCGCACCTTCAATCTTTTCATTTTTCTCAATCTCTTGCTTCTCACTCTGCTTTATAGCAAACTCTCCACCTTTGTCCACAAATACATCAGCATACTGCTTAACAAACTTAGCCTTATGATCAAAGACATTCTTGAATTGTTTAAGATACTCACTTCTGTTCTCCTTGTCTACCTTCAGTGGGTAGCTATCACAAAAGGTGGTGGCACTTTTTTGTACTTCTCTTCTTCAGTCATTTTATCAACATAACCCACAATATTGCCTGTGGAGACAAGGTTCTTCAAGAATTCCATGTGTATCAGCAATTCAGCATTCCTCATTTTTTTCTTCTACATACATCTTCTTCAACCCTTCAATTTCAATTGTCATTCTTGATTGGGTTTGGTATGCCATCATGCAATCCTCTTCAAGCCCTTTGATTTGACTTGCATAAGTTGCTTCACTTGCTTCATAGACATTTAAAAAGACTTCCTTTCTTCCACACTCAGTTTTCCACTTTCCTATCTCCTGATTTAATTCATCAATGGTAATAAGAAGATCAGAAATTGAAATATCAGATTGTACCTGAGCATTTGAGGATTCAGCCTTGTCATGCACTTTGGCCATGAATGCAACATTTGCCTTTTCCATTTCAGCAGATTGATTGCTCCAATCAAATTCTCCATCCTGTGGCACCCTGGTAACAGCTACATTTCCTTGATCTCTCTACTGGTTCACATTGTTTTGAGTAGTTCTACTTTGATTTGAGTGAACCTGCATTTGATTGTTTCTTTGTGGTTGAAATGTTTGTTGTTGGGTTCTGTTCTGATTTTGATAGGGGTTTTGGTTGGAAATCTGATTTCTTTGCTGGAAGTTCTGATTCTAGTTCTGATATAATTGATTATGGTTAACTTGATTGTCAACTTGCTTGGGCATGTTACACTCTCTAGCAAAATGACACAGTTGTTGACAATTACAGCAAATGGCTTTTGATTTGTCAAACCCAATTCTTTCATTTGGTCCATTGAAACTTTTTATGCCAGTTCTGTTATACAACCGTTTGCTTCTTACTGCCAACATAGCTGCTTGCCATTTTATGTCCATGTCCTCTAAATCATCAGTATCTATTTGTTCTAGATCTTCTTGGACAATGCTTGTGTTTATTAGATTCTTGGCTACAAAAGCGTGATATGACTCGGTAAACATGAAAATAATGCTTGATAATCTGTTCCTTGAGCATTATTGTTCTGCAAGAATGTTGACTGCCCATTTGCTGCAGAGGGAGTGTCATCTTCAATCAGCTGAACATTGAATCTTGATTGGCCACTGCAAGTTGAACTTGTGTCTGATGTTTCCTCAATAATAGGCTGTTGGGTCTTGATTGAGAGGTTTCCCATTGGTGCTACAAGAGCATTGTTCTACAGCCTTTAGAAAGGCAATCACATCATCTAACTTGATGTTCGGAAAACTGGCCTTTTCTTTGATAAACTTGCTAGCAGGGTACCATTCTCCAGATAATGATGATAAAAGCTTTTTGTTCAGTTCAAAGTCAGAGATTTGTAAATCAGTTGTTCTTATGTCGTTAACAATTGTCATAAACCTCTGCAACACTGATTTCAGTCTTTCCCCGTCCTTAAACTTGAACCTGTCTAGTTGCTGCTTCAGTCTATCTTTCTTGATGTCTCTAAGTTCAGTATTCCCTTCAAACATTTCGATAACTGCATCATACATACCCTTTGCATTCTTATGATGATTGGAAGTTGTCAAAATTTCCCAAGAAAGCCCTAACTTCAGCATAGACAAAGCCTTATCGTCTTCAATTTTAGCTCAATGGTGGCATTGTTGTTTGGAGCTGTTGAGGGAACATAGTTTCCTTCAGTTATGGAAGTCCAAAGCTCTGGGTCGTTGTAGTTGACGGCTTCTTCAAAGAGCACCTTCCATTTGATGAAGTTTTCCTATCCAAGCAACCTTGGAATATTGTTGGTGGAAACTTCCTGGTCTTCCATTTTTGTCAGAGCTGAGATTTGTAGCAGTAAAAACAGAGTAAAGCTTCAAGATTTATCACACCCCTTCAGTCTCGTGGCCTTTAGCGAGCTTATTCATGCTCTGATACCACTTGTCAGGACCGTGAATCGGGTGAAACCTTCTAGAGGTTGACAAGAACACACCTACTCGAATACCCAAAAGGCCTGTTGAATATCTCGGCGGAATCAGGATATCCAACGAGTGGGAACGAAGGAGTGTAAATAGCAAACACAAAACAATAATAGATAATCAATAAATGCCCATTCAAAGACAAAGATTCATTGTATTAAATATATCATTAATGAAACAGTGAAAGGAATGTCTAGGGTTTCGTGTGACGGCGGCGGCGGCTGTACAAGGAAAAACAAAAGAATATTCTTTGGAATGTTTTTCATATTCAGTGTGTGCCAGCCTGTATTCCGTCTGGAAATCCATGTCCTAAAAGGTATCCTAGGACCCCTATTTATAGACCTTGACATTCCTTCTAGAAGTTCCTAATCATTACATAATGAAATTCAAAAGAATACAATTGTTGAGTCCTCGAGCAAGATAACAATCTTGCTCGAGCAAGCTCACTATGCTAGGTATGCTCGATGAGTATCCTCGAGCATACTTTACTTAGAATATCTTCAGAGAAGATATTCCCTTCGAGTAGACTTCATCCTTTCTGACTAGTCCATGCTTTGCTTGAACTTGTCCATCGAGCAAGCTCATTCTTCTTGATGTCTTCAGCTTTTCTTATTCAGCAATCTTTAGCATGCTTGGATGTAAATCTTGCTCGTGAGCTTAACTGTGCTCGAAGTCCTTGCTTTGATCACGTGACATCTTCTTATTGCATCCATGCTTGTCCCCATGTGCTCGATCATCCTGTGCTCGTAACACTTGGTTAAAACTTGTATGATCAAGCTGTTTGCTCGATTGGCAATCCATGCTCGATAGAAGAATACTCTTGCTCGTTGAAGTGTAGCTTGCTAGAAGCCTTAACACTTAGAAGGATCAACCATTTAAGGTTCTGAAGACCTTGCTCGAAGTAGTAAAGCCATGCTCGATCGTCTAGGCTTGCTCAAAGTCCATACTTAGCCGTTTTCAGAGGAGGTTGAGAAGATTCCAATCTTCCTTATCATATATCCGACTCAACAGGTGCATTAATTTTTGCCCTAAAGTTATGGAGGCACTATCTCTATGGAGTCAAGTTTATCGTGTACACTGATCATAAGAGCTTAAGGCGCATCTTTGATCAGAAAGAACTTAACATGCGTCAAAGAAGAAGGATGGAAACCTTGAACCATTATGTAAGACCCCGAATCCCGGGAATCCTACAGTTGGTATTTATCCATCATACTTATAAAAATACTTAAACTTGAAAACAGTTCATTTAAAACAACCAACTCAGAGTATAATTCAGCGGAAAACGATAATTAATAAAATAAGTTCCCAAAATCCGGGAGTCATGCCTAAAACCAATTTAAATATATTTGATAAAACCTTTTTTTTAAACTATATGTTTAATATTGAAATCTTCCATCCACGTATGCCCTTCACCGTCCAAGTAGCTTCGTGCACGTCCAAGTGATAAGACATCCTCCTACTAACCTAAAACTCACACTAACATGCACACAAAGTCAGCTTGAGCTGAGTGAGTTCAAGTTTTAATAAATAACATCAATAATAATAATAATCATAATAGTCATTCCAAGGATTTTAAAATATAAAAGGGATACATCATTTAGGCCATCATCATCAATAAATAATCATCCTTATATATATATATATACATACATGTATATTTAAACATCTTTATAAGTACATCCCTATATATATATATATAGATATATATATATATATAACATCCAAGTAACAACATCAGGGTCGAGCAAACGTACAACCCAAACACGTAACATCTCATCCAACGACTACTAACATCGCCAAATATTGGCCACACAATAATAAATACATACATACATACGATAATATCATCTCAAGGCCTACCCTATACAAGTAAGCCCATCCAAAATAATTTTAAACAATTCATCAAGCAAAATCGCTTAGGTGTGCATGCTAGCCCAAAATCTTAAAAGAGTAAAAAGGGGCATCATGAACTCACCTGACATAAGACACGTATTCACCACGAGCTAGGTAATCCCTAAGTAATCCCAAAACTCAAACACATGTCGGTTTACATACAAACATTACAATCGACATCGAAAGGACTCGTTTATCCTACGAGACGTTCTAACCTGGTTCGAGTTACCTAAAGCCTCGACCTCATCAAACTCAATCATAACAGCCCCCGGGGCCTTTCATTCACCAACACAACCCTTAGATACTCTCGGGAATAAAGAACTCCCAATTTACCCCCGCAAGCACTAGGTGACACTAACACGCACGTTTAAGAGTCGTTTAGGCCGTTAACATCCAACTTAGCCCCGTGTGGACCCAATATGGTAAAATCACAGCCAACAAGTCCACACGACGCTACACAAGTCAAATGGGTCGGTAACTCGCAAGTAAAACGCACCAACTATTCAATAAACGCAATTGCGCGTTGTACCGATCCGCTGAGTAACCGACAACCAATTCAGCCCCATAACTTATAAAAATGATTTTTCAATAGCCCGTACATCAACCAAGTTCCCCCAAGCTGAATTGGTCATTAATCAATTCAACCCTCGTATTAAACGCATCAAACTACAATTCTAGTCAACCAAACACTAACAATCAAACTACAACTAGTTGACCAATCTAACGAAAACCAATGAACATGATTTTTAAGTATGTTATACTAGAAATACCTAGGAAGATTTTGGTGTAAAAACCTCAACCAAAACAGTCCCGAAACCGCTCAATTGGACAGCCACCCGGTTAACCTAAAACAAGTCGTTTATCGATCAATACGCGTAATATAAAGATCAATTAAGGTGTAAAAGACATGGGGAATCGTAGAACTAACCTTCAATTGATGTTTTACGCTCATACCTTGGCTGGAAAGAAGAAAAATCGAGGGGGGGGCTTCTTTGGTCCGATCGGCTGTAGAATGGGGCTAGGGTTTAGGTTTTATTTTTTTATGATATAAATAAACATGTTACACTCAAGCCCTTTTAATTTAAGGGATATGGCAACTTGTGAGGAAAGATTATATGACTTAACGTACCGGAAAGATGATAGGGTCAATGAAATATGCCGGATAACTCTCGAGAAGTATACATACTTTACATGATTTAAATCCTTAAACCAGAAATTCACGGGCGTTACAAGTTATTGTGACATCCCACATCGGTTGGGGAGGAGAACTAAGCCTTCTTTATAAGGAGGTGGATACCTTCCCCATCATAACCCATTTTGGGCTGTTGGTGCATTTTGTGACCGTCGCTATGCAATTCTGACCAGCGGAACGCCACAGGCGAAGTTAGCACAACTTCGCCTTAGGCGAAGTTAGAGCAACTTCGCCAACGGCGAAGTTGTAACAACTTCTGCCTTAGGCGAAGTTATCACAACTTCGCCATAGGCGAAGTTAGCACAACTTCGCCTACTGAAGCCCAGGCCCGTGAATGTTTGTCTATATATAGTTGTGTCTTGTTTAGTTTTAGGAATCTAGAAATCAGTGTGTGTTTGAGCAGCTTGTTTATTGAGAGAGAGTAAGAGACTAGAGTCGTGTGAGACGACCCGAGGTAGAGCTCACCTCGGGTCAGTCGTGTTTTTCTGTTTTTGTTACAGTATGTAACGTGATTATTTTATATATGAATCTGCAGATTTGTTTATCCCGTTCTAGTATTTGTTTGTGTACTTGATCGTGTACGTGTTTGTGTTATTCGTCTGTACACCATAAACGAGTCTAGGAGGATTCCGCACTCCTAGACCTCGTGCGGATCTCGTATCGATCGGCGACGCCCCGGGGGGACCTACAATTGGTATCAGAGCCTTAGGCTCTTACGCTATGGTTCGAGATCTGCGTTTTGGTGTTTCTGGCACGTTTCTGTGCGTTTCTGGCCGAACAGTTCTTCAGGCGAAGTTATTGTTCATCAGGCGAAGTTGCCGTCACTGTTCGTAGGGTTTCAGCGAAGATATAAGGTCTGGCGAAGTTATGAACAGGCGAAGTTGACTTTAGGCGAAGTTGACTTCTCGGCGAAGTTATAGCCAGGCGAAGTTATGAACAGGCGAAGTTATGAACAGGCCAGGCGAAGTTATGAACAGGCGAAGTTATGAACAGGCCAGGCGAAGTTATGGCCAGGCGAAGTTAGCAGCCAGGCGAAGTTATGGCCAGGTGAAGTTAGCAGCCAGGTGAAGTTAAAAAAAAAAAAAAAAAAAAAAAAAAAAAAAAATTTGTTTGGAGTTTTCGTCTGTATGGCCAGGTGTACACGATTATTGTGAGACCGAAGATGTTGTTCCGTCAACGAGTGATCTTGTTATCTCTTGATCTTACGTGTGAACAAATACGTGTCAACTCTGATTTGGAGTTGAGGTTGTGAATGGGTTATTGTTTGAAACTGGATAGTGACACATATTCGGGTGTTTGTGGGAAAGGAAATTGTTGTTGTTCGTGGTGACCAACCGAAGAAAGTCAAATTGAACTGAAGGTTTTTCGTCATTACTGGATTGCGGTCAGAGCATATTTTTTTTGTTATTTTCAAGGCGTTCGAGAATTGGATCCTGAAACGTGATGCTTATTTATTAGAGTGAAGATTCTGGAACAAGTTGGATTTAACCGGGAATTAAAGTGTTTATGTTCCTGATCGTTATCCCTAGTGATTGAAGATGCTTCAGATTTTTTAATGGTAGTGTGTTAGATTCTGTCAGGATGGTTTTGTGATGAAATTGATCACTTGATGTTGAGTAGTTGAAGATTAAACCTTATCGTATGCCGACGAGTTGGTGAAGTTGTGGAGGAAGCCCAACTTCATGTGGTGGTGAAGTCAGATGGACTCACGTGATTGGTTGAGATGATCTATTGGCACGAGGATGCATGCATTACAAAGACCTCAATCGTTATAGTCGGAGAAGCTTACACTGAAGGGGAGATCTGATATGGAAGACGCTGGGTGATTGGTAGATTTGTGAAGCTACAGGACAGTTTCTGACACGGCTGGTTGACTGCAAACAGAAGATCATCAGTTAAGAGGGAGTCTGTTGGTGCATGTTTTGTAACAGATGATCTTTCGTGTTTGTTAGAATTGAGAGCAACGGTCAAAGGGGAGACTGTTGGTGCATTTTGTGACCGTCGCTATGCAATTCTGACCAGCGGAACGCCACAGGCGAAGTTAGCACAACTTCGCCTTAGGCGAAGTTAGAGCAACTTCACCAACGGCGAAGTTGTAACAACTTCTGCCTTAGGCGAAGTTATCACAACTTCGCCATAGGCGAAGTTAGCACAACTTCGCCTACTGAAGCCCAGGCCCGTGAATGTTTGTCTATATATAGTTGTGTCTTGTTTAGTTTTAGGAATCTAGAAATCAGTGTGTGTTTGAGCAGCTTGTTTATTGAGAGAGAGTAAGAGACTAGAGTCGTGTGAGACGACCCGAGGTAGAGCTCACCTCGGGTCAGTCGTGTTTTTCTGTTTTTGTTACGGTATGTAACGTGATTATTTTATATATGAATCTGCAGATTTGTTTATCCCGTTCTAGTATTTGTTTGTGTACTTGATCGTGTACGTGTTTGTGTTATTCGTCTGTACACCATAAACGAGTCTAGGAGGATTCCGCACTCCTAGACCTCGTGCGGATCTCGTATCGATCGGCGACGCCCCGGGGGGACCTACATGGGCGCTTAATGGTAGTGGATGAGAGGAGAATTTCACAGTTAAGCGTGCTCAGGTGAGAGTAGTATCAGGATGGGTGACCTCCTGGGAAGTGTCCACCTGGGCAACCAAAAGCAAATCTGTGAGGTGCTGGTGGTACGTCCCGGCCAAAGCGGACAATATTATGGTGCGGCGGTAGCTGGGCTATTGTGACATCCCACATCGGTTGGGGAGGAGAACTAAGCCTTCTTTATAAGGAGGTGGATACATTCCCCATCATAACACGCTTTGGGCGCTTAATGGTAGTGGATGAGAGGAGAATTCCACAGTTAAGCGTGCTCAAGTGGGAGTAGTATCAGGATGGGTGACCTCTTGGGAAGTCTCCATCTGGGCAACCAAAAGCAAATCCGTGAAGCGCTGGTGGTACGTCCCGGCCAAAGCAGACAATATTATGGTGCGGCGGTAGCTGGGCTATTACAGATGGTATCAGAGCCACGGCCGGACTAATGGTGCCAGGTCCCGCGAGGACGCTGGACCCCTAAGGGGGGTGGATTGTGACATCCCACATCAGTTGGGGAGGAGAACTAAGCCTTCTTTATAAGGAGGTGGATACCTTCCCCATCATAACGCGTTTTGGGCGCTTAATGGTAGTGGATGAGAGGAGAATTCCACAGTTAAGCGTGCTCAGGTGGGAGTAGTATAAGGATGGGTGACCTCCTGGGAAGTCTCCACCTGGGCAACTAAAAGCAAATCCGTGAGGCACTGGTGGTAGTCCTGGCCAAAGCGGACAATATTATGGTGCGGCGGTAGCTGGGCTGTTACACATTACGACTGTGAAATCATCTATCACGAAGGAAAAAGCAAATGTGGTAGCTGACGCATTGGGCCAAAAAAACATGAGAAGCCCAAAAGAGTTCGATCCTTGAGATTGGAGCTACAAATAGACTTAATCGAACAAATCAAGAAGGCTCAAAAACAAGCAATTGAAGAAAATCATATCTCTGAGGAAAAGCGTAACGGCACCATTGATTCTTTAGTCAAGGGAGATAACGACATACTAAGACTCGGAAATAGAATCTAGGTACCGATAATTGGTGATCTACGTGAAAGGATTATGAGTGAAGCTCATAAATCAAAGTACATGATGCATCCCGGTATTGATAAAATGTATCAAAATCTTAAGCCGAACTACTGGTGGAATGGAATGAAGAGAGATATTTCTTTGTATGTTGCTAAGTGTTTAACTTGTTTACAAGTCAAGGCAGAGCATCAAAAGCCTTCAGGTTTGCTTCAACAACCTGAACTTCATGTATGGAAATGGGAGATGATAACAATGGATTTCATTACGAAACTCCCAAAAACTACCCGACAACACAATGCTATTTGGGTCATCATTAATAGGTTAAGAAAATCCGCTCATTTCATACCTATCAACGAATCTTATTCTATGGATAGATTGGCACGAATATACGTGAACAACATCGTTTCATTGCATGGTGTGCCACTATCTATCATATCAAATCGAGAGAGTAGATTTATGTCTCATTTCTGGAATAGTTTCCAAAAAGCGTTAGGAACTCAGTTGAATCTTAGCACTGCTTATCATCCTCAAATTGATGGGCAGAGCGAAAGAATAATTCAAACGCTTGAGGACATGCTCCGAGCTTGTGTGATCGATTTAGGCGGATGTTGGGATGATCACCTGTCTCTGATGGAATTCTCGTATAACAATAGTTATCACACAAGTATTCAAGCCGCACCATTTGAAGCTTTGTATGGACGAAAATGTAGGACGCCTGTATGTTGGTCCAAAACGGGAGATAATCAAATATCTGGACCCGAGATCGTCCAAGAAACGACGGATAAAGTGTTACAAATTCATGAACGACTTAAGAGGGCAAGAGACCGACAAAAGAGCTATGTAGACGCCCACCGTAAGCCGTTGGAATTTCAAGTAGGCGATAAGGTTTTATTAAAAGTATCACCATGGAAAGGATTCGTACGATTCGGCAAGAAAGGAAAGTTAAGTCCTCGTTTCGTAGGACCATTTGAAATACTCCAGCGAATCAGTATTGTTTCTTATCGTTTACGATTGCCAGAAGAAATGAAAGGAATACATGATGTATTTCATATCTCCAACTTACGTAAATGTCTAGCTGACGAAACTTTAGCCATGCCCTTAAAGGATGTCTTAAGTCAATGAAAATCTAAAATTTGTAGAACAACCTCTGCAAGTTGAGGATTTCCAAGTTAAGCAACTTAAACGTCGAAGGCTAAAGTTAGTCAAGATGCGATGGAATTCTCGAAGAGGACCCGAGCTTACTTGGGAGTTAGAGTCAGAAATGAGAAATAAATACCCACATCTGTTCTAGCGAATCTCAAGGACGAGATTCATTCTAAGGTGGGGAGGATGTAACATCATGAAAAATATGGTCCAATTTTGACAAATAATAAAGATGAGGGACTAAAAATATTTATGGTATAAATAATGTGTAAAATAAGATAAAGAATGAAAATAAGCTTATGTTAAGGGAATAAAGTAAGGAGTCTCCATCCCACATCGGAAGAAGGAAGAAAAGGAAAACACTTTATAAGGAGGGCACTTTCCATGATAATGTTCTTATGTGGCTAACCACTCTCCCTAGTCCTAGCGGAGGGTGCGAAGCACCCGTCGCGCACGCGCACGGGCTCGGGTGAAGGGCGATGTGTGCAATGTGGCACTTTGATGGCGCACTTTGCACTTCGAATGCTCGCATCGCCGTGAAACACATCACGGGACACGTGTCACCACGCGGTGACACGTGGCGACACGTGGCAAGCCTACGAGGCGACTCATCAAAGCTAGTGCATCTTCGCGATACGCGAAGTTGCAGAATTTTCGCTATAAATAGGGCAGTCGTGGGGGGGGGGACCTCACACCCATTCTCACACTCCAAAACACACACATAACCTCGATAAGCGTGCCATAACCCCGATATGTCGATATCCCGACAAATTTTTTCTCGAAGTGCGTGCTATAATCCTACCTAGTTACTCTCTCGACTTTCCTCCAAGTAGAAATGCGGTCCAAGTAGAGCATAAATAATTAAAGAAAGGATTAGAGGTCCTTGTATTTTATAAAGAGATAAATGTCAAGGTAAAGGTTATGCAAACGGACTAAAGGTCTAAAGCTAGATCGTTGATCTAGTACTTACGAAACATTATTCTCGTACTATAGGTCCGGGGTAACAAGACTATACAAAACAAGTGAAAGAAACCAAACAAGAAGAAAGGTGAATACATCCAACTTTTATAAACAAGTCGTTAAATGTTTGCATGGGATTATGAATCCCTAAAACTTTATAAACAAAAGTAATAACTGGCCCTCAGGCTATTGTATACGTTTGTTTGGATCCTTTCATATGTGGGTAGACGGTGGGTACACCGCACCACACTTGCTAATGCCTCCACCATGTTGGGCCGGACCTAAGTAATGTCCGAGAGGGGATTATCTCGTGTATATTGGTAGTAGCTAAGTCCTCGATGCTGCGGTATCGCTGAGCATCAAGTATAACTGAATGTTTATAATAGTAAATTTGACTTGGTTATTTCCTAAGCCATGATGGTCCGGGTTATAAGATACCCGAGGGGATGACTTAGTATATAAATGTTTTGTGTCAGCGTATTCACCAGCATGCGTTGCTGACGTAATTTTATAACTGTTTTACAGGTAATGAGGAATAGGAGGTTTGGAGATGATGTCTAGCCATTAGACGATCTGATGGCTCATATGAAGATTTTAATATTAAAATCATATAAATTATGGTTTTGACATCTAAACACTTGTGTACCAACAAACGGGTGTTTTAAAATCCCGTCTTTTTAATATAATAATATTTTAATCAAAGTCTTTCGCTTTACAACCTTAAACTCTGATACATTTACAAAACAAGTATCAACTTATGAGTCACACGCCCAGACCCTAGAATGGGGTGACAGTAGGTGAGCAATATCTGGCTCGAGTACCATGATGTTTGCATGTTAGGTGAGCACCTTTTGCAACTTTGACTACATAGGAGACTAGGAGCACCTTAAAACCAAAAACAAAGTATAGTAATCTACTATCAACATAATTAGCATCAAAAAATATAATAGAAAGAAAAACCAAACTTCTATACAATTTACAATTTCCAGATCCCTAACTTCTCTCAGAGCTCAAATACAAGCTGAAGAACATACTCAAATTCTTCTCGTCGTCTTTAAACACCCCACCCGAACATCATGTCATGTCATGTCATCCCCATTTTAGGTCAATAATCGTTAGGACAACAGTCAAAACCGGTCTCATCTCAGATCTCTTTGCATCAAACCCCCCTTATACCATTTGAACCAAACATTCAAAACAATCATGTGGTTAGAGACATAGGTTCATGAACATTAGCGTTAACAACATACTTCCAATACCAATGCTTAGTCCAAACACTCTCCATTGACTCAAGGGGAACTCCTTTGGTCTCAGGCAAGAAAACACCAATAATGGCTGTCATGAGCGACGTCATTGCACCATATAATAAGAACAAACCGAACTTCATAGAACATAGCATTTGCATTGATATTTGAGCGAGTATAAAAGTTATAATGAAGTTCGTTGAGACACCTACGCCTGTTCCGGCTGCACGAACCTCTATTGGCAGTATTTCACTTGGGATGAGCCATGTAAGTGGGCCCCATGACCATCCGAACGCTGACGATATTAAACACATTAACACTAGTACCGCCACCCAATAGCTATCCTCGAATTCGTCGTATTGGCCTTGTAATTGAATTGCTAGTGTACACGCGATGAATACCTGCATTCATGATTTGGTGTAACCTCGGTTAGTTCTTTTATAAATGCATATGATATCTGTATATGCGGGTGGTTTCTCCTGTTTATGAATTCTGGTTATGTTATATCTCGTAGACTCTAACATGTTGAAAATCTCTCTAAGCCTATTCTTGGTTTAGATTATTTTTTGTGACAAAATTGTTTTCATAAGGCAATTAACAAAGTTAATTGTTCACTAAAAGGTCTTTAAAATGAATAAGAAAGTGTTTGCAGGTGTAGGGCGTGCACAAAACCAAATAACCGAGCCTAATAAAAAAGTGGACCGTTTGGTTTTATGCATTTCAAAAAAACTGATACTTCACTTTCGGTTTGATATCAACAAAAAAACAAAATAACTATATCCTACCGATTAGTACTCGACAAAAAAAACCCATTTAAAGTAATTCATAAAAAGATAACAAATTGTGTAGATAAAAATTTTAGGTTAATATGTGTAACAATCAATTAATCATTAATTGGTAACTTAATTTAAGCCTGAATTCATACCCAAATATTTTAAACCGAAATTGTAAAAGCAAAAAACCAAAATGGAACCAAATCGATTGTGAAATCTGTAAAAAGCAATTATAAGTTCTATATGAGAACTTATAAATGATACACTACAAAATTTATATCAAAATGTGTAACAATAAAAAAAATTACCGAAACCAGGCCGAACACATTATAAAAACCGAAAATTGCAAAAGCTGGAATTGAACATTTTAAAAAATCTGAAATCCGAATTTTCGATTTTGGTTTGGTCTGACCTCAAAACTAACCCAAACGATTCATGGACATCCCTAGGGAAACCTCTAAACAACGTTACCCAACCCTAACTGCTTATCTAGTGACCTCAATCTAAGACACAATATACCCTAAATAGAAAGAGAAAATAGACATACATGCCCAAAAATGATTTGCACACCACCTTGCAAAAACATCAACCTCCTCCCAACATTATCAACCATGCAAGTTGACATAAGTACCGACGCCAAATTCACAATTCCAATCACCGCAGCCGCGAACAAAGACCCATCGGTCCCAATCCCAATCGTCCTCAACACCACGGGCGCATAAAACGCAATCATACCGATCCCCGTAAGCTGCTGAAACCCCGTAATCGCCACCGTCAACACTAAATGTGGCCTATATTTAGGCTCCAATAGTTTCATGTATGGCCACTTATGGTTACACTTAACAGCCTCATTAGTAACAATCAAGTCATTTAGCTCGGCTTCAGCCCCCGCCCTTGTTGACCTGACCTTGGTCAACGTGGCTAAGGCCTCGTCACAATGCCCACGCTGGATCAGGCTTGATGGTGTGTCCGGGATGAAGAAAGCTCCAATGATGAGGATCAGGGCGGGTACGCTTGCACACCCCAGTGAGAGGCGCCAACCATAGCTGCTTTTCGAGTGGTTGGCGGCTAGGTTGATTAAGCTGGCGATTACCGCGCCCAAGCATACGAAGAATTGGAAAGCTGTGTTTAACGCTCCTCGCCATTTTGATGGTGCCATTTCAGTTATGTATACTGGAGCAGCCTTGCAAAGATCGATAAGAAACAAATTATAATGATAATGATAATAAAAGCTGCTAATTTTATGGTCTAACACATATTCTATAATCCTACATTATCAGCCATCAAAAGGCAGGCTCGAATCTAGAGCTGGCTAATTTTAAGGTCGCCTAAATTACCCTCCCCCTGTATATAAAATTAATCTAAACTTTTAACTTTTACCAATTCAAACATATAATATAATAATACAATAATAGAGAGACAAAAAGTTTATTTATTTTCATCTCCTTGATCAATAGGAACAAAATTATTATTTTTCACAGGACCTTTTAAATTTTACGGACCGGCCCTGCAGCACTCAAACCCTGAAGCTCACGGGTAAAACACCATTTTACTTACACACTTTAATAAAACTAGGATCCTGTGACTTACATCATATTAAAAAGTGCACACCTGATTTGCGAATCCGATGCCAAACCCGACGAACAAGCGACCAACAATGAGTGTAAGAACACTGTCTGCAAAAACCGCAAAGGCATTGCCCGTAATGAACAGGATCCCACTAGTAATCAAACTAACCCGGCGTCCTATCACACGTGTAACCCGTCCCGCCAACAGAGACGACATCAAACCCGCTATGAACATGGACGATATGAATGCGGTTAGTTTATGACTATCGAACAGGCAGTATTGGTCTTGGCTCGCGTCCATCATCTTTGCTAGAACTGTCGGAAAGAACTTTTCTAAAAATGGTGTCATCATCATTACCCCTCCTGCAACCAACATAAATCTTGATTACATACAATGCGCCATAACGTATTGCACCAAAGATGATAGTTTAAAGATACGTGAATTAGACCTGGTAAATGAACCGAAAGAACACAAACAGAGCATGTTTGTGTGTCATTTGCTTATTTTTAATTGAACACGAACAATCAAATGAGCATGGTTTTCTTATTATGTTTGTTTAAAAAATGAACTTGTCCATGTTCGTTTATGTTCTTTCATTCACAAGATAATTGAACGGTCCACGAATGTAAATGAACGAATATGATTTAACATAAATGAACGAAGTAACTTAGCTAAAACCAATTAAAAGTGAATGTGAACAATAATGTGTTAGACCTAGAGTTATTAAAACTAGACAAAAATGTAGCGGGTTTAAAATTTTAATAAATATTATTGGACATAAACAAATGAACTTAAACAAACGTAAAGTAATGAACATAAATGAATTTAACCGGAAGAACTTAAAGGAATGAATGCGACATGTCTCCATGTTTATTTAACTAAATGAACAAACAATTTTGTTCATATATGTTCTTTCGTTTGTTAAATATACAAATTTCTCATCAAACAAACGGTTCACTAGATTTCGTTCGTTTTGTTCTTGTTTAGAAATGAAAAAGGAAAACTAACCACAAACCGTAGTATCGTATCCATACAATAAACCAGAAGAACCAGCGACGATACAAACAATTATAACTGAGTTGGTCAAAGGCGTTTTGATGATTTCTTCATCTTCTTCCATCATCATCATCTTGACTTGTTGGATATATTTTATTTTGGTTTTTTGGATTGGAAAAACTAGTTTGGATCAAGATGATAGTATTTTTTTTTTTTGGGGGGAAATGGTGTCGAAAGTTGTGGGGATAGAGAGGCCGAAAAAATTTGGATTTTTGTAAGATATTTAGGAATTTGGAAAATCATGGGTCCATGATTATCTAATCTAAATCATCAACTTGATTGGTCCTTACATTTGGATAAATTATTAGTTTTTTATTAACGGAAAGCTTCTTTAATCCTTATTGTTTACGGGACTTGAACCCAAAACAATCTCCTCTTAGACCCTTTAAACTAAGCTTTCATTACCTTTTGACATAAATAATTGTATATATGTAGTTAGTTGTTTATGGGGTTTGTGTTCTACAATGTAAGAGCTTCATAACGAACCAAAGTATGCTCAAAATCAAGCTAAGATACATGAGATATCGATGCTCGAGAAAATATTGGTAGGTAAAAGGTATTCAATCGTCTGGTGCTCTTATTAAACCCATTGCTGTAAATAATAATATATGATTAGATATTTAAGGAAAGACATGTTGGGCATATATGCTCAAGTATTGACATTAGACAACACTGTTAATGTGGTACGATCCAAACAGTTATATCATGAGCAATAAGTAAAGAGAAAATGTGATGTAGTTAAATATTCTAACCATGGACGGACCTACATATATATGTAAATAAGTATGGGTTTATGGGAGCCACTGGGTTTCGAAAAATTACTAGAGTGGCTTTATAAAAAAATTGGAGTTAACCCCATTAATAAAATCCGGAAAGAGCTCGTATACTAAAAGAAGAATGATTCCGGTGGTAAGAAATTTGAGTTTTAAACTACAGATTGTGTGAGCAAGGACTATTGTTGACAAATATTTGAAAGATTTTTTACGTTTTGCATTTAAGTTTGTTGAGCACACAAAAAGGTGTTGGTGATTAGGGATACTGATGTTGTTGATATTAAGGTACACACCCTACAATAAAACACACCTTTTATTCATCTATTGATAGTAATACATAAGGTTAAAAAAAACTATTGCTTAATCTTTAATCCACACATTGACAAGACTTCTCATTTTGTCACACTTATTCACTATCTTCTTTCTAATTTCTTATTCTCTTTCTTTTCATTCTCTAGTTCATTATCATCTCCTCGATCTGATCTGGATAGCCTGTCATGGGTTGCTAGCTTTGAGGAGGTGTACTAGAAGATGGAAAGAAGTAATTATGTTCTTCAACATACATGTCTGGATATGAAACATAAGCATCCATTTCAACATCGGCTGGCATGCTCAAAGTGAACTTCTCATCCGGCATTCTAACACTCATCTGAAGTACCACTCCTCCTAGTCTGAATGGGCAATCCATCCAGTTGGAAGATTTTGTATTAGTTTCTTGCTTAATCTAACTTTCCACTTCAGCTTCAACAGACAAATGATATTAAGGAATGGCTTGGAAAGTGTCACTTCGAAATGTCAATTGATATTTGTTGTGACCTTGAAAAGTATCATGCCTTACTTGCGTATGGAACTACCTGGCGGTCAACTCTAAAGAAGTCAATAAAGTAACTGCCGTTCCACTCTTTGAGATGTCTTTTCTATTGGGTTTGATCTTACAGCCAGTGATACGTGTGTGTTAGGAATAAAGCGGTGTTGCGGAAGTGAAACAACACACACAAACAAGCACAAACGATATAACACACAGAAACGAATATATAAACGAAACAAGAATTTAATGTGGTTTGGTCCCCGTGAGGGACCTGCATCCACGAGCTATAACTAGGTATTTCTTATTAGATCAGAACCAAGATTTACAATTACATGATGGGATATATATATAATAACAAGATTATGGTTAAACATAATTAGGAACCAAAACCGCCCCCCTAATAAAACTGGCCCAAAGGCCTTCATAACGGAATAATCTCCCACTTGAAGGCCTTGCGATAAACTCCAACCCGCCGTCCAAGCAAATAACAATCCCATTTATCAAGTAACTCAAGTAATCTTCAGTAACAGAAATCTACCAAGCCTCCATTTACAAGAACAACCTAAAACTTCAACAACAGAAGTTCTCCAAGCCTTCAGTTCCCTAGGAACAAGCAAATATTTCTACCAATCCACCCTAGTTGCAGTGGCCCTTCTCATCAGTTACCTGAAAGGCCCATTGAAGCTCCTAAGAGCTCCAATTCGGTCATCATGACCCAGTCATGACAAAATCCACCAATGACTCATCCTCAATCTTAACCAGACCTCACTTACTCACACTACCGGCTCCAAAGACTTCCAGAGGATAAACTCTCTTCAAATCAGCAAACTACACCAGGAGACATTTCACATTCGGATTCCTGGTCTTCTGAACCCAACGTCCCTTTGGAAACTAACCCAAAACACACCGTGTGCTCCCACTATTACCAAAACCCGATCGTGTTTAGACCTCCGAATACGCTCAAGCTGACATCCCTGTGGCTTTAGGCTTTATGTTTGCAAACTGAAACCCCTTAACTTTACCCGATTCAGCGAGCCAGGACTTTATAACTCGGAAGTTGGTTCACTTCTTCCGATGATACAGAGACTATATCTTCCAAATTCTTTAACTAAAAGATTCGCTAGTGCTTCATTGAAGTGAGTAACAAGAAATACAGCATACTGAATCTTGAAACAAGAGCCTTCAGTGCCTTCACTGAGTCCCAATGCATCAACCCCAAATATATTCTCAGAGCAGAATTCCAAACTTTTTGGCATTGACTCTTCAAATGTCTGACCTCTATGCTGCCTACCAAGTCAATTATGCCCATCTCCCGCTGTCTCTGTTATCCCAAACCAGGCCACACTAACAATCCATGAGATGAACCCCGCTTGTACTTTCCCAACAAATAACTTTACCCAACACAAAGATCTCGACCCTCTCAAATGCATGAGATGAACCCCACTTGTACTTTCCCAACAAATAACTTTACCCAACATAAAGATCTCGACCCTCTCAAATGCTGTACCACTGGTCACCACCGAACAATATATAACTTCACAATTCTGAACGAATAAGAAGTAATAATCACAATTCCAAACCAGCTAACATGCAAACAATTATAACATTAGTAGAACTATCATGGAAAGTAAGTGGTACCAAGAGTTCTATGACCGTACACACAATCAGTTAACACAAACACTAGCCGAAAGATCATCGAGCAATAGTTCACACGACTTACCACCAACCTCATTTTTTTCACTTATGTCGTCACCAGCACACCCGTTGGTTCCCTTTTCTCCAGGTTTATCACATATCATTACCACATCCAAGGTCCCTTTGACAAACCAACCAATCCAACTCTTTAACCATTAAACATTCCGATCATAACCATCGTGTCTCAGACTGATCTCATGTAGACAAATATGAGCCTGAACGCTAAATTTTCACATAACCCGGTTCCCTAATTTATAGTTGATAATAAGCAGTCAAAACCTGAACTTGAGAACACAAAACTCTAACATTTACCCGACAAAGCCAAGAGTTACTAACCAAACCCTAATCAACCGGTACCACCTCAGCCAAATACAAATTTTTTTTTCTTTTATGTCATGGAAACCCAAGTCACCAACAACCTCAAAATTCAAAATCCCTTTTCTGTTAAACACGAGCTAAAAAAAAGGAATAAAAAAAATAGCCCCCTAACTTGGAAATTTTACCAAGCCCAATCGGTGGGTTTTCTTCCATCGGCATAACAAAACATCGCACCCAGTCACACCCACTTTCCGACCAACAGTCCCCATCAATATTCCAGTTAACAGAACCAGGTAAAAAAAAATCCAGCTATCTCACAACAACCCATCCTCCCCATTCACCAATAACCAGGTACATATTTCCTTCATTCTGCTTTTTTTTTTTTCATCATTTATATAACTACTATTCTCATATCTTATGCTGATTTACGGTAACCCTAGTGTTTTTATTATTTTGGATTGTAAGAAGTAGATCCATATAATGCCTCTCTCTATACTCTGGAATTTGAACTAATTCTACCTAAATGGGGATTAATTCAGTGAAAAATATCTTAGGTTTCTCATAGTAACTAATTCCATCACTAATTAATAGGAAATAGGGGTAAAAACAAAACGACTAGGCTTGAGCTCTGCTCGTTTCAGTCTCTATTTCTAAAGCTCATGCTCGTTTTTCAAGCTCGGGCTTGCCTCGTTTCCTATTTATTAATTATGTTTTATATATTTAAAATTGCTTTTATATATTTTATTCAATATATTTTTATATGTATAACATAATATATGTTATTTTGTTATTTTTTCTTAACTATATATATTAATTAATAATTACTATATAAAATTATATAATTGACAGGCTCTTCTAGGCTCGCAAGCCGGTTCGAGCTCGATAAGTGAAGCTTGGGCTCGCTTATTAGACGAGCTTACTTTTAGGCTTTAGCCCAGGCTTTTTTAAGCTCAGATCGATCGAGCTTTTTCACGAGCCAATCCCGAGTAGTTCGGCTCGTTTGCACGCTTAATAGGAAACCCAAAAGATAATTTTTTCACTTGATTTCTTTTCCAGTCGGGTTCCTTTAACAAATTCAAAAACCAAAAGCTTCAAATTTTTAGTGAAGTTCATTCCAATTTGTTCGTTAGATTTTACTTTTTGTTTAAAGAAACATTATACGAACCAAATGGCTCCTTAAGAACAACCACCACTTTCAATAACACTAGACTTAGGAATATGTGATTCTGCATACTTAGGATTATATAATCAGCTGTAATAAATTGAGTTGTAGAATATAGTGTTGGGATACCACTGTTCAAAGTCCGTTTTGATAAAATTTTTGGACTGAACTACCAACCATGTTTTGGAGAACAATAAACCAAACCGCCCGTTTTAGCAGTTTGATGGTTTGTACAGATTTTTATTTTTTTCTTTCAAAATTGTTAGGCTTGTATCTATTATATTAAAAAATGATTATTGTAACTATATATAATAAGTGTGTTCTGGATTGCAAGTCTAGCCGGGCTTGGTATATGAAGCTCAGGCTCCTTTATTTTACGAGCTTGTATTTAGGCTCGTCCTCGAGCTTGTGTATTGAATGATCTTATTGCTAGACTCGGAGTTTAGATTTAGCTTGTTTATTAAACGAGCTTATTCTTAGGCTCAGGCTTGGACTTGTTTAAGCTCCGCTCGATTCAAGCTTTTTCCGCACTGATCTCGAGTAGCATATGAGTGGCTCAACTCATGTACACCCCTAGCGTTTATTAAATTTTAAAATGATAAAGATGCTTCATGAAAACGCGTGTATTTGTTCTTTTCTCTACAGTTATACAAAATGGGGCAAGATCAAAGCAAGGCCACTGAATCACCCGTACCAGATCCAAAAAGCGATCACTCATCTTCATCGTCGTCTTCTCCACCTTCAATGGAGTCCTTGCTTGCTGAAGCCACCGCATATGGCAACGAAGATGAAAATCTATCTTTAGAAGCCAAAGCTCAAAAAGCATTAGAATGCCCGTGTATTCAAAACCTCAGAACTGGACCCTGCGGGTCCCAATTCTCGGAGGCCTTTTTATGTTTTATGAAGAGCACTGCTGAAGAAAAAGGATCAGATTGTGTGAACCCGTTTGTGGCCTTGCAGAAATGCATTCAGACCAATCCAAACGCATTCCCAAGTGATGTGTTGGAAGATGATGAAGTTAAGGAACAGGAGAAGCTGGTGCAAGAATACAAAATTATCCCTCCGAGATGGTCAAAAGAAACTGCGACCGCAAAACCGAAGCTCTAGTAGAAGATCTTACTCATGGTTGTTTTTGATATGGGCAGATGTGGTTTTTGGTTATGGGTGTTGCGGTTTAGGTCGGGTTATGCTGACCCGTTAAATGCTTTTTTTCAGTTTTATGATGTATTTAGGAGGTTGTGAACATTTGAATTATCAATAATTTTTTTTTTCTATTTGAGTTATTAATTAAAAGATGTAATACAAATTGATATGTTTTTCATCTCTGCAAGATCATTCTTTCACTATATGGTTCAATTGGTTTATACGTAAATTTTTGGTATGAGTTTGAAAATTGGCAAACTAAACTGGTTGAGCGGTCAAATTCGTCGGGTCAACCAACCAGGCAAATTGGCCGCCAAAATGACACAGTTTTGACAAATTGCGCGGTTTGAACTATTTTTGTAGTTTCAACTCATTAATTCCTTACACGATTAGGTTTCACAGGCCTTAAATGTTGATTGGTTCTTATTCCAATCTCTGTTTAGTTATCCCAGTTTACATGATCGGTTATTAGAACAACAAATTCCTCACTGGTGCGTGAATCTACGATAACCTCTCTCTCTCCCACCGCCCCCCCCCCCCTTTTTTTGATAAAACTAGTTAATGATTAGGATGTTCAAAATGTAAGTTTACATGCTTCAACTATTTTAGCTTCTTTTGTAGAGAAGAAAATCGACTTTTGTAGTCAAATTGGCGAAGTTAGGATGGTTTGAATGTTTTGAGAAGTCAATTACTCAACCAACAGTTGATTTAACTACTCGGCAAACAGTTGATTAAATTAACCATATAAGTTAAGTGTAAGTTTAAGTAGCTTGTCCATCTCTATCATCTCATAAAGTTTCCATCACATGTAATTTAGGCTCTCGAACTGAGTGTTTCTCCACATCTTAAATCTCAGTTTCTTTTCATTAAGGAATGGAGATGATGATTTGAAATCATCAACCGCGTGAGACTTTAGTTAGAGGTGTCATCAAGTGTTTTTTTATACTCTTAAGGTTTATCGCATACACTTTTAACAAGATTAATACGTTAATTTCTAAATGTATGCGATTGGAAAAAGTAGGAAATCAAATTAAGACTCTAAAAACTAAACCATTTTGCTTCCTCGGGTTAAATACTGTGATATTTTGGTGTTTGGATGGATATGAGGAAAACATGTGTGTCTTTGGTGGGATTAGGGAGTAGTGATTTCACAGTTGGTCAAGTTGCTTTAAAAGCTGCTTCAGGTAAGGTGATATACATGAGAAGACGTGTCTTGACAACCAACATGTATTTATTCCTTTTGCTTTTGACCTCGCACCTGAAGCTATGGAGTTATCTAGCCTAGTTTAGTGGGTCATGTATAGTAATTTTATGACTCAAAGATCAACGAATTTATTTTTTAAAAGATTGGGTTTTGCAAGTCAAAAAGAGGTAGCAGTGCAACTTGTTGCCCGCTTGCCTTCTATTTCGATGAAATCACCACCTTTCGGTGTTTAATTGAATGGCCAATACACACGACACCTTAACTTAAATTTTTAATCACTAAAAAAAAGTCTTGAATCACTTGGTTAAAACTGCGATATACATAAGCACAATATCAAAAGGCGGTAAGGCTAAAAGTTGATAAAGTCTTGATAAACACTAATATTAACAGCAAACATTAGTAATTTGTTAAATGATTTTTTACAAAAATATAAAAATAGAAAAAGAAGAATTTTACCGCTCTCTTGCTGTACACTTTGGAATAATTTCGCCACCTGAATCATCTTATCAGCAGTGGTTATCTTAGATTCAGGGGTGGTAACGTGCCTGAACTACCAAAACATGCTTGCGATAGCCTCGGCCCCAACAATAAAAAAAAAGCCTAATACAAAAAGCAACAATTAGTTTGATACATTGTACATAAATACTAGATACATATAAAGTAATTATATCTTCCATCGACCTTTTTTTATTATTAAAACAAGCAAAAATAAAATATACTAGTTTTCATAAAAGAAATGAAAGGATAGCCTAACTTACTGCCAAGTGTTGTTAGGAAACTTGCGGATTGTTCTACTTTGTGTAAGATAAATGTATTATGCGAGATCAATTCTAGTGAGTAATCTTGCATAAATCTTCTTACATAGCCAATAGCATCGCTCAGATCAGGTCTTGTTATGGTATTTCTTAATTATTAAACATTTGGTTTATTATGTCATTTGTTTTTAGTTCAGGGGGTTCTCTGTAACTTCTTTATGGTACTTATAGTCTTTTGACGTATGAATGAAAGGAAATCGAATATTTGGTTAATTCCTTATATCCTCTAGTTTTCTTTCTCCACAAGGTTCTAACCCTAACAAGGGTATCAGAGCATTCCGGTCGATCCCTATCGGAATCGTCCATCACCATCACAAACACCAGAAACCAAGATGTTGATAACTCTCTCAAGGAACATCAGAAGGCTATCGCTGAACTTCAGGCCTCTCTCGCGAACATGATGCATCAGTAAGAACAACTCTTGAAGAAGTCGAATGAAGACGTTAGTTCCGGCAGCTATTCTGGAGCGTTTGGGAACCAAGACCCGAACAAAAATAGCCGGTCGATAAGGGTGGGAAAGTTTGAATTTCCCAAATTCAATGGCGAAGATGTTGAAGGATGGGTATACTAGTGTGAACACTTCTTTGCAGTTGACGAGACACCATATAATATGAGACTCAAGAACGCGGTCATTCACCTCGAAGGAGACGCAATCCAGTTGCATACAGCCTTTATGAAGATCCGGGAATCATCTGGAATAGGAACAGATATATCATGGAGAGACTATGTATTAGCCATCACTACTCGTTTCTCGAATGCAATGTTCGAGGACGCAATGGAAGAGTTGGCATCTCTCAATCAGGGAGATGACTACAAGTATATAACTCGGATTTTGACAGGTTGCTTAATAAGGTTACGATTAGTGAGTCACAAGCGATTAGTCTCTATGTGAAGGGGTTGAAATGGGAAATCAAAGGCCCGGTTAAGATGTTTAAACCTCGAACCCTACACGAGGCTTACGAGTTGGCAAGAATCCAAAATATTAACAATATGAACCTAATGAACACCATTACGGGGAAGGGTGTTCCTTTGAAAACTTCAGAAGCGACCCGTATCACACCACCGGTAAACGCCACTAAACTGCCTTTACTGCCGGCCCCATACTCAAAAACAACTGGGGGAGCAACCACTAAGCTTAATACTACCAACAACCCACGTCGGCTAAGCAGCAAAGAGTTGGAACGCAAACGAGCGAAGGGTGAGTGTTTTGGTGCACCGAAAAGTTTGTACCGGGTCATAAGTGCACAAAAAATCAATTGTTTATTATCAAGGTTAACGATGATGATAACGATGATGATGGAGCTACTGAAGGCGACGAATCAGACCCCCAGATTTCTATTCATGCATTAACCGGGCTGCCCTCTTACTCGAAAATGAGGATTACGGGTTCGATGGGGACGCGCCAACTTCTTATCCTAATTGACTTAGGTTCGACTCACAATTTTATTGACAGCAGGTTAGCCAAGAAACTTCAATGTCCGGTTAAAGATATTCCTTCAATTAAAGTGGGTGTAGCCGATGGCAATCAACTTCAGTGTAGGCAGCTTTGCCCCGAGTTTCAATGGACTATGGAGGGTAAATGGTTCACAACCGAGGTCCTTCTTATTCCATTAGAAAACTATGACATGATCCTAGGTGTCCAATGGTTATCTCCACTAGAAGACATTCTGTGGAACTTCCAAAAAATGACAATGAAGTTTAAGATAGATGGGGGTGGCTTGTGAGCTTAAAGGCATTGAGAATAACAAGTTTCTGGTGTGTTCTGAAAAAAAAATGGGGTGCATCTTACATAAGCAAGCCAAGAGTAATTCTTCTTAACTATTTAGCATACAACTCACACAACCTCAGGTGCCCTTTGATTCAAAAATTGTACCAGGGAAGGACGACTGCATATGGCAGCCTCTATTTACCGAGTTCAGGGATGTGTTCCAAACACCCACCAGTTTACCGACCGAGCGTAAATTTGATCATAAGATTGTTTTAAAGGAGGGTACGACACCGATTAGTCAACGTCCGTACCGGTACCCAATGGTACAAAAAGATGTTATCGAGAAAACGACCCAGGAATTTTGGAAGCAGGTATTATACGTGGCAGCCAAAGCGACCTCGCTGCACCGGTTGTCTTAGTTAAGAAAAAAGACTGTCAGTGGTGGATGTGTATGGCCTATCGGAGGTTAAACGAAGCAACGGTAAAAAATAAGTTTCCCATTCCCTTTATTGAAGAATTGTTAGACGAGCTTGGTGGTGCGGCGGTATTTTCTAAACTCGACTTGCGTTTGGGTTATCACCAGGTCCGAATATGTCCGGAAGACATCCACAAAATAGCCTTTCGCACGCACGAAGGTCACTACAAATTTCTTGTAATGCCGTTTTGCCTTACGAATGCCCCGGCGACCTTTCAGGCACTTATGAATCACGTTTTCCAGCCACTTTTGAGGAAAGGGGTGTTATTGTTTTTTGACGATATTCTAGTATACAGCAAAGACAACAAGCAACACTTAGCCCATCTTGAACAAGTACTTCGGCTAATGCAAGAGCACAAGTTGTTTGCCAAACAGTCTAAATGTGTTTTTGGGGGCCAAGCAATCGAGTACTTGGGACACGTAATTTCAAGGGAAGGGGTTAGCACTGACCCTTCCAAGGTCGAGGTCATCACTAACTGGCTGATACCCAAAACGCTGAAACAACTCAGGGGATTCTTAGGTTTAGCCGGCTACTACTGCCGGTTTATACGATCCTTCGGGGTCATTGCAACATTAATAGGTCTCTTAAAAAAGGATGCTTTTGGATGGCGTGAAGGTGCTCAAATAGCCTTCGATAAGCTCAAATCTGCCTTGTCATCAGCCCTTGTTCTCGCCTTACCAGACTTCTCTAAGCAGTTTGTGATCGAGACTGATGCATCGGCTTGTGGTATAGGGGCGGAATTGATGCAAAACAAACACCCTATTTCCTTTATTAGCAAGGCGTTATCTCCCAAACAACAGGCCTGTCGGTTTATGAAAAGGAGTTGTTGGCGATCCTAATGGCGGTGAAGCAGTGGCATTATTATCTTGTAACCGGGCATTTCTTTATCCGAACGGATCAACAGAGTCTAAAACATTTACTAACCCAAAAGGTGACAACGCCTCTCCAACATAAATGGCTAGCCAAACTAATGGGTTACAGTTACTCCATTGACTATAAAAAGGGGAAGGAGAACATGGCGGCCGATGCATTATCACGGGTGCATGGGGTATCATTATTCACTGCTGTAGTGAACTCTTTTGAACCCATACTCATGCAACGAATCATCACTAGCCAGCAAGACGACGAGCAACTTCAAGGAATAATGAACAAACTTAAAGGTGGTGAGGTGGTACCAAATTTTAAATGGAATGGGGAATGGTTGACAAGGAAGGGTAAACTGATGGTGGGCGGTGATAAACAATTAAGGGAAGACATTGTGAAACTTTGCCACGGTTCGCCGATCGGGGGCCACTCGGGAATTCATGCATCCATGCAAAGGGTAAAAGGTATGTTCTATTGGAAAGGGATCACCAAAATGGTTAGACAAATTATACGACATTGTGACGTTTGCATGCGAGCCAAGCACGAAAATGTGGCATCGCCGGGTCTATTGCAACCGCTACCCATACCTAACACGGTGTGGACCGATATCTCTATGGACTTTATCGGCGGCCTCCCTAAGTCGAAAGGTAATGACACAATCTTGGTGGTAGTCGATCGGCTCACAAAATACAGTCACTTTATACTACTTCGACACCCTTTTGCCGCAGCTGATGTGGCTCAAGTGTTCATCGATAACATATTCAAGCTCCATGGTTGTCCTAGCTCGATAGTATCTGACCGGGACCCGATATTTATGAGTGTTTTTTGGAAGGAATTTTTAGCATTACAGGGCATCACGGCGAATTTATCAACGGCTTACCACCCCCAATCGGATGGTCAGACCGAGGTGGTGAACCGGTGTTTAGAGGGTTATTTACGTTGCATGACAATGGAACGACCGCATACTTGGGCTAAGTGGGTTCCTTTAGCCGAGTGGTGGTACAACACTACATTTCATACGTCGATCAACATGACTCCGTTTGAAGCATTATATGGGTATCCTCCTCCTCTCTATATTCCTTATATTAAGAAGGATGCGGGTAATGGAGAATTGGATGAGTTTCTAATGGACAAAGAAGAAACAATCAAATTATTGAAACAGTCCCTTACGAAGGCCCAAAACAGAATGAAGCAGCAAGCATATAAGAAGCGGTCGGAACGTGAACTTGAGGTGGGTACTTGGGTATATCTTAAACTATGGCCCTATATGCAAAACTCTATGCGGGTTCATAAACATTCGAAACTCACTCCAAAGTACTTCGTTCCGTTTTTGGTATTAGAAAGGATTGGTAAGGTGGCCTACTGGTTGGACCTCCTCGATGAAGCGCAACTACACCCGGTGTTCCATGTGTCGCTCCTGAAACCAGCCCCGGGTCCACCTGAGAAGATTCTGCCCGTTCCAGTAGATTCACGGTTCCGACTACGGCTTGAGGAAGTGATCGAGAAAACGATGGTAAAGCTTGGTAACAGGGCTGCCACCAAAATGCTAGTTTGTTGGAACAATCAGACAGCTAATGAAGCAACCTGGGAATACTTGGATGACATGAAGCTTCGTTTTTCTGATTTCGTTGAGTTTACTTTTTGAGGACAAAAATGGTTAAGGGAGGGGTATTGTTATGGTATTTCTTAATTATTAGACATTTGGTTTATTATGTCATTTGTTTTTAGTTCAGGGGGTTCTCTGTAACTTCTTTATGGTACTTATAGTCTTTTGACGTATGAATGAAAGGAAATCGAATATAAGGTTAATTCCTTCTATCCTCTAGTTTTCTTTCTCCACAAGGTTCTAACCCTAACAGGTCTTGTTTGTGCCAAATACCTCAAGCAGCCAATAAGCTTCCTATAAATGGTTGGATCAACCAAATTACCCCCTTTGCCTTGTATAATTTTAACCTAGGCTCCATGGTTATCTTGGTTTCATTACCCCCTTCTAAGTTCTAATCCAGCTAACCTTACTACATTAGAACCATAATGAGATTGATGAATGAAAATACCTTCTTCATTCTGTGTAACTACTATTCCCCAAGTAAATAACGCAACAATCCTAAATCAATCATTTCAAACCTTGATTTTCTTTGTTGTTAAAACCTTTCCAACTCTTGCTCACATTAACCAGTTAGCAATAGATCATCCACATATATTCCTATTATCACTAGTGAATTTTCTTTTGATTTAACATACACTGCCTGCTCATGTGGACATCTCTTGTAGTCCAACTCCTTCAAAACTCCACCCAACCTCAGATTCCATGCTTTAGGAGCTTGTCTAAGACCATACAAAGCCTTTAACAAATTATACACTTTCTCTTCTTGTCCTTTCTTTAAACAAGATGGTTTCCTTTGACAAATATAATAAAACGCAATTTATTATTGAACAAACACCTTACAAATACAAGCTAGAATCAAACATTACTATGAAAGCATGAAACAATATTACAGTGGTTATTGTAGATTACTCTAGCCTCATGTTGTAAAGGTGTTGATGAACCTACAACCTACTGGTTGCGAAGAGATGAAAGCAGCGGAATTAGTAGCAGTGTCAAATGATTGGAGTTGCAAGAGTAGGTAGGAGAGATGTTAATTGTTGTGTCCTCAAGTCATGGCCAACGATTCAATTAAATACCCAAGAGGAAGGGTTTAGTCAAAGATGTGCACACAAAAGTTTCTCAAAATACTTTTGCTGACATAGTAATGTTTGATGCAAGCATACCAAATTTTCGCTGGATGCA
Source organism: Bidens hawaiensis (assembly GCF_021521415.1). NCBI lineage: Eukaryota > Viridiplantae > Streptophyta > Magnoliopsida > Asterales > Asteraceae > Bidens > Bidens hawaiensis. The sequence goes on along the minus strand of NW_027492926.1, from coordinate 240,222 downwards.
AGCATACCAAATTCTACTAGAAGATCCAAACAATATTTTCGCTGACATAGAACCAACGCTTTGTCAGTTTTCAAGACTTCTATACCCAAGAAATACTTAAGTTCACCTGGTCTTTTATCATGAATTTAGACATTAGGCATGTCTTAACGTTTTCAATAATAGAGTCATTATTTTCAGTTAGGATATGCCATCAACATAGACAAGTAAGACACATATTGAATCTTTCTCGGTCCTAACAAACAAGGAGTAGTCAGTTTTACTTTGCTTAAAGCCAATTTCGATAAGGGTTGTGGTGAGTTTTTCATTCCATTGTCTAGGGGCTTGTTTTAGACAGTACAAGGTTTTTATTAGTTTGCAAACTTTGGTTTTATTTTCATTGTAATACCCTTCCGGCAATGTCATATAAAGATCCTCATTAAGTGACCCATATAGAAAGGCATTATTGACGTCTAGCTGACACATAGACCAACAATGCTAATGACACACTTTATTGTAGGCATTTTAACAACCGGGGAGAACGTTTCTTCAAAGTCCAGCCCTTCTTTTTGACTACAACCTTAGGCAATATCTAGCTTTGTATCGTTCTATTTCCCCGTTAGATTTATATTTTATCTTATATATCCATTTACACCCAATGTGTTATCTATTTTTAGGAAGATCAGTGAGAACCCAGGTATTATTTCTTAGAAGGGCTCCCATTTCCATATTCATTGCTTTAACCCAATTTGGATCTTTGGAAGCAACTTTATAATTTTTAGGTTCAACACTTTTGTTAAGACTGAACAGAAATTATCAGGTGAAAGATTGGGATAGTTTACAACTTTTTCAATCCCGTATTTAACCTTGCCTTCAATGATGAATTCATCAAGATTTTTAGGCATGGTTGTTTTTCTAGTAGATCTTCTCAAAACTGTTGTTGTTTGTTGGTTTGGACCAGGTACACCCTCAGAATCAGTAGGCTTCGTCCTAGGGGTTTCAGTGGGTTCTGCCATCCTGGTATCTCTATCAAAGTCGCCATGCGGTTGAGATAGGGGTTCTGATTGGTTAACACTGTCAAAGGTTTGACTTCTATTAATCTGTTCAACTGTGGTTTCACCCGTATGCCTCTCAAAACCACCTGTTTCAGGGCTAGCAACCTCAGTTAGAGTATCCGGTTGCTGAACCTCACTTTCATGCCTCTCGTGATCTTTTGATAATGTTATCTCATCATCGGGTGTGGGTGTCTTGTTTTTTGCATTTTTTTCAAGTAAATCATCAAAAAGTTAAGCCTTCAAAAAAGTCAGAAGAGTTTTTTATTTGAAAGGGAAGATATCTTCATAAACTTTACATCTCTAGAGAAAAATGAATTTCTTTTTTCTAAGTCCCACATTTTATAACCCTTTTTTTCAATAGAATACCCAATAAAAACACATTTGACAGATCTAGAATCAAATTTATTTAAGGGATTTAAATTAGTGCAACAAGCAAGACACCTGAAACTTCTAAGATGTAACAGAGAAGGTTTTTTGTTAAACAACAACTCGTAAGGAGATTTACCAGCAAGGATAGATGATGGAATCCTATTTATGAGGTATGTAGCAGTTAACACACATTCATTCCACATATTGAGGGGAAGGTTACCCTGAAACATGAGAGATCTAGCCGCATTAAATAAATGTCTGTGCTTTCGCTCAACTATGCCATTTTGTTGAGGTGTGTAAGCACACGAGGTTTGGTGTGTTACCCCATTTTGTTCAAAGAAATGTTCTACTTGTTCGTTGACAAATTCAGTTCCATTATCAGACCGACAAATTTTTATTTTTTTGTTGAACTGAGTTTCAATTAATTTGAAGAAGATTATGATTTTTTGAAACACTTCATCTTTTGATTTTAAAAGATATATCCATATAGGCCGAGAATGATAATCAACAATGGTTAGAAAAAAATTTGTAACCTTCTGTACTTGTTACCCTAAATGGTCCCCATATGTCCATATGAACTGGTCACCTAGACCATCTGATTTATGGTCACTTAGGGTAAAGGCAGTTCTGGTTTGTTTAGCTTGATGACAAACCTCACATGGGTCAGTTGATTTAGTATTATTAAGGGGTAGAACATTTTTGAGAACATGTAGAACAGTTTCAGCAGGGTGACCCAACCTATTATGCCATAGTTTAGAAGAAAGATTTACAGATTTGCAAAAATAGAATCACCTAAGGTCTAACTGTTATTGACAAAATACAAACCCCCAACTTCACTACCAGTCATCAGATGTTTCCGACACCGAAAGTCCGGAATATAGCAGTTATTTTTCAGTGAATAGGCTGTAAACTTTATTTTCTTTTGCCATTTTATTCACAGATAAAAGATTGACACTATATTCGGGGATTACCAACACATCATTAAGGGTAACATGATCGGACAGTTTTAGTTAGCCAATTTTAGTTATGTGAGCCTTAGTTCCATCAGGGTGCGAAACAGTGAGGTTAAGATCAAAAACATTCGTGCAATTAACAAGACCTTTTTAGAGGTTACCATTTGTTGGTTAGCCCCAGGGTCAATGACCCAATGATTAGAGAAGTTCATGTTTTTAAAACTATTTAAACATAAAAAAGTATTCCATCCAATAGAGCAAAAAACCTTACCTGACATATTAGAGGTGGCAGCCTCACTTCCAGAAGTTTCACAGATCAAGGACATGATTTTGTTAACTTGCTCAGGTGTGAAAGGAAAAAGTTTTGTTTTAGCAGAGTTGGCCATTTTTTGTTTATCTTGATAATTGTTTGATGTTTGATGAGCCCTTTGAATATTAGACTTCTTCTTGTAATTAGGGGGACATCCAAAAAGTTCAAAGCATTTGTCAACAGTATGTGCGGTGAGATTGCAATGTGAGAATTTAAGGGGTTCTCTTTTGCTTGGTTTTCTTCTAGGGTCAGGTCCTCTAGTAGCAAAAGCGGTGGCCTGGGTTTTACCCGAGGGATTGAGAGCCCTATGGGATTCTTCATTTGATATTAATGCAAAGGCATTCTTGACACTTGGAAGAGGTTCTTTAGAAAGAATCTGGGTTCTTAGAGGTTGATAAGAATCATCAAGCCCCATTAAGAATTTCATAAGCTTAATTATTTGATTAAAATTAGAGAGATCAATAGCAGCAACACAGGTGCACTTAGGGAGATCAATTAACTTATCATATTGCCTCCACATACAGTTTAACTTGTGATAGTAATCAGAGATGAATGAACCATTTTGACATGTGGAGTTAATTTGTCTATGTAAGTTATATATTATGGACCCATCTATTTTATGGTAAGTTTCTTTTAGTTCAGTCCATACTTCAGAAGCAACTTTTGAAAATATTTGACCAACATATAGTTCCTCACTTATACAATTAAGGATCCAAGACAATACAACGGAGTTGCACCTTTCCCATTGCATAGCAAGAATGGGATTGTTAGTGGATTTGACACAAGTTCCATCAATAAATCCAGTTTTATTTTTGACAAGGAAGGCAAGTTCCATTGAGCTTGCCCATATAGAGTAATTTTCTGTCCCTGTTAACTTGATATTTATTATAGATAGATTATTTGTATCAGATGAGTGAAGATATAAAGGGTCAGCAAAATCAAGGTTGCTCATTTTATCAATACCTCTAGGAGAATCAGACATTTTAAAGACCAATTTAAAGTTAGAGCAAGCACAACAACAATAATAGATGGACTTCAAACACCCAACAAAAATATCACATAGACCCTAAGATGCCTAAATGCAAACAATACAGGGGATGCCTCTCCCTATTTCTTTTATCACAATTACTGGCCCTTCTAACCCAGCCACAAATGCCTAATGCAAGGGACACATAATTAAAAAGAAGGGATAGAAAGATCTCACATGGGAATCCTTTAATAGGGTAAAGAAAACTTTTGATCCTTCACTTGGTATTCAACGGACTTGGGTGATTAAATCCCAAGTGTGATTAGCAATCAACAAGCCTTTGCAGAGATATAAATATGTTTTTTATTTTTATTCCCAACTATGCAGTGCTTTAATAATAATCAGACTTCATGCAATTAGCCACGAAGATCAAGGAGAAAACACCAAATCTGAGAATAAAAAGGACAAATCGGATCACAGTAATACGAGAAACCAAAAAATCAGAAATATTCGTAACTGAAGAGATTTTCTGATTAGTTTTCTTTTCTTTTTTCTTTTGTTAAAAAAATTTGGATTTTTTTTTTCTCAAAAATCCAAAAAATTTGTCAAAGTATAACCAGAACCAATAGCACGAGGCTCTGATACCATGTAAACAAGATGGTTTCCTTTGACAAATATAATAAACGCAATTTATTATTGAACAAAAACCTTACAAATACAAGCTATAATCAAACACTACTGTGAAAGCATGAAACAATATTACACTGGTTATTGCAGATTACTCTAGCCTCATGTTGTAAAGGTGTTGATGAACCTGCAAACTACTGGTTGCGAAGAGATGAAAGCAGAGGAATTAGTAGTAGTGTCAAATGATTGGAGTTGCAATAGTAGGTAGGAGAGATGTTAATTGTTATGTCCTCAACTCATGGCCAACGATTCAATTAAATACCCAAGAGGAAGGGTCTGGTCAAAGATGTGCACACAAAAGTTTCTCAAAATACTTCAATTAGCCCCTTTAATTCAGTGACAGCTCATAACATGCCAAACAAAAGATAATCAACATTAATTAAAAGGATTTGCTATAAAGGAAATATATATATATGTATATATATATATATATATGTATGTATATATGTATATATGTATGTATATATGTATATGTAAAAACAGAATATAAACATACCATTATATGTAAAAACAGAATATAAACATACCATTATAATTGATTATTTTAACACTTTCCTTTCATAAACTTTTGATTGTTTCACAAAAACAGATTCTTAAAGATCTCCATGAAGGAAAGCATATTTCACCATTTGATAAATGTTCCATTTATTTCTAGCTGATAGAGCAAAGATCAAAAGTATGGTTTCAATTCTGGCTATTGGACCAAAGGTTTCATACTTCACTATTTTTCCAACAAATCTTTTTCAGCTTATATACCCATTTCAGGTCTTTAGGATTACATTTTTATGGTCTTTCTATTAGAACCCATGTCTTATTCTTCTCAATAGCCAGCAGCTCTTCATCCATTGTAGCTCCCCACATCTTTTCTTGACATGCTTCTTGAAAAGAAAGAGGTTCTCCTTCTTGAATCAATAACAAGTTGACTGATATAACGTTTAATATACATAAATCCCGTGTACATTTTATTTAATACTTTATTAGTTTTGTTTGGTTTTATGTAAGATTTGTATATTACTAACATGTTTTTATATTTTAGGTTCCGGGTTTCAATTATGATGAAAAGAGGGAGAAAAACAAGCGAAAACGAGCTAAATTGAAGAACCTGAGCATCAGCAAACGAACCGGACCAAACCAGGAGTGAACCGGACCGGACCAGGCCGGTCCCCCTTTATTTGCCGGAGTGCCACGCGAGGGTGAGGGACCAGGCCCCTGCGCGACGCGGGGGGCCTCATTCCAGAAGGTTCCATACGAATTTTAGGGTTTGGGCTTGTATTTCCTATATAAAGACCCCTAAATTCAACCTTAAACATAACCTGAAAGAGCCTTATTATCCGAATTTATGAAGTTCCAAGGCTGAGGATTCCAACTTTTGAAGGTTTTGGAGTTGAACAATCATTCGGTGAAGTGCTCCTAGTTTGAAGACGAAGAACACGGGTTCTATCTTTTGTTTTCTTTAGTTTTCCTTTATTATCACCATGAGTTCTTCTATGCTTGTTCCTTTTAAATTGAAGATGTTAGGCTAAATTGCATGAACTACTTAGGCTTATGATGAACCTACTTTGACGATGTGATTTGACTTGTGATTATTTATCGTGATGGTTTTTATGATTTAGTAAAAGATTTAACTATATTAAATTGATGCATATGGATGCTTATGATTGTTTGATGAGTTTTATTCCATAGTTTCCTTGGTTATTGTTTTTCATATGATAGGTTGCTATTAGGTAAATTACTTTGTGTTCTTGATTATTTTATGATTGATTTCGAATAAGTTCATAGGAATAATATTGCCAAATAAACCTAAGTGTGCTGCTAACCTAAATATCTGTGAAGTGCTAGGTTATTGATAGATCTTTATTATTTAATCTTGCTAGATTTAGTTCTTCGTAAGGAGTCGGTCTAGGTTTGATTATTTATTATTGTCTATTGAATCAATTAAATATATTGAATTGCCTTTGATTTCCGTGCTGTAAGGTAGGATTCCATTATAAAGGAGCTAAATCATAATTAATTAGGTGACCGTAAGGAAACTTGATTTTTAATACTGGTGTGCGTTATAACTTATTAGAAACCCATAGGTGTCTTCGTGAGAAGGGCCAGGGGTCATGTTCGGTTTTCTTTTAAGTGTCTATTTTACAATCACAGTCCATAACTAAATATTTTTCCGATTAATTAACAACTGAAATTTAGGGGGTTTTTAGCCTAGGTAGTTTTCTCATCATCATCTTATTTAATTAACAAAATTGTCTTTCGTTCAATTTACTTGTTATCTTAAATTAGTTTTTTATAATAGTCTTAAATTAGCATTTTAAATAAAAATCCCCCTTAAACAAATATAAATAAATAAGTCGTGTCAATAGTTGAGTCTAATTAGCTAATAAACGTAATTTAGAGAGTCTCGTGGGTTCGATATCCAGTCTTAGCTTTACTAGAGTCGATCGGGTTCACTTACCGGTTAGTAGTTTAGTCAAGTTATAGAGAGTCTATAGTATTACTTAGTGTCTAGATTAGAGTAATTTAGTTAATAATTATTAGACTACTTTTAGTATATCATTGACTGTGTTACTTTTTGTTGGGAAAAATGACCACCTAGCCATGAACGGTAAACAAAAGTGCGGAATTAATCTTCGTTTGAATAAGCTTTTTCCCGACCCGAATGAACCAACGAGGATGCAAACAAATAGGGTATAATTTAAATGCAACAAAGGAACACAAAAATTTTAGTGTGGAAAACCTCTCAAGGCGAGATTAAAAACCACAGGACTATTAGAGCCGCTTCAAATTGTTGATACATTATTCGAGCGTCTCGATCTTTATATTATTATTATAATAGTTTATAATGTAAGGGCATTTTGGTAAATGCATTATAATGCCCATTCTACTTATTTGTAAGGCACATTCGTTACTTAGTAACGAATGTGTCACATTCGTCTAATGTAAGTACCATTCGTTAACCTAGTCTTAACGAATGGCCGAAGATATCACCAACATAGATCTGGACGAGGAGCAGATCATCACTAAAATTCTTGTAGAAAAGCATAAAATCTACAGTCCCCCATTTGAAGCCACTATCAATAAGATGGTTAGCAAGCCTGTTGTACCAAGCTCTCGGGGTCTGGTGTAAACCATAGAGAGCTCTGTTTAATCGGTAAACTCGCTCTGGATATTCAGGATCTTCAAAGTCGGGAGGCTGTTTCACGTACACTTCCTTGTGAATTTCCACCTTCAAAAATGCAGACTTAACATCCATTTGATAGACTATGAAATTCTTATAAGCTGCATAGGCCAAGAAAATGCGTATCGCTTCCAATAGTGCTACCGGAGAGTACACTTAGTGTAATCTATGCCTTCTTGCTGGTTATACCTAAGAATGACCAATCATGCCTTGTTACGCACAATCACCCCACGATCGTCCTTTTTGCACTTACATACCCATTTTGTCGCTATTGCCCGTTTTACTCTGTTGGGTTTTTCGATTAGGTCCCATACCCCCAGTTTTATGAACTATTGCAGCTCTTCCTGCATCGCTTCTACCCAATATGGTTCCTTAAGTGCCATTGTGACACTCGTCGGTTCAATCTGAGATAAGAAACAGGTGTATCGTGCAATGTTAGAATACCCGTGGCATGCATATCTGCATAAGCACACATCACGAATTCTTCTGTAGGAGATACATTAGAATCAAATTCTTCATCACATACATTAGCAAGTTGGTGTCGAGTTCAAACACTGTCATTTACATTACCGATGATATGTTCTTGTGGATGATGCGTGTGGATCCTTAAGGAAGGACTCGCAGGAACATATACATTATCACCGAGATTGGTGATATTCTCCTCGGTTGTGTCTAAAGAGGCAGTCGACAAAACGTCTTCAGTTTGAATCGACTCCTAAACTTTTTGAGCTTCATCCTATGGAACCGAAGATGAATCGAAGAATTCGGTTTCATCGGATGATTCAGAAACATCGTTTGATGTTTCCGATGGAGTAGACATCTCGTTCACATCATGTGTAGAGGAACATGGCTTTGGAATACATTGATCTTCCAAATAAGCACGAACCAAGTCTTCAGATATTTCTTCAACTGACGGTGTGAACGAGTTAAATAAAGCTTCATAATCAAACATCCAATCAGGTCCTTTTTAGGTTGGAGGTGTAGTGTAGCTCTGACAGTCAACATGGTACCACTCATCTACACACCCTGAAGAAAAATTGAATACCCGTTTCTTAGGTGAGTTATACCCTAGAAAGTATCATTCGAATGCCTTCTCGTCAAATTTCCTGGCGTCTTTCTCCAAAACCGTACATGGACACCTGAATGGTTCCAAATACTTTAAGTTTGGCTTATGGTATTAAGAAGTTCATAACTTGTCTTTTTGAACTTCTTAACCGTTAGGAAACGATTAAGCGTGTAGCAAGCATCATTCACAGCCTCGTTCCTGAATTGAATGGGAAGCTTAGAATCTGCTAGCATTGTCCCAGTATTCACAGCCTCGTTCCTGAATTGAACGGGAAGCTTAGAATCTGCTAGCATTGTCCCAGCCGCCTCAATCAATGTTTGGTTCTTCCATTCAGACACATCATTTTGTTGAGTAATATATAGTGCGTTGAACTCCCTATCTATTCCACGTTGAATACAGAAGAAGTCCAACACATTGTTTTTGAATTTAGTACCGTTGTTACTTCGAATCCATCTCACTTTTAGTTTGTAAAGCGATTCGATCTTAGTGATAAGGTTCTGAATCAAAACTGTCTGATCTTTAGACCGCATAAATAATACCCATGAGTAACGTGAGAAGTCGTCAATGATAACTAAACAATAATAATCACCCGCTATATTAGCCCGATTCACTAGACCGAATAAATCCATGTGAAGTCGTTCTAGTTGAGTTTCAATCGAAATAATCGATTTTCTCGGGTGTGACTTCTTCTTCTGCTTCCCCTTCTTGCAGGAAACACAATGGTTAGATAATCTAAAATGCTTCAGGGATACACCATCCAAAAGATCATTCGCAATCAGATGTTTTATTTTACGAATGTGGATGTGTCCCATGCGTCGATGCAATAAAATCGAGTCTTTCTCTATCGCTTTAGAGACAAAACACGTTTCAGATTGTGAATCTGTTACATTAGTATTCATGCCGAGGACATACATATCATTCGATCTGGGAGATCGCATGACAACCATTTCTTCAGGAATAGTGTATCCCGGCTGAAGGATTACACACTACTTATCAGTGAAGATGGTAGTGTACTTTTTATCACAAATCTTTGAAACGCTATCTACCTTCTCACAATAATTTACCTTCTCGAACATAATTCGTCCGTTAGAGACTTCTCCTTCCTTGGTAATCATTCCTGCGTGGTTACCCGCAAAAGCCACATAACCTCCCTGAATGTCTTGAACGTTTTTGAGGAGATCGAGTTTCCGGTAATATGCCGAGAACATCCACTGTCTAAGATCCACTTATCGCCTGCTATAGACCTAGATGAACTCTGCACACGAAGTAAATGATTAGTTCAAAAAGGCAGCCCCTCCTTTTGATAATTTCGGAGAAATATTTTCTTTAAAACTTGAATTCGGAAACGATTGAGGCACTTGAGAGTAAGTGATCGGTTTCTTGGCTTTCTATTTCAAGTAACCATCCCGAATCACTCCCGAATTAGTATTCTTACAAATCGATTGAACAAAGTCAACATATTTGCTCGATACGTTAGAAGCATCAACCTGAACCACTTTTCGTGGGTTAATGTTCGAATAAATTATGAAAGATTCGTCCACATGAGATTCCATAGGTTTTATTTTAATGTCAACAACAGGATTAACTTTTGTTGCTTGTTTGAATTTTCAACCTTAGCCTTACATTTTTTCGCAACGTGACCTGTCTCACCACATTTGAAACACAAGCGTGTATCTAAAATCTTTTGTAGTGCAACATTGGTATTAATTTCAGGCTTCGGTTGAACAACTTCAACCTTTGGAATGTCCTGAGTTACTATGTTTGAAATCGTGTCTTTTAGGCCCTTTTTTTTGTAAAATTCAAGGTTTGTCGTGTTTGATGAACTCTCCAAACCTGAAGATTTGACAAACTTTATAGGTGTAAAAGTAGTCACGTTTGGTTTAGCTTGAATTTTAGATGATTTTGATTTAAGAAACTCTTTTCAAGCTTGGTAACTTTGGACGTATCATCATTGTAGACGCTTTCGATCATCTCGGGTTTTAATAAGTTCAAAGGAACTTCTTTGTTAGAGAAGACCTTGTTTAGTCCTTTTAACTTAAAAATCCGGCCTTTGTTTAATTTAGGCTCGTTTTGAGGATTAACAAATTTCATTAAATCCTCATCAGACACTTTTGGCTCGTCTGATTGTTTTACACTAACAGAAACCTTTGGTTTGTTCGATGAATTGGCAGAAGATGTCGAACCATAAACCGATTGTTCGAATTCTTCTAGTTCATAGAGTATGTGATTTTCAAAAGGTATGTCTTTATTTTTAACAATCTCCTCTGGTTCATTCAATTCCTCGATCGAACCATCGAGTTCATTCTCAGTGAAGACTGAGTTACTCTTATTGTGCATTGATTCATGAGTCTTAGGTTTCATTAATTCACCATTTTCAGCATTCTTATGATTAATTTCGGGCTTTTCCGAGGTTGTAGTTGGTTTAACGACCTCGGGAATGCTCGAGTAATCACTCTTCAAAGGTGCAGGAACTTCCACAATACCCAAACCAGCCTTCCCGTTCTTTTGATGTGAATGGTTAACTTCAATTATTTCATTCAAAAGGAACGACGAGTCTCTAAATTTACTGATTTTATTATTCAATTCTAAATCTTCATTTTTGATTTTGTAATGCTGGTTCTAAGTTTTAGAATTTCCTGAAAATGTTGTTCAATGATCACAAGTTTACAATTAACCTCGCAAGTCGTGGTTACTCACAGACAAATTTTTGATTTTTAATGTTGATTAATCCGAAAGTTTGGATTTTTGTCTTGGCAATCTTTCAACATTGAAAGTTCGTTCACGAGTAGATCATTTTGTTGCAACGCAGATTCATCTTACACTTGAGTTCGCAACAATTTTCACACTCGGTAACGACTTGAGTCGTAATTGTCTCGTGTTACTCATTCACAGATAAATTAAAAGATGAATTGGTACAAACCTCCTCGATTTTCGCCACGAACGCGAACGACTCGGTTTGCTCAATACTCGAATTATCAGAATCCATTTCTGATTCTGAATTGTCACTGTCTTCAGATAAATTATCCCCACTAGCATCTTCAAACTGCTCAGTAGGTTCAACCAAAGCAAGATTTGCTTGGTTTCCCAATAACTTTTGCAACCAATCAAGCTCTTCATTCACGACCAAGGCTTGTGAGCTACTTGCCTTGATCTGATCCCCCTCTGTCATCTTCTTCTATTCAGGTACAGTAGAACTTTTCCAAGAAGAGCGATCAGCATTACGTAGACCAATATACTCCTTTTTAGGCTTGTCGCATTCCTTAGCAAAGTGTCCAAATTCATTGCATTTTTTTACACTTTACCTTTAACTTATCAAAGCCTACACGTTTGTTCAACGTGGGTAGAGCTTTGCTAGTTCTCTGTATGAACCGGTTTTACTTTACGAAAAATCATGACCATATTCCATTAAAGGTCCATGAGTTCGAGATCATCAACATCTATATGATCTAGTCTTCATCAATCAGTTTGCTCGTTGCAATCTTACTTCCAACGAGTTGTTCGTAAGACGTCATGAAAGCGCTCATGAATGCGAACTGTTGCTCCGCCTCCTTCATATTGACATTTGGTGGTGAGCAAGACTGACTTGATCCAGTACTCGAACCGGATGCCATGAAACATACATTAGGTCATGAATTACAGCCCTGAGTTCCATCAATAGAACTTTGTGAGTAGAATGCTGTAATCAGAACTGAGCCTCCAGAAGTGTTTGCCGGCAGCGACCCTCCATATAAAGTCAGAATTTGGCTGTCTTTCTATGAAGTTTCGCACTTCATATCATACTCTCTTACTTCTAATTTGTTGTAAACTCCTCAATAGTGAGATTATCATTATGGAAGTAGCCATTTTCCTTCAACACGAGTAGGAAGGTCGAATACATCAGTGGCAAAGCATTCTTCAAGGTATCAATTTTATCCACCTCGGTTGGCTCTAACTTAACGATAGACATTTCAGCAATGAGATGACAAAATCGATTGATCATCTCCTCAAAGGTTTCATTCTTGAGAAGCGTACAGTTCTTGAATTGAAACTTTACCATAGTCCTTTTGTTTCAAGAGTGTTCCCTAGACTACGTGTTTTCAGTTGTGCAAACAACGTAGCATAGGGTTTGATATGGCTAAACTGATGAAAGATATCTTTGGGTAATGCCATTGTCAACGTTAAGTATGCCTTAGTCTCATTCTCCGCTTATTTTATCTCATTTGCCTGGTACAAATGAAATAGCTTATCAATGTACCCAGTCGTAGCACTACCAATTTGTGGTGCCACATACATAACATCAAGATGTCTAACGAAACCAGGGTTAATAGACCCCAAGTGAGCTCGGAATCTTGGTTCCCATCTAGCAAAGTCCGATAACTAGAGCTATTTCGGACATTTGTTATGAGATCCGATCTCGTTATCCATGGTGAGCGTCTGTTGCATTAGGACATTTTGCGAAGCAAGAGCATAATAAGAAGTTGGGTTAGGAGAAGACATGTTTTATCAATTTCAAAAAGTCAAAGGACTGAAATTGACAAAATTAGAAACTTGTGTTCACACGAATGAGTATTACTTTAAGAATAACGAATGAACAGAACACTGTTCACACGAATGAGTAAGGTAATGTCACACGAATGAAGATACGAATGAGGCTTTTAACGAAAGTGTTTGAGTATCGACTGAGGTTATTGACGAATGGGTTTTGAATAGCGAATGAGTGACGAATGGTTTAGCGAATGCGTACAACAAATGTGTACAGTGATTTGTAACGAATGAGTTCATAATGAATCAAGTGACGAATGATCAGTTATGAATCCTAACGAATAAGCTATCAAAATCTAACGAATCTACATTCATCATAACGAATGTGGACTCATCAATGTCCAGTTCTTCAAACTCGTCCACATCAAACCAATTAACAACAAAACTTATCCAATTCACCTTGGAACTCAAATTCGAACCTATTCGGACTTAAACCGAACACAATTACACCAAATCTAGACCGAATCATACCAATTCAAACACCTATCAATCCCTCCAAAACCGTCAAACTCAAACAAACCTCAAATCCAATCCAATTCCCAATCCAAAACTCAATCAACCTTCATTCTCAGTCCGATTTACACTTAATCAGTCCAATTTAAACTCAGTTGAATCTTAATTGAAGCTCTGTTTTACCATAATACTATTAACCTATCAATCGCTTTCAATTCATACTGTATTAATACTATTACGGACAAATTCAATACGATTAAGAACACGAACAGTCATGAAGATCAGATCAATGGCTTTAATAACAATAGTGAATACGTTTACAAGCCGGATCTTGATCATAGATGACATCGTGATGTTCGTATTCGTGATTATACGATTAAAGTGATTGATTACTTTAGTGTGTGTGTTCTGAAGGAAATTGGGCAGAGTAACAAGATAGGAATATTGTTAATGGAACTGTTATTACTTTATCTTAATTACAGATATATATATAGGGATGACTACCTTCGTTAAGATAACTCTTAACGAATGACGACAAATGCGTCATTCGTTACATTAAAAACTACGAATGAGCATACTCATTTGTTATACATTACATGTAGCGAATAGCCCTACGTTCGTTGTCCTATTCGTTAAGACTAGGTTAACGAATGGCACGTACATTAGACGAATGTGACACATTCGTTACTAAGTAACGAATGTGCCTTACAATTAAGGTGAATGGGCAGTAATAGATAATTACCAAAATGCCCTTTACATTAAAATCTAATATAATAATGCACCACAAAAGATTTTAGATACATGTCTATGTTTCAAATGTGGTGAGACAGGTCATGTTGCAAAAATATGTAAGGATAAGGTTTAAAATGTCAAACAAACAACAAAAGTTAACACTCCGGTTGTTGACATTAAACGACAACTTATGGAATCTCATGTGGATGAATCTTTCATAATTTCTTCGAACATTAACCCAAGAAAAGTGGTTCGGATTGATGCTTCTAACATATCGAGCAAATCTGTTGACTTTGTTCAACTGATTTGTCAGAATACGGATTTGGGAGTGATACATGACGGTAACTTTAAAAAGAAAGTCAAGAAACCAATAACTTATTCTCAAGTGCCTCAATCGTTCCCGAACTCAAGTTTTAAAGTAAATATTTCTACGAAATTATCAACAGGAGAGCCCAAGACTAAGGCTTGGGCTGCTAATGCTGGTGATGATCTGCTCGTCTCCAGATCTACGTTGATGATATCATCTTCGACTCCACAAACAACAAACTATGCAAGGATTTCGAGACTACGATGCAGACAAAATTTTAAATGAGTTCAATGAGAGAGATGAGTTTCTTTTTGGGGCTGCAGGTTCACCAGTCTGAGAACGGGATCTTTATCCATCAGACTAAATAGGTGAACGATGTCTTGAGCCGATTCAAGATATCTGCCAGAAAAATCCCATCCACAACTCTTCCCGTGGGTCATAATTTGTCACCGGACGAATTAGAGGATACCGTACATCCGACCCTCTATCGAGCTATGATTGGTTCATTGATGTATTTGACTGTGTCTCGACCAGATATAATGTTTGCTGTTTGCTTGTGTGCCAGGTATCAGTCAAGTCCACGAGTGACGCATCTAGTGGCGGTTAAACGAATATTACACTACCTTAGGGGTAATCCCGACATCGGGTTATGGTACCCTAAGGACGATAGTATTGATTTATCTGCTTACACCGATTCTGACTACGGAGGTTGCAAGATCAATTTTAAGTCCACAACGGCAGGATGCCAATTATTAGGAAACCGGCTTGTTTCCTGGCAATGTAAGAAGCAGAAAACGGTCTCTACTTCAACAGCCGAAGCGGAGTATATGGCGGCCTTGAGTTGTTGTTCACAAGTACTCTGGATCTAGCAGCATCTGCGGGATTATGGCTTGAAGTTTCTTACTACTCCAATTTATATTGATAATTCGGCCGCTATTTCTATCACCAAAAGACCGGTTCAACATTCAAAGACAAAACATACTGAAATCCTTTATCACTTTATACGTGATTGTTTTGAAAAGAAATTAATTGATATCGAAAAGATACATACGGATTTTCATAAAGCTGACCTTTATACCAAAGCCTTTGATAAAACTCGATTTCAATATTCGCTTGGTATAAATGGTTTAAAATCTTTGAAAGATGTTCAAATGCTCGGTTAAATCACCTTTATTTTCTATTTCATGTTTTTAGTTTTTCATTTGTAGGTTTTTAGGGGAAGAAAACAGAAAATACCAAAAAGATTGTGGTTTGTGTTTGTACAGAAAAAATTTTAAAAATCCAAAAACATTCAAATTTCTCCGGGGTGTGTAGAAGACTGGTACCATGTTGAATGTCAGAGCTACACTACACTCTAACGGAAAAAGGACTTGATTGGATGTTTGATTATGAAGCTTTATTTAACTCGTTCACACCGTCAGTCGAAGATATATGTGAAGACTTGGTTCGTGCTTATTTGGAAAATCAATGTATTCCAAAGCCAAGTTCCTCAACACATGATGTGAACAAGATGTCTACTCCATCGGAAACATCAAACGATGTTTTTGAATCATCCGATGAAGCTGAATTCGTCGATTCATCTTCGGTTCCTTAGGATGAAGATCAAGAAGTTCACGAGTCGATTCAAACTAAAGATGTTTTGTCGATTGTCTCTTTAGACACAGCCGAGGAGAATATCACCAATCTTGGTGATAATGTATCTGTTCCTGCGAATCCTTCCTTTGGCATTCACTTGAATCATCCGCAGGAATAGATCATCGGTAATATGAATGACGTTGTTAGAACTCGACACCAACTGGCTAATGTATGTGATAAAGAAGCTGATTCTAATGTATATCCTACAGCAGACTCCGTGATGTGTGCTTACGCGGATATGCACGCCACGGGTATTCAGAACATTGCACGATACACCTGTTTCTTATCTCATATTGAACCGACGAGTGTCACGATGGCACTTAAGGAACCATCTTGAGTAGAAGCTATGCAGGAGGAGCTGCAACCGAAGAGATACGCATTTTCTTGGCCTATGCACCTTATAAGAACTTCAAAGTATATCAAATGGATGTTTAGTCTACATTTTTGAACGGGGAAATTCACAAGGAAGTATATGTAAAACAGTCTCCTGGCTTTCAAGATCCCGACTATCCAGAGCGAGTTTACCGATTAAACAATGCTCTCAATGGTTTACACTAGGCGCTGAGAGCCTGGTACAACACGTTGGCTGACCATCTTATCGATAGTGGCTTCAAACGTGGAACTGTAGATTGTACGCTTTTCTTCAAGAATATTGGTGATAATCTGCTCCTGTCCAGATATATGTTGATGATATCATCTTCGACTCCACAAACGACAGACTATGTAAGGAATTCGAGACTACGATGCAGACAATATTTGAAATGAGTTCGATGGGAGAGATGAGTTTCTTTTTGGGGCTGCAGGTTCACCAGTCTGAGAACTGGATCTTTATCCATCTGACTAAATAGGTGAACGATGTCTTGAGCCCATTTAAGATATCTGCCGGAAAAATCCCATTCACACCTCTTCTCGTGGATCATAATTTGTCACCGGACGAATTAGAGGATACCGTAGATCCGACCCTCTATCGAGCTATGATTGGTTCATTGATGTATTTGACTGCGTCTCGATCTGATATAATGTTTGCTGTTTGCTGTTTGCTTTTGTGCCAAGTATCAATCAAGTCCACGAGTGACGCATTTGGCGGCAGTTAAGCGAATCTTACACTATCTGAGGGGTAATCCTGACATCGGGTTGTGGTACCCTAAGGACGATAGTTTTGATTTATCTGCTAACACCGATTCTGACTACGGGGGTTGCAAGATCAATTTTAAGTCTACAACGGCGAAATGTCAATTATTAGGAAACCGGCTTGTTTCCTGGTAGTGTAAGAAGCAGACAACGGTCTCTCCTTCAACAGCCAAAGCGGAGTATGTGGCGGCCTCGAGTTGCTGTTCATAAGTACTCTGGATCTAGCAGCATCTGCAGGATTACGGTTTGAAGTTTCTTACTACTTCAATTTATATAGATAATTCGGCCGTTATTTCTATTAACAAAAACCCGGTTCAACATTCAAAGACGAAACATACTGAAATCCGTTATCACTTTACGCGTGATTGTTTTGAAAAGAGATTAATTGATATTGAAAAGATACATACGGATTTTCAAAAGGCTGACCTTTGTACCAAAGCCTTTGATAAAACTCAATTTCAATATTTGCTTGATATAAATTGTTTAAAATCTTTGATACATGTTCAAATGCTCGGTTAAATCACCTTCATTTTCTTTTTTGTGTTTCTATATTTTCATTTTTAGGTTTTTAGGGGGGAGAAAACAGAAAATACCAAAAAGAATGTGGTTTGTGTTTGTACAGAAAAAATTTTCAAAATTCAAAAACATTAAAATTTCTCTGGGGTGTGTAGAAGAGTGGTACCATGTTGATTTTCAGAGCTACACTACACTCCAACCGGAAAAGGACCTGATTGGATGTTTGATTATGAAACTATATTTAACTCGTTCACACAGTCAGTTGAAGATATATGTGAAGACTTGGTTTGTTCTTATTTGGAAGATTGTAAAAACGTTATTACGAGCCAAGATCTATTCGCAAATCGATACGTTAAATCATATTCAATACGTTAATGGAGATCAATACATTATGAAAGTCTAGAGAGAATCCGGCAGCATAACGTTACGGGAGATAAATATGGCATAGATCTCTATGCATTCTAACTATGGAAGGCCTATTTATAGGCTGGACTCATTCGTTATACTGTATTAACGAATGATGCCTTCTCATTCGTTAACATCACTAACGAATAAGTCTTTCCATAGCCCATTCGCTAAACATCCTTAGCGAATGGGTATACATTACCGAATGAGCTACCATTCGTTACATAATAGTAACGAATGGGCTCCTAACTTAACAGATGAGCCTAGTCTTAACGAATGAGGCCTCATTCGCTAAACATGCTTAGCTAATGAGCCTTTATACATTAAGTGTAAAGACTAAACTACCCCTATCCTATTCGAACAGCTGCGGACACCAAATCAGTGCACTTACAAAGATCAATGTATTCCAAAGCCAAGTTCCTTTACACATAATGTGAACGAGATGTCTTCTCCATTGGAAACATCAAACGATGTTTCTGAATCATCCGATGAAACTGAATTCGTCGATTCATCTTCGGTTCCTTAGGATGAAGCTCAAGAAGTTCACGAGTCGATTCAAACTGAAGACGTTTTGTCGACTATTTCTTTAGAAACAACCAAGGAGAATATCACCAATCTCGGTGATAATGTATCTGTTCCTGTGAATCCTTCCTTTGCAGGAACAGATGATCGGTAATGTAAATGACGGTGTTAGAACTCGACACCAACTAGCTAATGTATGTGATGAAGAAGCTGATTCTAATGTATCTCTTATAGAAGACTCCTTGATGTGTGCTTACACGAATATGCACGCCACGGGTATTCTGAACATTGCACGATACACCTGTTTCTTATCTCAGATTGAACCGACGAATGTCACGATGGCACTTAACGAACCATCTTGGGTAGAAGCTATGCAGGAGGCCTCAACAGCAGCTCTTAACCCACACTTTTTGCTAGTCAATTGCATTTCAAGTTCCCGCACAGTTGATCCAGCAAAAAATAGAATCTAGTCTCCGTGAGTCTATACCAATATTACACTTTCTTTAAATACTTATTATAGGTTATAAGGAAGCCTAATTTCCTAGGAAGAGAAGCTGCAACAGTTTGTTAGACTGGGTGTATGGGACATAATCGAGAAACCCGACCGAGTAAAGCGGGAGATACGACAAAATGGGTATATAAGTGCAAAAAAGACGATCGCGGGGTGATTGTTCGAAATAAGGCACGATTGGTCGTTCTTCGGTATAATCAGCAAGAATGCATATATTACACTAAAGTGTACACTCCAGTAGCACGACTGGAAGCGATACGCATTTTCTTGGCCTATGCAGCTTATAAGAACTTCAAAGTATATCAAATGGATCTTAAGTCTGCATTTTTGAACGGGGAAATTCACGAGGAAGTATATGTAAAACAACCTTCTGGCTTTGAAGATCCTGACAATCCAGAGCGAGTTTACCGATTAAACAGAGCTATCTATGGTTTATACCAGGCGCCGAGAGCCTGGTACAACACATTGGCTGACCATCTTATCGATAGTGGCTTCAAACAGGGAACTGTAGATTGTATGCTTTTCTACAAGAATGTTGGTGATAATCTCCTCCTCATCCAGATATATGTTAAGAAATCATCTTTTGCTCCACAAACGAAAGACTATGCAAGGAATTCGAGACTACGATGCAGACAAAATTTGAAATAAGTTCGATGGGAGAGATGAGTTTCTTTTTGGGCTGCAGGTTCGCCAGTCTGAGAAAGGGATCTTTATTAATCAGATTAAATATATGAACGGTGTCTTGAGCCGATTCAAGATATTTGCCAGAAAAATCCCATCCACACCTCTTCGCCTGGGTCATAATTTGTCACCGGACGAATTAGAGGATACCATAGATCCGACCCTCTATCGAGCTACGATTGGTTCATTGATGTATTTGACTACGTCTCAACCTGATATAATGGTTGTTGTTTTCTTGTGTGCCAGGTATCAATCAAGTCCACGAGTGACGCATCTAGTGGCGGTTAAGCGAATCTTACACTATCTGAGGGGTAATCCCGTCATCTGGTTGTGGTACCCTAAGGACGATAGTTTTTATAACATCTCGAATTTTTCAAACCCGTTTTTTGGCGTATAACCCAACCCGGAAACATTTTTAGATCTTTTTTGTTATTGGAAATCAAATATTTATAAGACTTAAAGTTTCTAATATTCACTTTAGGCCCTTCATACTTTAAAAGATGTCCAATTCTTAATTTATGCATAAAAGATTCATTAATTATCCAATTCTCAAACAAAAAGCACTAAAAGCGTCAAAAACCAAATTCCTCTCATTTTGGTCGGAGCACCACGTGGTGGGATGGCCCTCCCCCACCGCGCGCCGCTATGGGCAAGCTGTTCAGATCGTTTTCTTTAAAATCGTTTCCTAGTTCGTTTTTTGCCCGAAATCGCTTATTTTTGAACGAAATCAAGTGTTTTTGATCGTTTTCTTTAAAATCGTTTCCTAGTTCGTTTCTCTTGATCCTTTCCCTTTCAGGGTAAGTTGTAAACATAGGAATTGTTCAAACATATTCCCTAGTCAATAACCTTTAATCAATTTCGATGGTTGAAGGGTGTTGACTGGTCAAATCGTTTAAAACTCGTTAAATGGCAAAATAGTCAACTAGTTCGACTTAATGTTTTCTCATACTTCTGGTCAGGTTGAACGTTCAGTCCGGAAGAATTTATTCTCATAACGTAATTTTAAGGCTACTGACCAAAACCCGACTTCCAAATCGATGTTCGGATTCTGGTCAGTACCAGCTCGCTTAAATCTTAAAACAAACAAAACTTGAATTCTAAACATCCGTTTGGATTGATTCCAGCGATAACGCGTTCGATTTTACTAATATTATCATATCCTAAAATCTCAGATTCTGAATTGTTCATAACATTTGATGTGTAGTGGACGACTCGCTTATTCATAGCTCGTTAATCGCTTGTCATTAATCTAAGGTGAGTTTAATCATTCCCCTTTTTATACACTGTTTACAAACGTTTTGGGGACATATGCCTACTTACTCATATTTTCTATCCTATATATATACACAAACTCGCAAACATAATCATTGTGTGAATATCGGTTGAATACTATTTGCTAATTGCTATATGTTTAATTGTTTACTTGACAACATTAAGAGAGGTCCAACATATCCCCTTTGTATAGGGTTCTCATTAGTATGATCATACGACCGTCTTAGTAACCAGAGCCCGATTCGCTTGGCGAAGGTAAACCGATAATTTTAGTCATTGTAATCAATGCCTGATTTGCTTGGCAAAAATTTATTGGCACACTAGCACGATTTGGCTATATACATGGTTTGTTAAGGTTTGATTGATTATTACCACATAGATTGGTTTGCGTTTTTTAACACTTATTATTTATTATTTATTTATTATATAACTATTTGTTATGTCAAAATTGGTGATTATCTCACTCAACAAGTGTTGTTGACAAACTCCATTTTCTACGTATATGCAGATTGTTTTGTATTGAAGATTGAAGTTGGACACTTAGACTAGAACTTAGGATATAAACGAGATAACCATTATTTAAGTTTACATTCATGCATTTAAATTGTTTGTTCTATTTGGATATTGTGTATATTTATTTTTAATAAAATAATTAAATAGATATTGTCACCTTTTATCTATGATAGTATCTTTGAGCTGTGAGCAATCGGATCACGCCCTGGTATTCCGCCTTAGGATGGGGTGTGACAGATTGGTATCAGAGCCGAAGGTTATAAGATAGGTCGTTAGAAATTGTCCTAAACATATGTTAGGAACCCATACGTGCTTATCTAAGCTGCTTTATGTGCTATTTACTTGTTTACAACTTAATTAGATTAATTATTTTATTGTATTGTATTTTATTTATTTATCACACACAAATTCCGAGGCTGTGCCTCACATTCAAAATATTTTTCTAAATCTTTTATTTTGGTAGATTATCTTTTATTGTGGGAAATTCCTTAAGAATTCCCGTGTTTTGTTTTTGCTCTTTCACCTTGAGGCATGGGGGTATGACAAATTTCGTATAGCCATAACTTTAAGTGGTGCCCGTAATTGGCTAAATGGTTGTGTGGTAAACATAATCGGCTAAATGGTTATACTTCCAAATTGTGTTTTTAGATTATTTTAAATGCTTTGTTGGGTGAAAAATCCATGGAAATCCATGGGCACTCCAACTATCCATTTCTTAAAACCGTTTTCAATTTGATTTTTTGGTTGGAAAGTATTGTCCGGGGTGGTTCCCGAGATACACCAACTGCTCATATTTGATTCGTTGATTCGATATTTAGTTGGGTCGGTTAAATGCCATTTAACGCTCATGGTCCGACCAACTCCATTGATTTGATAATTCGTTAATTAGTTGGGTCAGTTAAACGCCATATACACGCTCATGTGCTGAACAACTCAATTGTTTATTACATGTTATTTGAATTGGGCCAACAAATTGCCATGGAACGCTCATGGGATGCCAATTCACAAACTTTATGTTGCTTATTTAGTTGGGCCATTCAAATTACCATGGAAAGCTCATGGGAGGTCAACTCATTGAACATGTTTCGTTATTTTATTTGGGTTTTTGAGCTACCATGGGAAGCCCATGGAAAGACCAACTCAATAACATTTTACTTTTGAATTATTGTAAACATTATTTATTAAATTAAATATCTTAAGAGAATTACTCACATTATTTTAAATCCCGACTCGTCCTCGAGTCATCACTTGCACAATTTTATTTAGGACACGTCTCTAGTATCTCGTATCAACTTATTCACACAACTTACCCATAAACTCGTAGAGTTTCATCTTCGGCCATCATAGAGGGTTTTCCCTAAGAATCAACCAGTATAATCGATATAGTTCATCTGCTTCTCATGATCACCGTTCGACTACTAGAATCGCCAAGGAGTTTCTGCTGTATGCCAATAACCGATCAACCGTCAACCTTGACAAAACTAAAATACCTTGAACAAGAAATCTTATACTAACTATATCTGTTATATTAAATTATCTACTCTCATTTATTTTCTTAAACTATAAAACTACCAAGTGCACTTAAATCTGTACGCTCAATTTTAACTATAAGATATTTTATTGCTACTTGTCTTTTCTCAACCTCGTGTTAGTTTTCACAACTTGCTTCCCATTTTATAAGTCTTTACTATTAAAATTTAATTATTGTAACTTTTATTATTATTAAACTGAATTTTTTATTATTAAAAATTTAATTTTCATTATTGAATTAAATCTTCCATTAATTAAACTTTTACCATTAAAATTGACTTTTTAATTTAATCTTCAATAAAACTCATCACTCACTTTATTTAGTGATTAAGTTTCATTATTAAAACAATGGTTCGTAAATATATTAATCCCTACTTTGATTTTGATACACCTTGAAAATTTTGAACGTTTTAAAATGATAAATTCATAGTTGTTAGAATAGTCATGGTGGTTCATGCATTTCTAGCCTCGCATTTATCTTATTTTATGATATGCTTCATATCTTATTTTTGGTGTCACAGTTAATTTAAAATTTGCTAATTATTTGAATTTCCATTATAAATCATCGATAATTTAATTTACTTTTTTCCTAATATTTATAACGATTTTGTGAAAAAATAAATTCACGAATTCCCAATTTAATCTAATTTAATATCTTCAATTAACTACCTTATATTTTATATAATTTTAAAGATTCAATTGGAATAGTACTATCTCGGTGATTCGGGAATATCCGTTTCTCAATTTAATCTATTAACAATTTAATTCAAATACGTATATTTTCGCATTACCATTAATATTTAAATTATTAATTACCAACTATAATAATATTTTAGAATATCTTAATCGAATTAATCTCATCTTAAAATCACAAACTTGAAAAGCTATAAACCTTATATTAACTTCTCTTTAAAGTTCTTAAACTAACTAAACTCGACTCACCAAAATCTTCAGCTGAATTTATACTCTCGGTCTTAAGAATTTCGTCCTAATGAATATGAACTTTAAAGATTCTGCATGTTATTAACTATCTTAAGAATTGTTATAAATTAAATTTTTGCGCATATCATCTCATGAATCAAGTTCCTTTATCTATCGCGGTTAACTTCATATTCCACTCTTAGCTTATTCTCGATCATCATAATTCATTTCGAATGTCTACTTCAAGAAATCCATTTTAATCTCCGAAATTTTTAACTTTCCTAATCAAAAGATATAATAGAAATCACCTGGTTTTATTAATCAAATCCGAACATTAAATAAGTATCCCTCGAATTTATATTTAATGTTATCAAAATGTTTGTTTCTTTCAAAATGATGATTTTTAAATGTGTTATAACCCACATGATGGAACGAGTTATGCGGACCTTCCGACGATAAGAGTAATTATGGTCTGCAACATAATTATTCAAATCCTCGCATGGAAATCATAATATGTACAATTGTGTGTCATGATTTAGAACCTAAGGTAGCTTGGGTAACGGTACGAATGATGAGATGATAAGGACATGGTGGATACGCCGCTGGTACATCCTATTTATAAGTGCCCTTATCGGATTGTCATTCGAAGCGTTGCTTCGGTTATTGAAAGTTCTATGTTATGATATTTTCTTTAAAAGTTTAATTATTTTCAAACAACAATGATGTTTTGGTTTTCCTTAATTTCGGGATGAAATTCCTTAAAGTAGGGGAGACTGTAACATCTCGGATTTTTCAAATCCGTATTCGTTTGCGTATAACCCGACCCGGAAACATTTTTAGATCTTTATTGTTATTGGAAATCAAATATTTATAAGACTTTAAGTATCTAATATTCACTTTAGGCCCATCATACTTTAAAAGATGTCCACTTCGTAATTTATGCATAAAAGATTCATTAATTATCCAATTCTCAAACAACAAGGACTAAAAGCGTCAAAAACCAAATTCCTCCCATTTTGGCCGGATAACCACGTGGTGGGATGGCCCTCCCCCACCGAGTGGCGCTATGGGCAAGCTGTTCAGATCGTTTTCTTTAAAATCGTTTCCTAGTTTATTTTTGGCCCGAAATCGCTTATTTTTGAATGAAATCAAGTGTTTTAAGCCCCAAGAAGTCCCTCAAAGCCTAGATACATGTCCATATACATTAACCCTTGTCCAAGAATGCAATCCTCTGGTTATTCTATTGATTTAATCAATAAAGGCCATTCGGTTCTTAAATGAGTAAGTCACCATATTTAGTTCGATTTAGTGAATCCTATATAAACATATCATTTTTTCTCTACCAAAAATCATCCCTAAACCCTACTACACAGATCCCATCCGTCACCTACCTCTGCCATACTTCATATTCTTCGGTTTTTGCGTTATTGTTGAAGATACAAGTTAAGACGGTTGAATTTGCTTGCTTCAGGACCTTTGACTCTTCGTTTCTCTTGATCCTTTCACATTCCGGGTAAGTTGTAAACATAGGAATCATTCATACATATTCTCTAGTCAATAACCTTCAATAAATTTTAGTGGTTGAAGGGTGTTGACTGGTCAAAACGTTTAAAACTCGTTAAAGGGCAAAATAGTCAACTAGTTTGACTTAACGTTTTCTCATACTTTTGGTCGGATTAAACGTTCGATCCAGAAGACTTTTATTCTCGTAACGTAATTTTATTGCTGCTAACCAAAACCCGACTTCCGAATCGTTGTTCGGATTTTGGTCATTACCAGCTCGCTTAAATCTTAAAACAAACGTAACTTGAATTCTAAACGTCCGTTTGGATTGATTCCAGCGACAACGAGCTTGTTTTTACTTATATTATCATTTCCTAAAATCTCAGATTCTGAATTGTTCATAAAATTTGATGTGTGGTGGACGACTCGCTTATTCATAGCTCGTTAATCGCGTTTATTAATCGCTTGTCATTAATCTAAGGTGAGTTTGATCATTCCCATTTTTATACACTGTTTTCAAACGTTTTGGGGACATATGCGTACTTACTCATATTTTCTATCATATATATATATACACAAACTAGCAAACATAATCATTGTGTGAATATCGGTTGAATTCTATTTGCTAATTGCTATATGTTTAATTGTTTACTTGACAACATTCGGAGAGGTCCAACATATCCCCTTTGTATAGGGTTCTCATTAGTATGATCATACGACCGTCTTAGTAACCGGATCGCGATTCGCTTGGCAAAGGTAAACCGATAATTTTAGTCATCATAATCATTGCCTGATTTGGTTGGCAACGATTCATTAACACACTAGCACGATTTGGTTATATACATGGTTTGTTAAGGTTTGATTGATTATTACCACATAGATTGGTTTGCGTTTTTTTAACACTTATTATTTATTATTTATTATATAACTATTTGTTGTGTCAAAATTGGTGATCATCTCACTCAACAAGCGTTGTTGACAAACTCCATTTTCTACGCATATGCCGGTTGCTTTGTATTGAAGATTGAAGTTGGACACTTAGACTAGAACATAGGATATAAACGAGATAACCATTATTTGAGTTTACATTCAGGTATTTAAATTGTTTGTTCTATTTGGATATTGTGTGTATTTATTTTCAATAAAATAATTAAATAGATATTGTCACCTTTTAAGTATGATAGTATCTTCGAGCTGTGAGTAATCGGATCACGCCCCGGTATTTCCGCCTTAGGTTGGGGTGTGACAGTTTTGATTTATCTGCTTACACCGATTCCAGACTACAGATGTTGCAAGATCAATATTAAGTCCACGACAGCGGGATGTCATATATTAGGAAACCGGCTTGTTTTCCGGCAGTGTAAGAAGCAGACAACGGTCTGTACTTCAACAGCCGAAGAGGAGTATGTGGCGGCCTCTAGTTGATGTTTACAAGTACTCTGGATCCAGGAGCATATGCGGGATTACAGTTTGAAGTTTCTTACTACTCCAATTTATGTTGATATTTCGGTTGTTGTTTCTATCACCAAAAACCCGGTTCAACATTCAAAGATGAAACATATTGAAATCCGTTATCACTTTATACGTGATTGTTTTGAAAAGAAATTAATTGATATTGAAAATATACATACGGATTTTCAAAAAGCTGACCTTTATACCAAAGCCTTTGATAAAACTCGATTTCAATATTTTCTTGGTATAAATGGTTTACAATCTTTGAAAGATGTTCAAATGCTCGGTTAAATTACCTTTATTTTCTTTTTCATGTTTTATTTTTTTATTTGTAGGTTTTTAGGGGGAGAAAACAGAAAATACCAAAAAGGTTGTGGTTTGTTTGTATAGAAAAAATTTTGAAAATCCAAAAACATTCAAATATTACAAATTCAAAAACATCGAAAAATGCTCATCAAAATGAGTTGTTGAGCAAAAAAGGGAAAATGATAGTACATTAACGGGATTGATCTAGTACATGAATAAATTAGATTAAAAAATACGTTTGGCCAACAATATGATATGCAATGATAGGCTTGACAGACTATATAGCAACTGATAAGATATAAATATAACGAACGCCGAATCTTGTGGAATAGCATCTTGACGTGTGATACTATATCTAATCAAAAAAGTCAAAAGTTGAAAGATTACTGTGTGTGCATGCGTTCATTTTTGAAGAATATTCTGCTTTATTTTATCTTTCATTTTGTAAAGAAATTCAACTTTATTTTTTCTTTATTTTTATTCAAATATTGGATCCTCTCCTGCGCGATAAGATTATCCGACTTGAGGATTAGTATTTGAGTATTCTGCTTTATTTTTCTTGGTGTTTTGTATGAAATCTTGGACTTTCTCCGCGTGATAATACGGGATTATCCGAATTGAGAGTTGATTTTGTACAACTTCTGCTTATTTTTTTATCTTTTTATTTTGTTAAAATGGAACCTTATTTGCGCGTAATCATACCGACCTCAAAGGAAAATTTTAACTTTCTACTTTATTTTCACTTTATTATTTTTGCATGAGTCACAATTAATCGAAGTTTAAAGTCAATAAAAACGTACAAGTGAATACTCACTGTATAAGAGATAAAAATGTTACATCTGATAGGTGGGATTCCACATAAGATTCGTACTTAATTGAACCTAAATAATATCGTAAAGTTTCTGAAAAGTCTGTGTAAAGTTTAAGAGGAAAACTATATTAGCAATCATCGTTGGGTTACGTGTATAATAATATCGAAAATGAAGTATTACTTAGTGATATCTTTGTCAATATGATTCCCTGCTCGAATTCACAAAAACATGTACTGCTTTAATCTATGTTAGTTTTACTGCTTTACATTTTATGAATTTCCTTTTTGTTTGATAAATTTCAAAATCCAAAAAGATTTTAATTTTTCTGCATTATTTTCGATTTACCGAGCTAGGGAACAATTAAAAACAAAACAAAAAGATTTACCCCAATTTAAGTTAATTCGTGCTTAAAGTATCATTTTTAAAGTATCCGCTTAAATTAATCATTTCCGGTCAACGATTGATCGGGTTTAATGTAAATATTAATATTTAATTCAATTTAACCCTAACTAGGGATTAATTGATTATTTAATTTATTGAATGAGTTTGACTCATTCGTTAATGGATCTAGCTATTCGTTATAATGGTATTAACGAATGACAGGTCATTCGTCCTTATCCATAGCGTATGGAACTAATTCGTTATGGATGCACATTCGCTTTCGCTGACATAACGAATGGGAGGTCATTTGTGTACTGTGTTAACGAATGGACTGTTTATTGTATCATTTGTTAAAATTCAACGAATGTAACTCTTTAATGTGAGTTTTAAACGAATAGCAACTTTAAGTTAACGAATGAGGTCATTCGTTAGTTCAAAAATGACGAATTACCTCGATTCATGTGAAATAATTGAAGGGGTTTATAATCCCAGGTGACGAATAGAAGGTCATTCGTTCATCACTATTTCATCGAAAAACATAGAGAAACCCTTGCAAATTTTTCCTAGAATTTCTAAACTCAATATTACTCAAATTGGTTGATCTGTTGTTATTATACAGGTAATTGCGATTCTGGGGATACAAGATTATAAGATTTAGACAGTATTTTAGGGTTTAATTAATCCTTAAAACAAACTGAAATGAACTAAGTGCAAAGTAGATCAAATACATGGTATTTTTGATAGTTTATGGATGTTTGATCAATTGTTAATGTATTGAGGTCGTTTCGATTCACAATGCTAGGTTTAATTGAGATACAACCTATGAATCGATCAACATTAGATGTTGTTCAATCGTCTTTGACCTTTGAGTATCTGATTAATTTAGACTTTGACTTATAATTGTCAAAATTAATTGATGAAAGTCATATTCATTATTGTATAACGAATAACCTGGTCATTCGTCGAATGTGGTTATTCGCTTGGTTAACGAATAACTCATCGTTCGTTAAAATTAACGAATGGTTGGGTCATTCGTTAAGATAACGAATGAATCATCTTTCATTAATAGTAACGAATAGGTTGAAATGATTCGTTAACGTAACGAATGAATTGATAATGTAACGAATAGGCTTATTCGTTAGGATAACGAATAGCTTGTTATTCGTTATAGTATTAGAATACGAATGTGTTCATTCTTGTAGTTTAATTTAACGAATGAGGTGTCATTCGTTAATTAGAAACAATGTTTTTGATTATTTTAATACTAATGGTTTCATTTTTTAACAGTATGGCCGACGAAAACGTGCCTAATACTGTACCTGAGCAACAACCAAAGTAGAAGCACAAGCTCAAGTCCAAGAGGCTGAACCTGAAGAAGCACCTATGTTATTATCGTGGGATAAGAAGCACAACATTTGTGCTTTCTTAGAAGAAGATCTCTTTGGGAAAGCTATGTTTAGAGATATGATAAACTTTCTGTTGAGGTCAAGGATTTACAAGGCGATATCTACAAACACATTGATTTATCAGAGTATTTTCTGGGCATTCTGGAATACCGCTCGATATGTTGAGGGGGAGAACCATATCGAGGCTACTATTCAGGATAATGTTGAGTTGGATATTTACAAGGAAGATTTGAATCTTGTCAACCTCCTCAAGAAATCGGCTAAGTATGGACTTCGAGCAAGCTTGGATCATCGAGCATGGTTTACTACATCGAGCATGGTTTACTACCTCGAGCATGGTCTTCCAGAACTTTTTCAGGAAATTCTTCTATGTGTTGAAGGCTTCAAGCAAGCTACACTTCTCTGAGCAAGAGTGTTCTTCTATCGAGTACGGATTGCCAATCGAGCAAAAGACTTAATCATTCAAGTTTTAGCTAAGTGATCCGAGCACAAGTGGTCCGAGCACGTTGGTGTCAAGCATAAATGCAATAAGAAGATGTCATATATTCTAAGTATAGACTTCGAGCATGGTTCAGTTCCGAGCAAGCTTCACATCCAAGCATGATGAAGATTACTCAATAAGTCAAAAGGTAGGATTGAAGACATCAAGAAGATTATGCTTGCTCAATGGACAAGTTTGAGCAAAGCAAGGATTAGTCAATAAGAATGAAGCATGCTAGAGGAGAATATTTTCTATGTGAAAATATTAGATAATATTCTAAGTAAAGTATGCTCGAAGACACTTATCGAGCATACAGTGCATATCGAGTCTGCTCGAGCAAGATACATATCATGCTCGAAGACTCTTACACTTGTATTTTTATTTGTCACTCATATGTAATGATTAGGAGATTCTAGAAGGAATGTCAGGGTCTATAAATTGCATCCTAGGTTTCCATTTTAGGAAACGCTGGCAACAGGCATGCAATACGAGAGCAAAAACATTCCAACGAATATTCTCTTTGTCTCCTCGTACCGCCGCCGCCGCCGTCACGAAATCCTAGACATTCTTTTCATTGTTACATTGAATGATATATTAAATGCAGTGAATCTTTGTCTTTGATATTGTTCTTACCGACTATATTTTATTATTTTGTTGTTATTGTCTCATACCTTCGTTCCCATCTGTTGAATATTCAAATTCCGCCAGAATATTCAATAGGCCTTTGGGTTATTAGATCTTTGTGTTCTTGTCAACCTACTTAAGGGTTGAACCACGTCCGGTCCTAACAAGTGGTATCAGAGCTTTGGAAGCTCACTGAAGGCCGCGTGACTGAAGTATTTGAGATAAAGTTTGAAACTTTGAAGGTTTTGAATACAGATCTGCAGCAAAGGACGACCAAGAGGTATCAACAAACAAAATTCCATGACTCATCGGAGAAGAAAATTTTATTCGATGGAAAGTGTTGTTTGAAGCTGCGGCCAACTACAATGACCCAGAGCTGTGGAACTCAATCAAAGAAGGTCAGTATATTCCCTCCCTCGCACCAAACAACAATGCCACCATTGAAAGCAAGATGAAGACACGAGACGACAAGGCACTGTCAATACTGAAATTAGGTCTCTCTTGGGAGATATTGACCAGTGTAAATCATCACAAAACTCCAAAAGAAATGTATGATGCAGTTATTGATATGTTTGAGGGAAATATAGAGCTAAAAGACATCAAGAAGGACAGATTGAAACAGCAGCTGGATCATTTCAAATTCAAAGAAGGTGAGCTACTAAAGTCAGTGTTGCAAAGGTTTATAACAATTGTTAACGAAATCAGAACAACTGACATACAAATTTCTGATTTTGAGCTGAATAAGAAACTGTTGTCCTCCTTGTCTGGAGAATGGTACACAGCCAGCAAGTTAATTAAAGAGAAGGCTAACTTCCCCAACTTCAAGTTGGATTTTTTCTTAGCATTTCTAAAGGCTGTTGAGCATGAGATGGTAAAAAACAACATGATAAGAGAAGAGAAGCCCAGCTTTCCAGTGACAAATGCTTTAGTGGCACCTATGGAAAATCTCACTCTTAAGTCTCAGCAACAGCGGATAGTGGAAGAGCCTTTTGAATCAGGATCAATGTGTGGAGGAAGCCAAGCAAGGTTTAATGTCCAAATGATTGAAGATGATACTGCTTCTATGGCAAATGGACACCCTCCTTACATACAGAACAACTCAAGTCATGGAACAGATTATCAAGCTTTATTCTCCATGTTTATAGATTCCTACCATGCCTTTGTTGCAAAGAATCTGATTAACACAAGTATAGTGCAAGAAGATATTGAACAAATAGATGTGATTGATCTTGAGGATTTGGATATCAAGT
This sequence comes from Bidens hawaiensis, assembly GCF_021521415.1. Classification (NCBI taxonomy): domain Eukaryota; kingdom Viridiplantae; phylum Streptophyta; class Magnoliopsida; order Asterales; family Asteraceae; genus Bidens; species Bidens hawaiensis. The sequence goes on along the minus strand of NW_027492926.1, from coordinate 207,799 downwards.
GGCAAGATGCAATTTTGGTAGTAAGAAGAAAAAAGACTGTATAACAGGACTAGGAGATCCTCTTTCTCAGGACCCAACGACCGTATTGGATTTGACAAGTCTAAAGCCATTTGCTACAATTGCCAACAGCCAGGGCACTTTTCCAGAGAATGTAATCAACCAAAGAAATTTGGTAATTAAGTGAATCAGAACCAGTTCTACCAGAACCAACATCAGAATTACCAAGGGTCTCAACAAAGAAACGAGCTTGTTAATCACAATCCTTATTAGAATAATAACAGACCCCAACAACAACAAACTCGGCCACAACAAAGAAAGAATCAGCTTCAAATTCAGGGAAATCAAAACAGAGTAAATGCCAATGCTGTGAATCAGGCTAGAGATCAAGGAAATGTTGAAGTGACCATGGTACCACAAGATGGGTAGTTTGACTGGAGCAACCATGCAGCAGAGATGGAAAAAGCCAATGTTGCATTCATGGCTAAGGTGCAGGAGAAAGGCAAATCTTCAGGAACACATGTACAATCTGAATCCTCTATTTCTGATCTTCTTTTAACTATTAATGAACTTAACAAGGAGATTGGAAAATGGAAATCTGAGTGTGGAAGGAAGGAGACCTTTCTAAATGTCTATGAGACAAGTGAGGTCACATATGAAAATCAGATTAAAAGTTTGGAGGAAGCCTGTATGCAAGCCTATATGACTCAATCAAGGATGACTGTTGAAATAGAGGGTTTGAAAAGGATGTATACTGAAGAGAAGCTCAAGAATTCAGAGTTGCTGATTCAAATGGAGTTTTTAAAGAACCTAGTATCAACTGGCAACATAATAGGATATGTTGATAAGATGACCTCTGAAGAGAAATACAAAAGGTACCACCACCTTTTTGTGATAAATATCCACTCAAGGTGGACAAAGAAAGCAGAAATGAATATTTAAAGCAGTTTAAGAGTGTATTTGAGGACAAAAAGGAATTTGTAAAGATATATGAAAACGTGACTGTGAGTGAAGAAGGTGAGTTTGTTTTGAAAGAGACTATTGAGTCAAATGAAAAAAAAGAGGAAAAAATTGAAGGAAAGAAGAAATGGAGTGAATACTAAAGTGAAGAAAGCACTTGTAGTTGCAGAAGTCACAGACCTTCAGTGACCAGAAGAAGAAAAAGAAGGTGACAAAGAAGAAGAACAGTGAACAGATACCAAGGCTACCAAAAACAACTCCTAAATTGAAGAAGCACTATGAGAAAATGAGTAGAGAACACAGGGTGTTTGACATATGTGAAAGACCTCAACCAAAGAACAAGAATAATAAATCAGAAAGCTACACATATGATCAACATCCTCCCATTTATCTAGTGTTCTCAAACCATGAACTTTTTGTCATTGGAGATGTTGAACATGAGCCTAGAAGGAGATATGTTAATGAAAAAGTAGCAAGTCACTCAAGCACTCCAACTAAACTGAAAATGATCAAGTTTGTTAAAGAAAAGTACCCTCAAGTGCCTGATGTGAACAAGCCTATCAAAGTGGATTTTAGCAATTCTCTATATCCAAAGACCGCTTTAGGTTTTGACTTCCCAAAACCCAGTGATAGAATCAAGGACAAGCAACTGCTTGAAGATATGGGAATCTATGCTAAAGTGTGGTGCAAGAAGTGTGATGCCTATGGACATCATACTGTTCATGTTGGGTGGTGGAGGAGATATTTTAAATTCCTGATATTGTTTGTGGTTATGACATGAAGGGATGCAAAGAAATGTTTGAGAGATATTTGAATGGGATCAAAAAACTCCTCTGATGATGAAATCCATAGACTGACATTAGAAAAGAAGTTGAAGTCAGTGCTGAAAATCAATGAAGGATCAAAGACACCAGACAAGATTTTCAAGGGGAAGAGGTCAAATGACAATGGAAAATCAAAATTGAGACCAGGTGTTCTGAATGGAGATGAAAAGTTTCTTCCGAAACAAGGCTTTGAACCAAGGGGTTATCAATGGATGACTAAACAAGAAGTAAACAAATGGAAAGATTATGTAATTGACAAAATTGTAGAAAGCATCAAGTCACCAGTTGAATGTGAATCTAATTCAGATGAATCATGTGAAACAATATATGAAGATCTAGTTCCAACTCCTGTTGAAGTTTAAAAATGACACTTATTTACAAACTGATACAGTTTGTAGCTCAGAATGTAACTGATCTTTTTATGTAGCTGTGTGCAGGAACAGTCCATAAATGGAAATGATATATGGTAGATGGACAGTGGATTTTCCTGGCATATGACTTGTGATAAGGAAGCACTTGTAAATTATGAAAGAAAGTTTGAAGGGCCTGTTGTCTTTGGGAGTGATGAGTATGGACGAAAAATTGTTGGAAGAGGCACTCTTACAAATGGCAAAGTATCTTTTGAGAATGTGCTGCATGTTGAAGTACTACAATATAATTTACTCAGCATTTCTCAAGTATGTGATAAAGGATACAAGGTTGCCTTCAGTGATGAGCATTGCTTGATACTTAGCCAGAATTTGTGATTCCACCAGAAATGATAATGATGATGGCTCCAAGAAATGGGAACCTCTATGAGCTAAGAACAAAGAATGCAATCTCTAGAGGTGGTTCATGCTTTGTTTCTAAAGCCACTGAAAATGAAACAAAACTGTGGCATAGGAAGATGTGTCATGTCAATCTCAAAAAAATGAATAAACTGGTAAAAGGTGAGCATGTTGTTGGACTTCCTACTAGAGAGTTCAAATTGGAAGAAAAATTTTCTTCATGTCTCAATGGAAAACAACACAAATCTTCACATAAGAGCAAACTGATAAATTCAATTGATGAAGTGTTGGAATTACTTCACATTAATTTGTTTGGTTCTGTAAGTGTTCCAAGCATTGAGAAGAAGAGATTTTTTCTGGTCATAACTGATTATTTTTCAAGATTTACATGGGTCTTTTTCATGAGAAGAAAAGATGAGACTCCAGAGTTAATCAAAACTTATGTACTGAAAATGGAGAATCAACTTGAAAAGAAGGTGAAAGCGATTAGAAGTGACAATGGATCAGAATTCAAGAATGGAATTATGGAAGAATTCTACACTTCTATAAGAAGATATCATATGTTCTAAGTATAGACTTCGAGCATGGATCAGTTCCGAGCAAGCTTCACATCCGAGCATGATGAAGATTACTCAATAAGTCACAAGGCAGGATTGAAGACATCAAGAAGAATATGCTTGCTCGATGGATAAGTTCGAGAAAAGCAAGGATTAGTCAAGAAGAATGAAGCATGATAGAGGAGAATATTTTCTATGTGAAAATATTCTAAGTAAAGTATGCTCGAAGACACTCATCGAGCATACAGTGCATATCGAGTCTGCTCAAGCAAGATACATATCATGCTCGAAGACTCGTACACTTGTATTTTTATTTCTCACTAATTATGTAATGATTAAGAGATTCTAGAAGGAATGTCAGGGTCTATAAATAGCATCCTAGGTTTCCATTTTAGGACACGCTGGCAACTGGCATGCAATACGATCGCAAAAACATTCCAACAAATATTCTCTTTGTCGCCTCGTACCGCCGCCGCCGTCACGAATTTTAGACATTCTTTCACTGTTACATTGAATGATATATTAAATGCAGTGAATCTTTGTCTTTGATATTGTTCTTACCGACTATATTTTATTGTTTCATTGTTATTGTCTCATACCTTCGTTCCCATCTGTTGAATATTCTGATTCCGCCGGAATATGTAAGGCCCCGAACCACGGGAACCCCACAGTTGGTAATCATTCAAAACACTCGTAAAAATAATTAAACTTAAAAACAATTCTTTTCATTAAAATAAGCATCACAGAGTATAATTAGACGGAAAACGTAAATAACAAAATAAGTTCCCAAAACCCGGGAATTTTGCCCAAAACCAACATAATTATCTTTAATAAAAAATTTTTAAAAATAAATGTTTTAATAATAAAATCTTCAAATCCCGTATGCCCTTCACCGTTCAAGTAGCTTCGTGCACGTCCAAGCGATAAGGCATCCTCTTCCTAACCTGAAACTCACACTAACATGCACACAAAGTCAGCTTAAGCTGAGTGAGTTCAAGTTTTAAATAAGTAATAAAAGTCTTAATAATCATTCCAACGGTTTTAAAACTGTAAACGGAATTACATCAGTTAGGTCATCACATTCATTAAATAATCATCCTTACGCATAAACTTCTCCATACGTACATTCCTATATATATAAATATATATATATATATACATATATATAACATTCAATAATAACATTCAGGGTCGAACAAACGTACAACCCAAACACGTAACATTCAGCGCATGCAAACACAAAGTAGGCATACGCAACATTCAGTAGTCGAGACGACTACGACATTCTCCAAATATTGGACATTCTAATATATATATATATATATATATATATATATATATATATATATATATATATTATATATATATACATACATACATACATTCTTTAACATTCCAAGGCCTACCAATACTAGCAAGCCTATGTAAAATCGTTTAAAACATTTCATCAAGCAAAATCGATTAGGTGTGCATGCTAGCCCAAAACTTAAAAAGAGTTAAACAGGGCATCAAGAACTCACCTGACACAAGACGCGGATTCACCACGAGCTAGAGAATCCCTAAGAAATCCCAAAACTCAATCACCTGTCGGTTTACATTCAATCAATACTAATGACATCAAGATGACTCGTTTATCCTACGAGACGTTCTAATATAGTTCGAGTTACCTAAACCCTCGACCTCATCAAACTTAATCACAACAGCCCCCGAGGTCTCACATTCACCAAAACGACCCTTAGGTACTCCCGGGAATAAAGAATTCCCAATTTGCCCCCGGGAGCACTAGGTGACACTAACATGCGCGTTTAGGAGTCGTTTAGGCCTTTAACATCCAACTCAGCCCCGTGTGGACCCATTATGATAAAATCACAGCCAACAAGTCCACACGACGCCACACGAGTCAAATGGGTCGGTAACCCGCAAGTACAACGCACCAACTATTCAATAAACACAATTGCGCGTTGTACCGACCTGTTGGAGTAACCGACAACCAATTCATCCCCATAACTTATAAAAATGAATTTTGAACAGCCCGTACATCAAACCAAGTGTCCCCTAGCTGAATTGGTCGTTAATCACTTCAACTCTCGCGTTAAACGTGCCAAACTACAATTCTAGACAACCTAGAACATAACAATCAAACTACAACTAGTTGATCAACTTAACGAACACCTATGAATATGATCTTTAAGTATGATATAAGGGACATAACTAGGAAGATTGTGGTGCAAAAACTGACTTCAAACAGCCCCGACAAGAACACAATTAAACATCCACCGGTTAAGCCTAAAACGAACTTATCGATCAATAACGAGTAAAACGTGTAGATTTTAGCATGCGAAGATGAATTTAATTACATAGGATAACCTTTAAAATAAATTATTAAATTTTTACCAGACTTTGATAAATGTGTTAGGTTTATAACAATATTTTTATTATAATTTTCTGTTTGACACAAAAACTATAAAAATTCCTCCAACACAGCAAGGTACGTGCAGCTATTTCAGTGCGCAACAAAATGGTTTTATTTTTATAAAATTCATTATCGAACCAAATTAAACGATTCCAATTGGGTTTGGTTCCTAACTCAAAATACTAAATTCCAGAAGTGGAACCAACAAATTTTGACCTGTCGAAAAAAGGTTATGATGTCGGGAAGACAGACCAGAATCCGTCATCCCGCATCAGCTTTGACACTCGATTTTATAAATTCATAAAAACCATTCAAATCTCGTCCAAAAATTACGTATTATACCTTTCTGGAAACTAGACTCAAATTAGAACATCATGAAATCAAGAATCAATCAAAAACAATGGATTATCATCATGTTACAGACCCTACAATAAACGTATACGAATTTGTCAGCAAACTGTTATCATCAAAACTCAACCTTAACGACCAATGCACGTTAATATGATCAATTAAGGTGTAAAAGACATGGGGAATCATAAAACCGACCTTGAATTGAAGTTTTCACGGCTGAAACTTGGCTGGGCAGAAGAAAAACTAGCAAGGGGGTTCTCCTTGCGATCGGCGCCGCTAATGGGTTAGGGTTAGGTTAATCCAAGTTTTATGATATAAATTAGATGTTACGCATTAACCCTCGAAGTTTAAGGGACGTGTAACTTGGGGAAAAAGGTTAGATAAATTAACATACCGGGAAGATGGTCGGGTCAATGAAAGATGCCAGACAAATCCCAAGAAAACATACATACTACAGGCAGGAAATCTTTAAACCGATAAATTAGCGGGCGTTATAGAATATTCAATAAGCCTTTGGGTTATTAGATCTGTGTGTTCTTGTCAACCTACTTAAGGTTTGAAACAGGTCCGTTCCTGACAGATAAGCGTGTTGTGGTGGATGTTGGGGTCATTCGAGATGTTTTGGGGTTTCGAGACAAGATTGATGACTGATGTGAATTTGACCATGGGTTGATACGTGGTTAATTTAAATGGATCAGGTATAAGGGGAGTTTGAACCGTTCTATGTATAACAATGAGAACTTGTGCGAGTAGTACAAGTACTTATTACACGTGTTGATACATTGTTTGGGAGGACGAAAGGGAGGATACGACGAATGTCGTGTGATGTTGCAATCGGCTTTTGTTGCTTTGGTGCTAAATAAACCACTCAATCTCTCTGAATTGGTTTTCTATCATTTGAAGGAGCCAGCACAAATTCTTAATGTATCCGAGGTTTCTCCAGTTGATTATTAATGACTTGCAGCCTAACTTATTTAAGGATCCGACGAATCTTGCTGATTTGATGAAGTTGGAACACATGAACCTGGAGACTATGAGGCGTTTACGTACCTATAGGAACCAAAGTTTACAAGATCGGCCGAGGTACAAGAGATTGATTAGTCATCTTGCCAATATTGATTACGTAGCCCCACCTAATGATTGCTGGGCTCAGTATGGTTCTGGTTCTGAGCGTGAGGGTGGTGATGGTGGTACAGGTGGTGGTAATGATGGTGGTCAAGGACTGAGTGCTTATTTGTCGTATGCTGAGAAACGCAAGCGAAAGGGAAAGGAGATTATGGTTGAGAAGGAAGATAAACCCAAGAAACAGAGGGTTAGACGGGGTTTGGGTATTGAGATTCCAAGCCAACCACCTATGCCTCCGGTGAGACCGACTACACCTGTCACTATTCTTGTTTCTATTGCTCCTATGATTCCTCATTCTCCAACACCGGTTTGTATGCCTACATCTCAGGTTCCTCCTACTATGACATTGATGACCACTGCAACGTCTGATCCTCAGTTTGGAGATATTTTACAGACTTTACTTGCACAAATGCCAAGTCCACAGCCACAAGCTACTCCAGCAAATCCTACTATGTTGCCGTGACTTGAGCACTCATTTATGTCATTAAACCGTCCTCAGGGTCCGATGACACCGGTACATCCTAACTTCTACCACATGTCTCCCAATGCACAGTTGTTTAATCTGCTGAACTTGATAAATCTGCAAAAAACACATATGCAAGCGGATCGTGTATTCCAAGAGTAGATGTGGGCTGAGCAGCGGACTATATATAGACACATTCAGTTCATTCAAAAGGAAAAGCAGGAGTTGAAAGCCCTGGTTGCTACTCAGGGGAAGAGACTAGACAAGCAGGATCAGATCATTCTACAGTTAACATGTAAAGAAGACAAACTGAAGAAGTTGAAGAATGATGAGCAGGATACTGAAGATGGTGATCTACAACGGGGCGGTGGTATTACATCGTCGGCAGGTAATAAGGCTGGATCGAGTGGTGGTAGTAGTGGTGGCAGGAATAATTTGCAGATTATTCCTTATAAGGATTATACGAGAGCAAATCCAATTGATACGATAGCGGCTAATATGATTATATTTGTGGGTATGGATGGTTTTGTGCATAGTATGGTAAATGCCGATGAGATCGAAGAGGGTGAATTTGTTGACCATTCTTTGACTAAAGAATAAATTGTTCTGCTTCTGGATCTGAATGAGGATGAGGTGGAAGAATTAGGGAAATCGGTGGTTGTGGATAAAGAGTTTGAGGAAAGTGAGAATCCTGGCATTCCACGTGGGAATGTGCCAGATTTTGAAGAAGTTGAGGTGGAAGTCGTTACTACCGAGGAGTCTCCTGACATGTATACTTCGAATAACTCTGATTCAGGTATTCCATTCTTCACTACCGAACATTTCGAAGCACCGGAGGAACATCTAAGACAAGAAAGAAACAAGTGGAACGAAGAAGCAAAGACAAGTCACCTGTCTGCTAAAGAAAAGAAGCGAAAACATGCATTAGATGCTATGTTTGAGCACAACGTCAAACGGATGAACAAGATGATCGAGACGCTTTGATACAATGAGCAAGAAAGAGTTAGACAAGAGAAGGTCCGAGCATCTGCATACCAGATGAAAAAGTACAAGAGTCTGAAGAACGTAAAAGGTGTTATGGTGGCGTGGCAGTGCGATTCAGAACTTAAGGTATACGTGATCAAATAGGAACACGTCTTATATTATTTTAAACGTATACGTGACGTTTTGACGATGCCACAGTGGGATGTGAAAACCTTGGCCAACCGACCATTCAGGAATCCGGGAAACGACAAGTGGGCCTCATGGTTCTATGATCATCTCCTACAAAAAACCCGTTATGGTTTCAAGTTCTTCAAGCCTCAGGTGCTAACTCACAGGTACATTGATGAGATAGATCCGCACATGGGCTGGAGGAATATGATCTTACAGGTGAAGCCGCCGAAGACTATGAAGAGGGCACCGATGAAGACATTCCCTCAGAGTCTATTGACGCCATTCAACAGGTGGTACTACGACAACAGAACGGGTGAAGTGGTAATCGTATTGAGGTCTGGATTGAACACACAATTTGTGACATTCGTGACAAAACTGAATACACCTTAGTACTTACAAAGTCGAATAAGCGTTTAACCGCTTATTGTGTAACGAACAAACGAATAACCGAACGGGTCTGGTTATGACCCAGATATCCCGGGGGGCTATCTATAGTGATATATGTCTATTATAAGCCAACATATTGATATTAAGGCCTTAGTATGATAGCAAACTAGTTAAACGAAAACATGCTCGTTTAACTACCTGTTGTGATCCTAAGCACGAAAGATGATTACGAAACAAGCACTGTATCATCCGTTAAGACAAAAAAGACTTACAAAACACTTAGTGGGAATGTTTTAAGCGATCTGTCAAAATATTTTCAACAAATAGTATTTTTTTTTCTAAATTAACAAGAAATTAGCCAAAAAACACACGTTTTCGCGCTATTTTTCGCACCTGGTATATTTTTCACGCCTAAAACAAAACCCGTAATAAGTTTGGCTTAGGATTTCACGCAAACCAAGGCAATAATGGTCAAAAGAGGCCCAAAAGGGGCTCAATAGTGGCCGGCCGCAATTTTTGGTGATCACCACCTTTATATACATATTTTGTTAAACAAACTTAACACATAAGTTTCATAAAAATATCTAGACTCACTCAGCAGCCTGCTTGCTAATTCAAATACTTCAGCCAAAACCATAAGTAAGTTGACCATTTTAATTAACTTTTAACATGTTTAATCATGTATAAACACATATAAAACTAGTTTGATTGCCAAAAATCACTTCTAACCATGAAAAATTTCTAAAAATAGTCCAAAAACATTTTGTAATCCTACACATGGTTAGAAACCTGTTTTGACAAGTTTTTTTTGGCCATAAACACGGATTAAAGGGTTTAAACAACGTTTTTACGGTTCAGAAGTTCGATTTAAAGCCCTAACCAAAACCCTAAGTTTTGAGGCTGTTTGGTTGATGATACATGCTTGGTTTGTGATATAGGACTTGCACCTATCTTACTTAGAAGCACACGAACCCGGAAATTGGATTAATAGAGCGAAAACGGGCGAAAACCGCAAAGGTAATACCGAAAGGTTCGATTTCGGGTTATTTAAGTTAAGGTTGTGATGTGCATATTGTTAGGTCATGAAATTTTTCATGGATATCAGCAATCATGTCATTAAGTCCCTGTCCAAATTTGGTAATTTTTCGACCATCAGAGAATATTTGGCGAATTTATTACCGAATTGAGATGTTTATTGGGAAAAATAGTTAAAATGCTTGAAAAATTATGAAATTTTTGGGGAACTCAGATTTAATATATTATGATCACATATGAAATTTGGGGTCATTTGAAAAACCCTAGGTATGTTTTGTGCATTTGCGTTTATTCGGATTTTCATAGTCGTTTTTGGCTCGAAAATGATATTTGGCAAGATTGTTAGCTTTTGGAATTGCTACAGGTTATTTTGGAAAGTGTTTTGGTCAGTCAAAAATTTTGGCAGATTTTTCGGAAATCATTTGGTATAAACAGATAATTTTCGGCCTAAATATTGCATATAAAATGATTTTCTAATAAATTTATAAATCAGTAAATAATTCCATAAATATTTTTATAAAAATTTACATATTTTATTTGATAAGTGTCTAAATTTTCATGATATAATGATTAACGGATAATTAATTATGCTAATTTGAAGATTAAACAAAATTCAATTCTAACGAAAACCGGCAAGTTCGTGATTAACAAACCTGTTGGAATATCAGAACATAAAAAACGATCAAAAATCATACTTTCGGATTAATTATGTAAAAACGAACTTTATGTGAGAAATCCGGACAATTTGGATAGATTGTGCGCGTTTTTCACTGAAACAAACCGAATAAACAAAAACGAGCCTCATAGCGAATCCAAGCCCCTAAATTGTGATCTTTCTTTATAACTTAATCATTTTATCAACCAACACGTTTACCCAAGTTTACATCCTTATACATGTTTTCCAAACGCTTAAACGAGGAACTTGGCCCAGGTGGTGAAATGGGAAACTAAGCCAAGTTCGATTTTAAACATTAGGCATTGAACAACATCACAATCTAAGCCTATTGACGCTTTCTGGGCGTTACAGCTATACCCAGACTAGATATACAGCCGAGTCTAGTATGAAGATTATAATAATATTAAAGTATTAATATTATTATAAAATTGACTATAGGGACTAAGTGATAGCAAAGGAAACAAACCCTGAGCTGACCTCGCACTATGTGCCTACAAAACAATGAGTTTCATGACCCCTCTTTTCAAACTATTTATAAACTTTTTGGAGTGAAGAGCATAGTACATACGTTATATATCTGGAAATTGTTTAGGATATAAATCACCTGAACGTTTACATACAAAAAGTCCCTAAAAAACATAACGATTGATTACGTGCGAATGAATAGTGAATAGTATTGTTGAATGATAAATTAAGTGGACATGGTACGAATACCATAACATAATGAAATTACACATGACAATACGTTCACACAAATACGTTGTGTATTGTTAAACATAACAAGCTGGGGGAATAACGTGGTCTGTAACGACCATGGGTGAATAACATGGTCTGTAAAGGTCATGGGTGAATAAAGTGGTCTTTAACGGCCATGGGTGAATAACGTAGTCTGTAACGGCCTTGGGGGAATAACGTGGTCTGTAACAACCATAGGGATAGCGTGGTCTGTGATGGCCATGAGAATAACGTGGGCAGAGGAGGCCACGAGGATATTGTGGGCGGAAGGAGGGCCACAGTGTTGGCGACGATGCGTGATAAATACTACACATGTGCATAAATATGTATATATGTGTATGTCTATCTACATGCTATGTGAATAGGCGTATAAAATACCTGGTTAGGAGGTTTACCCTCATAACATAAGGCCTTTCACTCGAAAAAGAGGTTTTACCTATCCGACTATGTCCTTTGTTTAATACCCATTTCCAGGAAGCTCAGAGCAGGTCAGGACAGAAGAAGTCTACAAAAAGGCAGTAATGTGGTGTAGGAAATATTAATTATTTGTGTATACACTGTGTAATGTTGGATTTTACGTGGAACCGTTGTGGGCAGAAAAGGGGCCACAGTGGTTGATGTTATGCGGAACCGTTGTGGGCGGAAAGGGGGCCACAGTGGTTGATGTTACGCGAAACCTTTGTGGGCGGAGGGGGGGGGGGGCACAGTGGTTGATTAAACACGGAAATTGGAAAAACGTAGTATGAACAAACAATCACGATTTTATCATAATTTCGAATTCATGTTATAAACTTGCATTCATGCATACGTACACACAGATACACAGCTGTACATATATACAAACGTAAATACAGTTTTTATATATGCGCGTACATGCAAACTACGCTTGTGTGTTACGTAGAACTGATTTTGTTAAAACTTATGAAACTCACCAACTATTCGTAGTTGACCTTTTCTTTAAACATGCTTTTCAGGTAATCAGAAAGGTGGAGTAAATTGATTGTGTGTTACTTGTCGGGTTGTGATCGATGCTGTGAGCATTTGAGTTAAAAGTAAAGTAATTAAAGAGCTAGTTTTGATTCTATCACCTAGTCTGTAAAAGATGATAGAATGATGTAATATATTGTAAACTAGTCTTAGAGCCCGTGTAACACACGAGATGATCCAATTAATAAATTTATAAATAAAGAAAATAAGTACATACTGTATATGGAAAACTAATTACATCTATGCTTATATCTATACTATATGTACATAAATTGATTTTATTTATATATGAAATGATTTTTTTTCAAAAAATGAACTTAAAGATAATAATAATAATAATAATAATAATAATAATAATATTAATAATAATAATAATGATAATAATAATAATAAATAATAATAACGCAAGTGCAAAAACATACATGAGAACGGTCCATCAATTGGAAATTTGATACTCAGTATCATATGTATATAATTAAAAGAATTTGGTTATGAATTAATAAAATGATAGTTCTAAGCTACACCATGAAAAAATTTTTATAATTTTCAGTGGGCTTCTCGACTTTGCCATAATGAAAACACATAAAAATAACACGTTAACCTGTTCAATTTTGTGAATGTTTTGATTCACTTGAGCATAATTTTGTATGACATGTTTCACACACTAGATTTAATATAAATTAGAACCATTGATAAGCCTGGAGGTAACATGTCAAAAGTGTTCGCCGTCTTTTCTTAAATTTAATAGTTGTGGGGAAAATAGTCAATTAGCCAAATCCCAAATCTTTTCATTATTTCCAAAAATGTCATTGAAAATAAATTCTAAACTTAAATCATGTTTAAAATTCTAACTTTCATTTTCTTGACATTTTCAAGTTAAAACTTTGAACCCCGTGATGATAAATCTACTTGCATTCTCAAACTTTTAAAAATACTCAAGGTGAATGGTGTGTGTGTGTGTGTGTGTGTAGGGGTGTTCAAACCGGATATCCAAAATTTTGGATATCTGAAGTTCGGATATCCGGACCTTTCGGATAGTGAATTTCACTATCCGAATCCGAATCCGAAATTTCGTATATCCGAAGTTCGGATATCTGATCGGATAGTGATTCGGATATCCGAAAGAAAATTTTGTAAAAGAAAAAGAAAAAAAAATTGTTAAAATCTAACAACATGGTTTTCCACTCCAATTATCCACTAAACTAAACACGCAAATAACATCCTCGTTCAAAATACAAGCCATTGAGATGGAGAATGGATAAACAAATGTTGAAGCCATTATGGATTTGGTGCATACGGAAGAATTAAAGTGGCAGACGGAGATGGTGACTAATGACGGAAGAATGCCGGGGGAAGGGGTGGAGCAGTGGAGGAGGTGCGGATGGATTGGAAGAGATATCCAAGATAAAGACTGGAGACAAAGAACGGCCGAAAGAATGAGTGGTGTATGTTTGTTTTTCAAATTAAGGTTAAATCTAACTTATATATTAAAAATAAAAATATATTAAATTTATATTTTGGATAGTTCGGATATCTGAACTATCCGAAAAATCCCAAAAATACTATCCGAATTCGAATCCGAATTTTCGGATATCCGTGTTTCGGATATCTGAAATTTCGGATAGTTCGGATACGGATTATCGGATAAATCGGATACGGATTCGGATTCGGATACTTTTGAACACCCCTATGTGTGTGTGTGTGTGTGTGTGTGTTATTACATTTTAACATATATATATAGTTTAGTAAATTAACGGAAAAAATAAATTGATAGATTTAAAGCATATGATTATAATTTATAAGAATATTTATTTTTATAAAAATGTATATTACATATAATAAAATTGAGTTTAAAGGAAAGTGAATAATTTAATCATGTTATAAATATAATATAAATGAAGTGTAAAAGGAAAGTGAATAATTATGATTTATAACATAGTTATTAATTTGGAGGGAAAAAATTCATGAGTTTTAACCACAAACAGACACGTGTCCACAGTTATTTTACTTTATTAGAATAGGTAGATTAGTTAGTAATGTTTCTTTATGAACAATTTATTTGATACCAGTTGTATCTGTCACATTTCCGTTTTACGCTTCCGCAAATCGCTCAACGGGGTGTGACACAATTCATTCGGGTTATTGATCCCATGTGGCTTGTTAACTTATCGGAGTCTGATAACGATGCGTTATTCAACGAATAGTACGTGTTTGCTACGCGTTCAAGATCTATAGCTGCAATGATTGGACAATGAAGATGTTTAAGAAGTAAAGTACAAAAGAGCTCGAGACGAGGGGGAGTTTGTTGATACATCATTCGAGCGTCTCGGTCTTTATGTTATTATTATATTAGTTTGTAATGTAAAGGGCATTCTATTAATTATCTATTACTGCCCATTCGCCTTAATTGTAAGGCACATTCGTTACCTAGTAACGAATGTGTCACATTCGTCTAATATAAGTGCCATTCGTTAACCTAGTCTTAACGAATGAGACAACGAATGTAGGGCTATTCGCTACATGTAATGTATAACGAATGAGTATGCTCATTAGTAGTTTTTAATGTAGCAAATGCCACATTCGTTAAGAGTTATCTTAACGAATGTAGTCATCCCTATATATATCTGTAAATTAAGATAAAGTAATAACAGTTCCATAAACAGTATTCCTATCTCGTTACTCTGCCCAATTTCCTTCAGAACGCACACGCTTAACACAAACTAAAGTAATCCATCACTGTAATCGTATAATCATGAATCTGAACATCACGATGTCATCTATGATCTAGACCCGGCTCGTAAACATATTCACACAAATCCACTATCACCAACAATAGCAATACAAAGTCTTCCCTAGATAAAACTAGAGGCATACACAAATCATCATATACTTTGAACAAACTTGCATCAAGTATATGAAATCAAACATTAGATTAAGAGGTAACACCAACGAGAAATTACCGGTTTATCTTCAAAACACCAAAAGAATGGACACCTAAAATATTCTCTTCGTAAATTGTTGTGTCGACAGAAGTAGAGAACCAACAAAAAATACCCTAACAATTCTTTCGTATGTGCGGCCAAAAAAATCGTTACATGTGCACACCAAAAAAAAACTTTTTATCTTGTTCTTGTTTCTTGAGGTAAAAGTCTTCGAGGCCCACAAAGTATCACCACAAATACTATGTGGCCCAAAGTAAATCACCAATTGTGATTTATATGCATACAGTACGTAACAAAAGAAATAATAATTCCTTTTCTTTCTCCTTTCTTTTATTAGTAATAGTAATAATACCCATATAGGATAAATGTTTGTTGGGCTTAGGGCTGGAACCGAACCGAACGAACACGAACAAGGCTTTTTTCTTGTTTGTTTGCTAAGAAAATAATGTTTTCATGAACAGTTTACGAACACTTACCGAACGAGATATATGTTTGTGTTCGTTCATTAAGGAAATTAATATGTTCACAAATGGTTCACGAACAATTGTGTTCGTTTATGTTCGTTTGTTTAAAATCTAAATGAACATAACTTACCAAAGATAAAAGAACATATATGAAAAAATGTAATTGAACACAAACAAACATAAATGAACTTAAATGTAACACTTAAATGAACACAAATTAACAAATATAAAGCCTTTAAACAGATGACTTATCCAGATAATATTTAATTATTTTCTATTAATACATAAACGAACATAAATGAGTGTTCATGAACATAAATGAACGAACGGAACATGTGTTCATGTTCATTCGTTTAATTAAACGAACACAAATTTTTTATTCATGTTCGTTCGTTTAATAAATAAATGAACATAAATGAACTTCCCGCCGAACGGTTCATGAACAGTTTACTGAGCGTTCGGTTCATTTACATGCCTAGTTGGGCTTTCTCATGGGCAAAAAAATACCCCCAACAAATCTCCCCCTTTTTGTCTATGAGAAAGAACTCACCACCCCGGCGAGCGAGCAACATATCTTCAGTTTTTCCCTTGCCAAAGCTTTTGTCAACATATCGGAAAAATTATCATCAATGTGAACTTTATCAAGTTCAAAAAACATGTCTCCAATTGCATGTCTTATCCAATGATACCTCACATTAATATGTTTTGTTCTTTTATAAAACATAGAATTCTTAGCAAGGTGAATAGCACTTTGATTATCACAAAGAACAACATAGCGCTGTTACATAAAACCAAGCTCTTGCATAAATCTTTTCAACCACAATAATTCTTTGCATGCCTCTATTGCTGCCATGTACTCTGCTTTGGTAATAGACAAAGCAACACACTTTGCAGTCTTGACTGCCATGACACAGCTCCCCCTGCAAATACAATCAAATATCCAGAAGTGGATTTCATGTTGTCATTATTTCCTGCCATATCAGAATCCGTATAACCAACAAGTATCGGCTCCCCATTTCTAAATTTTATACCCAGTTTGGAAGTACCTCGTAAATATCTAAGTACCCACTTAACTGCTTCCCAGTGCTTCTTACCAGAATTTGACAATAACCGACTAACAACACCTACTACATAAGAAATATCGGGTCGTGTACATACCATTGCATACATTAAGCTGCCAACCGCTGAGGCATATGGAACACCATCCATCTCTTCAATCTCTTTCTCAGAAGTAGGGAAATCTTTTTCAGTTTGCTTAAAGTTGGGAGTAATAGGTGTACTAACCACAATAACTTTAAACATCTTGAATCTGCTAAGCACCTTTTCAATGTATTGCACTTGTGACATGTGCAACTTCTTTGAAATCTGTAGTCCAAAGGGAAAGGGAAGTTTGAAGATTTTGAGTGCAAACAAATAGGGTATAATTTAAATGCAACAAAGGAACACAAAAATTTTAGCGTGCAAAACCTCTCAAGACGAGAGTAAAAACCACGGGACTACTAGAGCCACTTCAAATCCATTATCACCAATAATAACAATACAAAGTCTTCCCAAGATAAAATTAGAGGCATATACAAAATCATTATATACTTGGAACAAACTAGCATCAAGTATATGGAATCAAACAAAAGAATAAGAGGTGACACCAACAAGAAACTTTCGGTCTCTGGAATGTCTCTTATCTTCAAAACACCAAAAGAATGGATGCCCAAAATATTCTCTTCGTAAATAACAGTGTTGACAGAAGAAGAGAACCAACAAAAACTGTCCATACAATTCTTTCGTATGTGTCGGCCATAAAAATTGTTACATGTGCACAACAAAAAAAAAACCTTTTTATCTTTTCTTGTTTCTTGAGGTAAAAGTCTTGGAGGCCCACAAAGTATCACCACATATATTATGTGGCCCAAATTAAATCACCGATTTTTATTTGTATGCATACATTTGGTAACAAAAGAAATAATAATTCCTTTTCTTTCTCTTTTATTTTATTAATAATAATACTCATATAGGATAAATATTTGTTGGGCTTTCTAATGGGCAAAGAAAAATACCCCAACACTTTTATCTAATCTCCTAGCACCATGCCTTACATGATACTCACGTATAAAATCATGTAACCTGGTAGGTGATGTGGTGTGGGGTATATATATTTTTTTTTAAGTTTTTTCACACAACATCAGATTTAAAAAAAATGATTTTCACCTAACTTAATGATGACCGTCATTCGAGTAATGTAAAAACCTAAGTAACCTAAGTAGCTATGATAAGTTAGGTATCGTATCCACAAGGAGTATGTGGTCAGTGTAACATGCAATCAATTTCTAACTTTATTAAGTAACAATCAAGAGTGCTGATCACACTAGCAAACAATTGGTTTTAAATTCAAAGAATCAACTTACGCAACTTTCAAGCAATAAACAAAGACAAATCACACTCAGGGTTCAAGCATGTATTAAAATAGTAATCTCATGTTCACTTAGCAGATTAATTGTCAATGATCAAATCAGATTGGTTAACTAGTTAAACCTTAAGCATCAACAATGGATAACACACGGCATTGGTTATCAAACGGTCCCTGCCAATGTGACTCAACTAAGGGCAATTGTATGCTTCATCATATTCAAACTAATCAAACAACCCTATAAGAAAGTATCACATCAACTAGCAAACTAATCGTTCTGATCAAAATAAACCAAAACCGACTGAATGCACAATAATGCTAAACATCAATACTCATAGTTTAATCATAAATGATTACAAATAGTTTGTTCTTTAACATATGAGAAAACTATAAAAATACAATACTCTACATCCCGGGTATGTAATGCCCCTATCCCGGTGCCCTACATTGGATGTTGGATTTACTCATAAACACAGTTCTAAAATCAGAGTTAATTAAAACTTTCGCGGAATACTTAAAACTTCAAACGTTACATCACAAAACATTAGTTTTTTTTTTCTTAAACATATAAGCTGTCTTTTCATAAACATTAACAAAAAACAATCATGGCACTTCTTAGTAGATGCCAGCCTCTTCAGTTCATGCCATGTGCCTCACCTCAAGCCAACTGCTTCAACCTATTTGCCTGCATGCATACTAAGAGTCAGCTACGTTGAGTGAGTTTTAGTTAATCAATTAACATACAATACATTCACATTCTTACTTATGCGTTTCTGAAGATACGTATTCGTACCTTACTTACTATTACTTCTTTCATACATACTTACATACATGCACACGTACTTACTTACATACATGCACACGTACTTACATACCTCCTTTCATAAAACCCTATGGTATACCATGAGCTATTCTACCTCAACCATCACAGATATTATTAGGGTCTGGTCCCTATCATCACAGATATTATTAGGGTCTGGTCCCTATAATCATAGATATTATGAGGGTCTGGTCCCTATCATCACATTTATTGTAAGGGTCTGGTCCTAACATCATAGATATTGTAAGGGTCTGGTCCCTTCTTTCCATACCATGATTAAACCATACATCTATACGTACTTCACTGACCTGTTATATATTTATATATAATCATACACGTCGACATACATACTCTTAACTCTCTCTATACCATTCGTGTATCATTTATAGACATTCACGTGGCATACACTTACCACTTAAGGTAAGTGTATTCACTAAACACATAGGAGTATGCACACAGCCCCGAAAACATCACAGATAAAAAGGCTAGAAACTCACCTGCAGTCGGTTTCTCTCTGAGTTAATGGTAATGCTCTTCCTTAACTGTGCACGGCTAACTGTGTAACAAATTACGAGTATCAATTGTCTATTACTACCACTTCATACATCTATGTTAATGAACCCTTCAACTAACGGAGGTCCGGGGCAGCGCCCCCGGTAGCAGGGTCTAGGGGCGGCAGCCCCTAGCAGGGTCCAAATGGCAGAGCCCCTGGTTGTGGTCGAGCTGCCAGGTCAGCTTGGAAAACTTTATTTCGTTAATAGGCCTTTATCAAAAATGCCTCAGAAAACCATTCGCATCACATGGCAAAACCATTAGCGTTGCATGGTAAACCAGTCGCATGGAAACCATTCGCATGGAATTCAGTCGCATGAAAACCATTTGCATGGAAATCGTTCGCATGGAATCCAGTCGCATGGAAACCTTTCGCATGGAATCCAGTCGCATGTAAACCTTTCGCACGCAAACCATTCTCATGCAAACCATTCGCATCGCATGGCTGTGCAATGCGATTCAGTTTCATTCGATCAGAATTGCCTTTTCTTCATTTTTACCATTTTAAAGCTATTTTCCTCTGTGACTCTTCCTTATGGCCCGATTTTACCTTTTTTATGGGTTTTGGGTCGTACCAACTTTGTCTACCCGTGTTTTACAAGGTTCGAACATCACCTTTTTGTCCTATATCACACCCGGTGGGTTACGGCCTACCAAGTTTATATTTTTCTTACTTCCCACTACCCGATCTACTAATATATCAAGTTGCATGTCGAATCTGACCTTAAAAACTTAACCTTTTTTTGTTGAAACTCACCTTTTTGGTCTCGGGTTTGGGTTTGGATCTGGACAACCCGTGGATCTTAGAAGTGTTTCTTGTTGTTTGATGATGTTTAAACACGAGATTTACCCTTCCTTAGGCTCGGATTTGGATCCGAGTGTTAGAGAGAGAAAGTGTGTGTTCTTGAGTGTGTGTGTGTGTAGTAAGGAAATGAGAATGGAGAAAAATGAGGAGTGTTTGGGAAATTTGCAGTTTAAATATGGGGTCCATGGGCCTTACGGCCCATAACCCTCTCCTAACCACTCCCAAGCCCAAACCCAACATAATACAAACACTAATCACACAATTAAATTAACATAACATTCTTTATTTATTATTAACGAAAAGTAGGATGTCACAGGGTATGATTCGAGAAGATTAGTCGCGCCTCGACATCGAAAGATCTTCAATTATGATGATAGAAGCCATACGGATGATATCTGGATTATTCAAAAGGATGGAAATGGTCTTTTAATCTCTGGAAACGGCTCTAGAACGTCAAGAATGAGTCTAGGGTCATTAAACTGATAAAATATATTAAACCCTAAATTTCCAAATTTTGATGCGACGGGGTCCTCTTAGTAGCGCGATGGACCAAAAGTCAACATATTAGTATAACAAGTCCATCGTGTATCACGATAGACTGTCTTCAACCCTGTCACATAGCGCGATGGGTCTTCTCACCATCCAACTTTGTTTTCTCGTCTCGTTTCGCGTGCTGGTCATCCCGGGTCTTCATTTCGTGCTCATACATGCCCAAAATAGCTGCAATAATCACTTGTGACCTGAAACAATATACACACATATGAAATATCGAAGTTCGTGAAATAAACAATTAAAAACTAATAAATTAACATGCTAAAATATGTACAAAATAACCAACTATCGCATCCCCTCACTTATCTTTTGTTTGCCCTCAAACAAACTCTAAGGTGAACATCAACCTCCATCATAGGTATGTCAAATTATCCCCATTAATACTAGTAAGGTTTAAGGTTATAACCAATTTTCTAGACTGACACTTTCTAGATTGACACTCCAACAAATATATTTAATGATGCTATAAAAAACAATAGATTCACCCAAACGAGTGTATTTTGATTCCGGTTAAGGCATACATGCTCTGTAACGTCCGTTAATTTCCGATAAAAAGATTTAACCATGTAGTGTTGCGTACACCTTTCGGGCTTGACCCGGCATTCTTCCGAGAGCTCCTTGCCACCCTCATAAACGTATTTTACTTAACTTTTCTTACAAGTTCAACCATTTGTAAAGTGGAGGGGCTAGGATGTATTATTGTTAATATATTATTTACAAAAAAAAGAAATTAAAACCTAACCCTACCCCCTAGTCCGATCGGCACCCCCCTCCCCCTCTCTTCTCGATTTTCGTGCAAGACTAGCCAGTCTCCGGCCATCCAAACTTCAATTCCAGGTCGGTATTTAATGTCTACAACTCTTTTTCACCTTAACTCATCCATATGGCGCGTTTATTCGTCGAAATTCGGTTGTTTTTAGGCTTGTCGGGTGGCTGTCCAATTGGGCAGTTTCGGGGCTGTTTCGGCTAAGGTTTTTGCACCAAAAACTTCCTAGGTATGTCACTTACAACATACAAAAATTTCATGGTCTTTGGAATTGGTTAGGTCGGCCAATTGTTAATAGTTTGAAAACTAGGATTCATTTGACTAGTTTGTGAGTTGTTGTGTTTAACGCGTTGTTTGAGGGAATTGAAAACCAATTCGAATGTTGTAGACTCGGCATGATATGTTGGCTGTGAAAAACTGATTTTTTGAGTATTTGGGGTGAATTGGTTGTCGGTTACTTGAACGGGTCGGTTACTTGAATTGGTTGTCGTTTATTGGTAATTTGTCCATCGTGCTTGCGAATTACCGACCCATCCAACTCGTGTAGCGTCATGTAGACTTGTTGGCTGTGATTTTACTAAATTTGGTCCACACGGCACTGAGTCGGTATCTATGTGCATAAACAACCTGTTAACGCGCGTATCCGATAAAGTCAACAACTTTCGGGGGTAAATTGGGAACCCTTTGTACCCGGGATTATCTAAGGGTGGTTTTGGTAAATACATGGCCTCGGGGGCTGATGTAACTGAATTTGGTAATGTCAAGGCTTTAGGTCAATCAAATCATGTTAGAACGTCTCGTAGGATAAGCGAGTCGGTACGTTTAGTTAGTAATCTTTGTGTGCAATCCGACAGGCTTGTAAACTGTGGATTGGCTTTGAAGTTCTCAAACTCTTTGGTGTTTGTGTGGCTCGTTTCAGGTGAGTTCATGATGCCCTTTTTACTATTTTTATGTTTTGGGCTAGCATATACACCGAAATACAAATTTTATACGATTTTACTCGTTACAACGATTTGAATGGTATTACATGGTCTTACTCGTGATTGTGCATTTTGAAAGCTATATTGGAATTATTTGCTACGCTTTAGGATATTTTAGACTCGTTTATGGTTTTATATCCTTTAAGGTTACATACGTCGTTGACGGTCTAGACTCGAGGAAGTTAACAGGCTTGGTAGAAATTGAATATGAGTAGACCTATTTACTTGGTTCACGTTGGGATGATATATATATATGTATATGTATATGTATATGTATGTATGTATGTATGTACGAGTATATGTTACCTTATAACCTACGGTTGTGTGATGATATTTACTTCCTCGTGACTAAGAATGATGTGAGTAGGCTTATTGATGTGTGTGTGCATGGTGATCACGGCTGGGTCAAATATATTACTCGGGTTTTCAAATCCCGTGGTGGAGAGGCCCGTGTGGCGTGATCATCATTTTGGCGGGTCAAATATATTACTCGGGTTTTAAAATCCCGTGGTGAAGAGGCCCATTGTATTTTGAGCCGTGATCAGATCAAATATATTACTCGGTTGTACACGTGGTGGAGAAGCCCGTATCACGTGCTTGGATGTGTAAGCTGTGACCGAGTCAAATATATTACTCGGGTTTGACCCGTGGTGGAGAGGCTCGTGTCACATGCTTAGGTCTTACCGCGTCCGGGTCAAATATATTACTCGAGTCTTGACTCGTGGTGGAGAGGCCCGTGTACGTGTGTTCGACGATGAATGTATTATTTGGTGAATTATATTAATTATTTTATTATCATCCTCTCTATTATAAGTTTTGAAATAAAGTATGAAATATTGTTTATGAAAACCTGATCTCACTCAGCTCTAGCTGACTTTGTGTGTATGTTAGTTTGACTTTCAGGTTAAGGATTGGAGGTTACCGCTTGGACGTGCTGGAGACTACTCGGAAGGTTGAAGGCATTTCTGGTTAAGGATTTCAAATAAAACGGATATTTTATCTACATTCGATTTTGGACACTTGTACCCGTGTTTGGGACTTATAATACTTAAACTTTTTCCGCTGTTATTTACTCTGAACTGGTTTTAAAAACAAAGAATTGTTTGGCTTTAAATTTTTGTGAAATTGTGGATGTGATTACCAACTGTAGGATTCTCAGGATTCAGGGTCTTACATGCTCATACCCCTCACACAAGCTCGGATGGGGGGTAGTGCTGGTCGGACCGTCGTCTAGGGCACGTAACTTTTGGGAGCCAATTTTTTTATATATTTTTTTATATATACATTTAAAATATAAAACTTATAAAATATGATTTGATGTTTACCATGTTATAATTATTAGCCCCAAATTTTTTTTATTCATAATCCATTTAATCAAGTTTAAATTATTGGGGCCAAACTAAAACTAAAAACTAAAAAATTAAAATAAAAACCCAACGCAAAATAAAAGAAATTGCAGCCGATGGAAATTCCTGTTTGGCTCATTCCTTCTTTACGAATGATGAACAATGACCAACTCAGTCGACCAACTGTAGGTTTTTCATTGACCACCAGGCTCCTTCGCGGTTGACAAAGCTGTGTTTTTTTTTTCTAATTCTAGGAGAGCTTCACGAATCATCGGTTAATAGTTAGTTATTTTGGTATTTGATTTTAATAATGTATTTCTCTATGTTTATTGTTATAACATTAAGCATCGTCTAAAAAATAGTTTATATATGTCATTACTCGTTAAGGCTAAGGGCCTTTTTAATTCGACTCGACCGAGGTATTTAAATCAATGTTTTCAAACTCGGCCCATGCATCGACCTCGGATGCCTTACCGGGTCACAGGTCGGACCGGACAGGGAGGACGGACCGAACATTGACCCAGATGACGTCATAAATAATATAAATTAAATAAAAATTAATAATATGTATAATATAATTAAGCTATATATACAATCTAAAGAAGCACGTGTATACATAAATATTTCTAAAAAGTACTAATAGCTAAAAAGATTAGAGTTAAGTATTAAGTTAAAAAAACCTAAAATAGTAAGAATTAAAATGAAATTTAATTAAATTATAAATAAATAAATAAATAAATAAAAGGTTAAATATGATAAGGTTAAAAAAGGAAGAAACCATGTCACTAAATGCCAAGACACGGCCTACAATCTCCTTTATTTTAATTAATAAAATATAATTTATTTAAACTAACGATGCAAATATGCAGTTTGGGTTTAACCTAAATTTAAAACCTATGCGCCGTCATCTTCCTCTCCATGAGTCATAACTTTATCTCATCTCACCACAGATAAGTTTTGTTACTGAATCGTCTCACCATATTTATCTTCATCTCCATCCTAACTCCGTCTCCATCTTCATTTGTTTATTTCAAAATTCGCCCGATGTACAATGGTCGTAATTTCAGCCGGAATTGTGATCGGAATATTCTAGATGTTTGAAACACCGGTTAGAATGCCAGATTTACTACAGTTACTGGTTCACCAGGTCTGGCCCGACTGCAAACCGAAAGAATCGGCCGGGTTTTTAGAAAACGGGCTAAATACTAGAACCGGACCGGTGTTTGTAGCGGATTCCGGCCGTCCGACCGGTTGGTCTGTTGCGGGTTTCAAAACATTGATTTAAATCCTCAGAGACAGCCCTGCCCTCACACTATCAACATTCCTCTATGTTTAATATCTAGACTAGAAAAAGTTGTACTAGTATATATCTCTGCCCTAAAAGGCCGAGTCACAACTTAATAACCTTGCAGGTCAGTCATATCTCCACCCATTACTCACCAGCCGCATAAAGACTCGGACTACGGATTTTGCTGAGGCTTAGATATGGGTGCGAAATAGGCATATTTAGTGACTAAGGTGGATGAAACCCAGTTTATTCAAGCAAACAAACAAAATAATTTAAAAACAAAAACCAGTATTAACAGATAACTAAAACAATACATGATAACTATTTTTGGCTTTTTCAAATTTTTTGTTTGCCAAATACTAATAAACATAACTGAATCACATATATACAACTATGACTGAGACATATGTATATTGTATACTATTCTCTACAGCTGATTATATATACAACTATAACGAACTAGATTTCATCAGAAATGGATAAAATAGAAAGCCAAAGCTGACATGGTTTGTAATGTGGGGTTTAACAAACGAAAAGTGTCACACCCCAACCTAAGGCGGAAATGCCGAGGCATGATCCGATTGTTCACATTTCAAAGGTACAATCATAAAATAAATATGACAATATCTATTAACTTAATTATTTCAAATTACAGTGTACAAATATTCATAACACAAACAAATAATTTAAAACAAATAATCCAATCAAGATTCAAATAAAAATAATCTTCATTAAGTTCCCTATGGTCTTTTCTAGATGTTCTTCAATTCAAACTTCAATTCAAAAGGCAACCTGCGTATGCGTAGAAAATAAATAGAGTTTGTCAACAACACATGTTGAGTGAGATGACCACCAATTTTTCACGAATAATAATACTATATATATATATATATATATATATATATATAATATACGATAAATGTTAAATGTGCAAGCAAACATATATGAGTAATAATCAATCAAACCATAAACAAACAATGTGTGCCATTTAATCGTTGCCTTGCGAAATGGGCATTGGCTACAATGACTGACTGAGATTGTCGGTTTACCATCGCCATGCGAACGGGCTTTGGTTACTACGAAGGCGTATGATCATACTGACTTGCTAGACTTCAAATGGACCTCTCTGAGACTTGATAGAATATAAACACACTTAAACAAATAGCAATTAGCATTTAACTGAATTACACACGATAATTATGTTTGCGAGCTTGTGTATATATATGATATAAAATATGAATGGGTACGCATATACCCCTAAAACGTTAAAATCAGTAAAATAAAGAGGAATGATCAAACTCTCCTTATTGCGTAAGCGAGTAAACAAGAATATGAATAAACGGTTAAATAATAAACAAGTCGTCTTCTACTCGTCAAACAAAATGAGTCAAATAAACCTGAAATTTTAAGATAAATAAATGAGAAAAATCAAACTCGTTGCCGCTGGAATCGTTCCAAAGGGACGTCCAGAACTCCGGTTATGAGAAATTAAACGTTTAAGCGAGCTGGTAATCCGAACATCGAGTAGGAAGTCGAGTTTTGGTCAATATCCTTAAAATTTCGTTACGAGAATAAAAGACTTCTAGACCGAACAACGGTTGTAACCAGAAGCATGAGAAAACTAGTAGTCAAACTTGTTGACTATTATGTCCTCTAGTGGGTTTTAATCGATTTGACCCGTCAATACCCTTCAATCTCATAAATCGATTGAAGGTCATTACTAGGGAATATATATGAATGATTTACAATGAACAACTTACCCAGATAGTATATGAATCGATCGAAAGATGAAGTCAAAGGTTAATATTACTATAAAGTCAAACACTAAAGCTTGTTTCTTCAAGTAATATGGCAAAAATGAAGAATTTATGAAGAATGGAGGTGGGTGACGGCTGAGAGTAATATAATTAGGGTTTAGGGAAGTTGTGGTAGAGGAAAATATGTCTTGTTTATATAAGATGCACAAAAACGAACCATATTTAGTTAGTTTACTTGTTTAAGAAACCGAATCAAGTTTTAATGACCAAATCAATATTGTAAGTAGTAAAATTCATTCTTGAGGAAGGGGTAATGTATATGGACAAGTATTTAGCCTATATGAGATTTCTTGGGGCTTAAAAAACTCGATATAGTCCAAAAATAAACGATTTTGTGCCAAAAACGAACTAGGAAACAAGTTTATCAAAATAATCTGCATAGTGGAGTGGAGGCAGCGCGGTGGCCAAGGGGCTAGGTGGCCACATGACGCTCTGACAACATGAGGGAAAAGTTTGATTTTTTAGCAATAATAGTCCTTGTACTTTCTAAATAGGTTAAAAATGGATTATTTTTAAAGTTAAATCAAAGAATAAATAACTTAAAAAAATATAAAGGGTATAAAATGAAAATACAACTCTTAAATACTTATAATTGCAAGATTGTATTAATGATAAAGAACCGAATAAATACTTATAAACGTAAACGAATACGAATATGAAAATTCTGAGATGTTACAAAAAGGAATAAGGTCCAAACGAACTCCAAAGGGATAATGTCGGGTAAGGAGTTCTATTTAGTAAGGATATACATGTACGGTTTTCTAAAGTCCTAATCTCCATACAGGTGGTGGTATTAAGATCTCAACATGCATATGACAAACAAGTTCTAATTCTGTGAAACATACCGGGTACACTCAAATCATAATATGGCATGTTTTGATCAATATATATATATAAATTACTAGTTTATAGCCCGCGTGTTACGCGGGTTTTGTTAGATTTTGTTTTTTCTAATGATATTTTTATTTTTAAATAGAGCTTTGGTTAGAGTTAATACTATAATTTAATTTGTTTCTTTTTTATTAAATTTTTGTAAGGAGGTTTGTTTGGATTTATTATATACACATTAGTCCATTTGTCATTCAGGCAATGATTTTTTTAATGAAAAATATTTTTCCATTTCTTATTTAGGTTGATTACAATTTTATTTTTTCTACTTAATGTCCATTTGTGTTCATTTAGGTTTGCTCTATTATGTTTGTTTAACTTGGTGTTCTCTTACACTCGTTAACTATTCATTTAGGTTTTAGCTGAACGAACATGAACATACTCAGTTTTTTAATCAACGAACATGAACACATAATTATGTTAGATTATAAGTTTGTGTTCGGTAAAGTTAAATGATCGAACACGGACATGCCACAGTTCGTGTTCGTTCGGTTCATTTACACACCTAATAAGTGCCATTATACTTCACAAAAGATCCTATAGATTTAACAAAAACTAACCTTTAGAATTTGTTGCAAAGCTACGATACCCAGTACATGTCATGAAAACTAAAATTAAATTTATAAACGAATATAAGATGTAAAACTAACCTTGAAGTCATTGCCAAACCTATTTTATGTAACAAAATAAAGAATATATGTGCAAATTCAATGAAAAATGTAATAAGTTTTCCGATGAGATAAGTCCACCACAAAATAGAACGAAACAATAGGCATAAAGACTAATGGTCAACTCTATTTTTCTTCCACAACTCAAAGATTAGACCATGAAGCTCTTCTTTAGAAAATGAAGCGTTCCATATTCCTATCAATTATTCCTAAATCAACAATAAAATGATACATAATTAAAAAGTGTGTTGATGTTACTCAAATATTGTATAAGTATCATCATATTAACTTGAACACATTTACTTTGTGTTATGGAAATCCTCATGTTAGTTTTAAGGATAGATTAACATCATCAGACATTTATAACATGTTAAAAAGCGCTAACGCATATGTATTAAAACTTTTAGTTATTCATTAGTGTAAAGCGGTTAACCTGTGCATGCAAATCAAAGGACGGGCAAGAATCGTCATCACTTCCTTGAGCACAAACACAAGAAAGGCCTCTACCAGACTACCAAGCCATGCCACTGATCCTGCCACACCCTTGGCTGTAAATAAAGATATATAATGCATAAATGAGTTTCTAACCCATTAGGTTTTGTTGGTTTAGTGTTTTATTGAAAACCGAAAGTAGTGGTCGTCTTTGGTTTTCGACATTACCATAACCAACAAAAGCGACCTGGACCAAGTTTTAGTAAATTCATGAACCGAACCGAACCGACCCGACCCGTTATGTATAACCGAATGATGAAAATGTTAAATGGTAAACTCAAATTATCCAAGCCCAAATGTATAATAACGATTTAATTAGTTGTAAAAAATGTAGAGCACAAACTTTTAGACCCAATTACAATTTTTTGGGCTACTTTAGTTAAGCCGAAGCATTTCAAGACCAAATTTTGCTAGCGGTTAACGACCCATAATTGACCCTGACTAACTGGAATTGCTCGTTTATCCTTCTCTGGTTAACCAGAAGTTCAGATACATAAAGTAGTTAGGTTAGGTACCTTAGAAATACTCATACTCTGTTGCAAGTCTTAGTTTTTCACAAGAAGCAAATCATTCATGTAGCGTGTTTCGACTCCTTGCACTCACAACAAAAAACATATTATTCTCGTCTCTATACAAAGTATCGAGCATCTCAATGCTTTTAAATCGTCGTCTGATCAACATTCAACAGCATATTATAGACTCTTGAATCAACAACCAAGCCCGAACCATTTCGTTTGTTATTAATAGACTCGGGAGTTGCATTGTCATGGTAAATGAAGCGGCCAATGAAACAGAATCCTAAAAACAAAAATAAGGAACTTGCTTAGATAATGATAAATATAAAATTTTGTTTAATATTATCAAAAATAACAACTACCTTAAGGTTAACAGTTTGTTGATCCTCACTTTCAACAGAATTAGACTCACCGACCTAAATTGTATAAAACAAAATAACAATAATTATAATGCAATAATTATAGTGCATGCATTTCTATTACTAATAATAACAAATAAGAACTTTGGTGTCGCAAAGCCGTCATTCGGCCACTTTAAGGTACCTTATTGGTTATCGCCATTTCGTTTAATTTCTTTCTCTTTTTCTTACTACTGTAACAAACGTAACAAAAATCGACTGAATGCCAGTGTGTTTTTTAGTTCTGATATAGTAACAAACATGACGGAAACTGACCGAATTCGCGTAGACTTTTTAACTTTTGTTTTACTTCCGTTATCGTAACGAACATAATGAAAACTGGCCGAATTTCAATTTTGTTTTTGTTTTTTTTTAGTTCCACCACCGTAATGAAAGTGACGGAAACCGGCCAAATTTGTGTAGACTCACCGCGTCAATACTGGTGATCAACAGCGCTCAGGTCTTACCAACGTTCAAGGTTTACCGACCGAATTTACCTCATTGGTCCACCTCAATTTTAATACTGTTTTTGTTCTATTTATGATTTTAGTTCCGATGCCATATCGCTGATAACCAAAACCGACCAAATTCGCGTCGACTTACCGTCTCAATGCTCGTGACCGACAACGTTTGGGTTTTTTCACCGTCTGATTTTACCATCTGCCCTCGCTCAACGCGTCAGGTAAAATACTAGTTTGTTATATAGAAGGACTTAAACTATATGACACTAAATTGTCACCTTGTAGTTTAACTTTTTCTCAAGCTCATAGATAATTTTAGCATCATCAGTTGTTTTGGTTATAACCTTGAAGTAATTTGAGAATTTTTTTTTCAAAATGTTGTTTTTACAAACCATTTTCAGAATTGGTATAACCTTTATTATCTTCTAATATAATCGGTTCCTCCAAATCAGCCTGTGAAAATTGTGACTCCTACCCACGAAACCCATGAAGCATTAACCGGCCCATCCCTCAAGGTCCTGGTCATGGACTCACGGGTTTGGTCCGGTCTAGGTCGTCTATTGAGGAGAACAAAATAAAGTTTGTCTATAGAAAAGGGGCTGTGTTACCTTTTGTGTTTCAAAAATAGGTTATCACATATTCCAACAAATATTATTTAGCCTGAATTATTAAAAGCTTTCACTTTAACTTCAAAAAAAATATAATTTTAACTGTATATGAAAATTTTAGTTTGTCTAAGTTTTGGGTGCTTTAAAAGAAAGTTAAAGAACCAGATTTTTAATTAAGTAAACACACTCACCACATCTTTTAGATCTTTGAGTAGTAATTCTTTGATTCTTCATTTGTGTACTGCAATAAAATATGAAATCATGGTGTTTAAATTACCAGAAAAGCACAATTATTTAAAAAATAATCATCAATGTATACCGACCACACCTAAGAAGAAATCAAAAAAGCATATTAATTCGCACGAGACTAATTTGCTGCTTTCGTCTTCAAGATCAGAAGCTGGAAACCATTTAATTGAAGGTTTTTAATGAACATCCAATTCAAGTATGAAGGGTCTGCAATATGAAGTCTAAATTTGAAAGGCAAACAGCTAAATATGGGTATCAATCATCAATAACACACGCACACGAACTCGATTAAGGATCAAGAAAGTGAACGTGAAGATCCTTAAAACGCAAAATGAAACCTTCATATTTGTGTGTATTCCTTTTTTTTTAGTTTTATTTCCTTCGAAGCAATAGGAAGAATATTATGGATCGAAGTTGCAAAGTGTTTGGTTGAGTTTGGCCGCGATGTTAGATCTATGTATGGTATCCGGGATTGGTTGCACCTTTGACCTGCGAGATTTATGACGTAAATGGGTCATAATTAGACTGTATACAGTTCATAATATCACATGGTTTCAGATCCTTGATTTAAGCTCCACAAATACAATATTCGAAGTTAAATAGGTACATGAATTCAAGTAAAGAAAAATCAATTGATTAACCTAAAACAATTTTATTATATTCATCGACAGGCCTAAATCCATGTTCAAGGGTAAAACCATAAATCCAAAATCCAAAAATTAATCTTATTCATATCATCTACCAATCCAGAACAAAAAATTAATTCAAAATCAATCAAAAAATACTTAGAAAACTACTTCATTTACATCCTTACCTTGTTCCAACGTCATTTTGGAACCAATTGTGTTCGCGATGCGTACCGTGATGAGAAGTTACGAACCAGATAATCATTTCACGAATTTTTACGGTTCGTAGTGGTTGTGTTTTATGGTGAATTAGAATCCCTATAGGGGTTGTAATCAGATGAGAAGGGAGCGGGGAGTGCGTGATGGAGCTCCTTATTCAAACCACCACCATAAACAGATCCGGTTGGAGTCGAATGGATCTAGATTTTGATCGTAGTCGCTAGTTGTAATACCATCTTTAAGAAGTAATACCATCTTTCAGAAGAAGAAATATCGAAAATCGAAAATCAATTGTTTGAAAATACTTGAAAATCTTTGCTTTGGACATAAGCCTTCGACTTATGTTTGTGTATATGAAGCACATACGAATCAACAATAATAAGTAATAGCATGTATAAAGAACAATCACTTAAGGCTCACATAATTTCTAATCATGCAACCTAAACAAATAAACAAATAAGATATAACTAAGTAGGGTACTACGTCTAATGTCCTATATTATAGTCACGGCTCTGATACCAACTTGTAACATCCCGGCTTAAGAGAAAACACCTGAGTGTGACGTACAGATTGCCCAAAACAAATGTGACACTATTAAGTGACAATATTATCATTAATTAATTTCAACATCAAATATACAAGTTTGAAAACAAATAATATAAGGAAATATAAACACAACTAAACATTTAGTCCATTTATTTAAATAACCTAAATCTAGTATCATCATCGAGCTTCATCCTCTAATAACGGTACTTGTAGTATATATATAAAATAATGTCAATTAACGAAAAAGGTGGTGACTTCACACAGTTTGATATAATTACGTAAAAATCATACAATTCACAAACAAGTGTTAAACGAGTAAGTAAAGTCTTTTCCTGTTGGAACAAACAACGTGCTCAGATAATCGAGAAAGTAAGGTCCTTTCTAGTTGGTAACAACCAACATACTCGGATAATGAGGCAATTTTTCACTCGAAACAAATGGTCCTGAGTGCAAAGGTGGGCGTATGATCATACTTATTGAGGCTACCACGTGCAAGTAAGTTCGAGCAAGTAATCAAGTACCACACAAGTCCATATAGTGAATTGTAGTTTGTAAGTGAAATCATAAAATAAATATGCTACCCCCAAAAATAATAAAAGAGTAAAAAGGGAGTACGAGAAACTCACTTCGAAATCGAAGATAAACTTGTAATAAAAGCCGAAAGCACAACAACGAAACAGAAGCAACCGAACTTCACGAACTATAATTAAAAAATAAAAAAAATCTAACTAACGGGATTGTAAAGTTAAGAAATTTAATTTTAGGTATTCTGCATTACTTTATTATATATATTTTATTATTTTAAGGTATTTTGTATTATAATATTATTTTAAGCTTTAACGGAATTTTAATGATATTACTATTATTTTAATATTATTTAATTACTAGCTTATTATTAATTATGAGAATTATAATATTTATGGGCACGAGTTTTAACGGTATGATTTTATCACAAAAACAATTATGTTAGCGTATTTAAAAGTATTAGCGAAGCGGAAAATTAAAGAACATAATATTATCGAGTTTCGGGAAATCTAACGGATTTCAAAAGTTAGCTTTTTAAATGGAAAAATGGAAAAATTAGTTTATAAATGATTTTGCTTAATTTAAAATACTTTTGTTTGATTTATAAAAAAAATTATCAATTTAATTGGTTTAAAATTATAAAAGAAAATTGACTTAAAAAAATAAAAGAACAACAATGGTCAGACCTCGGGTTCAAACCCGGATCCTTTGGACCACAATCACGAGAGAAACTGATTGCACTAGTATGTTTTTTAAGTTTAGAATAGAAACAGGATATATATATATATATACACACACAAACATATATGTTCATCTTTTTCACACAAATCCTAAAATTCGTAATTTGCTAATTGTTTCCTTGTTTGAAGAAATTAGTGTAAGGGCTTTGTTATTCAGCTAAAAACAATCATAAAGCATATATAAATTACATGTTAAAGTGAGGGAAAGATAGTGAACGGCGGTTGGCCTGAAAACGAATTTTGGATGGATGACTAGTGATTATTGAGAGGATATATGATTAAATTGAGTATTGTGGTAGGTTTAGTTGAAGTTTGGCATTCTTTTTATAGTGTCAATTGAAGCATTTTAGGTTAATTACTTGTTATTGTGATTTAAAACATGGCTGGCCGTTTTCGCGGATTAAATCGTACATTGGGTTTTTAATACGCTTTTGAATGCTTAATATAGGTCTACGTTTTGGTCTGCAAGTGTTACGAGCATTTAAACTGAATCATAAAGCATTTTTATTTGAGTTTTACGGCTGCTGGAATTTGCGGGGGTTGCCGAACGGCGGCCAGAATCCCCTGCGGGGAAAACGTGGAAGGGAAACGGGGGCCTGCTGGGTTATTTAATATATTAATATAATTTAAATAACTTTTACACTTTCAGTGCTTGTTATATCAAGATGTTATCAAAATGAATTTAAAATATATTTTCATTGTTAACCCCTCAAGTTCCAAGCTATATTAAGTTAGAAACTAAAGTGTAGTTACATCTTAAACCTTGAACTTTGAATTTGAAATTATATTACCATTTGGATCCGGAACTTTGAAATATGTTATAAATGTAATAAGAAATTACATAAAAAAATGTAATACAAATTATATTCCTTGGATATTTTTGTATTATACACGCATAGTGTGACATTCGTGACAAAACCGGTTACACCTCAGTACATACTTACCGATTAAGCAATTAAACGCTTATTACGTAACGAACGAATGGATAACCAAACGGGTCTGGTTATGACCCAGGTATCTCGGGGGGCCATCTATAAGTGATATACATTTAATATGAGCCAACATATTAATATTATAGCCTTAGTTCGATAGCAAACCAGTTAAACGAAAACACGCTCGTTTAACTACCCGCTATGGATTTAAACGCGAAAGAGAGTTACAAAACAAGCATTGTGTCCTCCGTTAAGCAGAAAAAGATTTACAAAATACTTAGTGGGAATGTTTTAAGCGATCCGTGTAAATATTTTCGATTTTTACAAACAAATACTATGTTTTTTGTAAATTTACATAAAAATGGCCGAAAAACACTCGTTTTCGCGTTGTTTGTCTTACCCGATATATTTTTCGCGCCAAAAACCAAACTCGTACTAAATTTGGACTCGGCATTTCACGTTCGGGCAAATAAATCAAGAAAAGTGTGCCAAATGGGCCCAAAAGGGGGCCCAACAAGTCCAACCCGCCAAAGTTGAAAAAAAAAAACTTTAATATTATTATTTAGATTACTTAATATCTAGGAAAGCCTAGATTTTTGGTATCCAAATTTTTCCAGAAACTTAACCAACTGCTGTTGATCTTAAACAAAAACCACAAACCCTAAGGTAATCTTCCATGTTTGGATCATTTAATCTTTGTTAAAACACGTTTAATATCGTATAAACATAGTTTGGTTATCAAAAATTATTCCTAACCATGTAAAAACCATAAAAATGGTCCAAAATTATGTTTTGATCACACACATGGTTCGGAATCAGAATCAAACTCTTTTTTAGCCATAAACACAGATTAGAGGGTTTAAACGGCGTTTATACGGTTCAAAAGTTCGGTTTAATACCCTAGCCGAAACCCTAAGTTAAGAGGCTGCCATGTTGATGAAACTTGTTTGTTTTGTGACATAGGACCTGTACCTAGCTTGCATAGACGCACAAGAACCCAAAAACTTGATTAGAAGGGCGAAACGAACCAAAACCGCTAAGGTAATACCGAATCACTCGATTACGGGCTGTTTAGGATCCAATTGTGATGTGCATATTGTCTGGACCGGGAGTCGGGTGCAAATTTTAATAAGGTTGACAATAACACACTGACTCAATAACCCAAAGGCCTATTGAATATCCCGGCGGAATCGGTATATCCAACGGATGGGAGTGAAGGCGTGATATAATAACAAATGAAACAATAACTAATAATCAGTAAAGAGAATCAAAGACAAAGATTCACTGTATTTAATACGTCATTCAATAAAACAGTGAAAGGAATGTCTAGGGTTTCGTGAAATGGCGAAGGATGTACGAGGAGACAAAATGAATATTCTTTAGAATGTTTCTCGTATTCCGTATCCGTTCCTAAATGAAAACCTAGGACCCTATTTATTGACCCTGATAGTCCTTTTAGAATCCCTATATATTACATAATGAAAGACAAAAACAAATACAAGTGTAAGAGTCTTCGAGCATGACAAGTATCTTGCTCGAGCAGACTCACTATGCTAGGTATGCTCGATGAGTGTCTTCGAGCATACTTTACTTAGAATATCTTCAGTGAAGATATTCTCCTCCAGCAAGCTTCATTCCTCTTGACCAATCCAAGCTTTGCTCGAACTAGTCCATCAAGCAAGCCCATCCTTCTTGATGCCTTCAGTCTTGTCTAAGAGACTTATTGAACAATTTTTAGCATGCTCAGATGTAAATCTTGCTCGAGGGACTGAACCATGCTCGAAGTCCTTGCTTTGAACACATGACATCTTCTTATTGCATCCATACTGGTCACCATGTGCTCGAACATCCTGTGCTTGCAATCACTTAGTTATAACTTGAATGATCAAGTTGTTTGCTCGATTGGCAATCCATACTCAATGGAAGAACACTCTTGCTCGTTGAAGTGTAGCTTGCTAGGAGTCTTAACACTTAGAAGAATTAACCACCAAAGGTTCTGAATACCTTGCTCGAGGTAGTATACCATGCTCGATCGTCCAAGCTTGCTCGAGGTCCATACTTAGCTGATTTCCTGAGGAGGTTGAGAAGATTCCAATCTTCCTTAGCAAAAATCCGACTTAACAATATCCCCTAGATTGGAACAAGATCAGATGCAACAAACACACCTGCATATAGTTACATATGTATCAGCCTTCTAAATATAATCAATTTAGGCTAAATATCAATTTCATTACGTAACGGAATTCTGCCACTTGGGTATTACATATCAAATTTATACATTTCAAATTACAGATAAAACAAAAATACACAGATAAACAGAAACAAAAAGATCATCACTAAGCTCTAATATGTTATCTTCTCCTTTTGCGCCTTGTATCAGATTTTTCTTTCTTTAGAATGACAAGGGCTACTTTATGTTTATTCATATCTAACTCCATTGCATCTTGGGAGTCAATGGGAAACTCAGCATCTACTATATCTTGAAGATCTTGAGGATGCATGAATCTGAGGTCTTCATCATACATGATCACTGCAATCATACCTCCTGATGCATTCATCAAGGTTATTGAATCATTATGTCGATTGTAAGTAAGATGAGAGATCCTTCCATTTGTTGTGCAATAGAGTTTGGTTCCAACATTTCCCACATATTCTTGATTTATCATGTTTAGAGCATTTGAGGTTCCAGCTTCTTTATCTTTTTCATCAGAACTGGCATACAAATTTTCAATTTCCTTCAATTCTCCTGCATCTTTAATAGTCTCCCCCTGTTTTGGTGCATCTGAGGTCTTCTCAACCTCAGAGTGCTCCAGGGTTTGAATCTTCATCAAAGCCTGCTGTAGAGCTGCTTCAAAAGCCTTGTTTCGGATTTCCAGAAATGCATTCTTCTTTTTCAACATGATGTTTTCAAATTCCAGGGCAGCATTCTCAGAAATCAAGTCAAAGACATTTGGACTGGATGGTTGGGTTTCTTGAGTTGGCTTAGGTTCTGGTTCAGATAAAGGTTCTGGTGAGGAGGTTTCAGGTGAAGGTATCTTATAGGTTTCAGATTCATTAGGGATAGGTTGGGAAGTTTGAATTGTTTCGGTAGGTATGGTAGCTTTGAGAGGTGAGGTCGGTGGTGTTGTGACATGTACTTCATGAATTGAAGATGTGAGTGGAGTTTGAACATATGTTTCTTGAACTTGTTCAGGTTCCAAGTGAATGGGATCAGTGGTGGCAGGGGATGAATGTATGTCATCATTCGCAGGTTCAGAGCCACTTGAATCGGTATCCATATTGTCTACTGTAGGGTTTGGTGAATCGGGAGGAGTAATTTCTGAATGGTGTTAGTAACATTTGTCACCACATTTGCGATAAAGTCATTCTCATCCAAATGCTCAGGTGCAATGTTGTTAGGACCCACAAGTGGTTCAACAATTGGTTCAGCAATTTCATCCTCTGGACCCTTATTCCTTCCTGATTTTCCATCTGAACACCAGATCCATCACCAGTAAAAGCGACCATCTGGTGCATGATGTCAGTAGTTCATAGTCTAGTGTCTGTAATCGAGTCTGTAATGATTAATTATGTTTTATATGTCTTAAGCGAAGTTACTAACAAGTTCGCTGTTTAGGCGAACTTGTTAGTCAATCGAAGTTATGGACAACTTCGCCTGAACATGCCAGGCGAAGTTGTCGTGTATTTATATAGGTTACGGCTTAGCTTAGAAAAGTAGTTCGTGTGATCATTATCGAAGTTACGAGAGCTGTAACGTGAGGACGAGAGTTCGTGTCTGTAATAGTGATATTGTATCACGTGTTTTGGTTATAATATAACGTGTTTGTTTATCGTATCGTGTTTGATCTATTCGTGTCTTCTACGCTCGTAACGACCTACGCAGGGATTCCGCACCTACGTAGATCGAGATATCCCGTGCAGATCCATCCAGGGAACCTACAATTGGTATCAGAGCTTCGGCTCGATTGTGTGGTTCAGGATATTCACGCGGGTGTAGAAATCGTCCCGTTTCGACTATTCGCGGGACGTGTTTTCTGTGTTTTTGAGTCATTTTTACCTCCTACCATCGTATTTAACCCTTTACACCGTCAAAAACCTCGAAAAGCCCAGAAATCAGATCTGCAGAAACTTCGTGTTCATCAGGCGAAGTTGCCGTCACTGTTCGTAGGGTTTCGGCGAAGATATAAGGTTGAACGAAGTTATCAACAACTTCGCCTACCTTCTCAAGTTCGCCTATCTCAAGCGAAGTTCTCTACAACCTCGCCTACTTCCTAAGTTCGCTTACCCTAAGCGAAGTTACACTCAACTTCGCCAAGTCACGCGAATTTAAGAAAGATCCAGCGAAGTTAAGTCTAAGCGAAGTTATCCGTAACTTCGCCTACAATACTTTTCAGAAGAATTTAAGAAAGATCCAGCGAAGTTAAGTCTAAGCGAAGTTATCCGTAACTTCGCCTACAGTACTTTTCAGAAGAATTTTTTTTTTGATTTTTTCGGGTTTCTTAGTTTTCGAGAAAGATGTCATCAATTAACATCTCTGAGTTAGTAAAGATGGAAGTAGAAGCAGGCTCAGCTACAAAAGCACCAAGGTTGCTGAAGGGAACCGATTTCGTTGCATGGAAGGATCGGTTCGAACAATATGTCAAGTACCAGGATGCGAAAATGTGGGTATGCATCCAGGATGGTTATATTCCACCAACTATGGAGTACGAAGGTCGTGATCAGATCAAGAAGTACAGCAAAATGGAAGATGAAGAGAAAAAGATGTATGAGGCCGAGAGCAAGGCTCATGCTGCTATCACTATGGCTCTTCCACAAGAGATCCTTCATACGTTTAGAAAGTACAAGACAGCAAGAGAGCTTTGGGAAGCTCTTGAGAACCGGTTTGAAGGAAATGTGGGAATCCGTGCTTCGAAGATCAAATTGCTCAAAACCCAGTTCTCAGTCTTCAAGTATCTGAAAAACGAATCACTTGATGATATCATCACCAGATATTATCATCTGATGACTGAACTCAGCAACTATTCAATTGCATACCAAGAAGATGAGATTGTTGAGAAGCTTCTTGATGCTCTCCCACCAAAATGGGAGATGTATACTGTGTTGATGAGAGAAGATAAAGACTTTGCTGACTATGACCTTGAGACAGCAGTTAACAAGCTCCGAACCTTTGAGCTTAACATGGTTAGAAAGGAGACACCTACGGATCAGGTTCAAGATCTAGGTATGTATGGTGCTAAAGTCAACTCTAGTTCAGGTTCAAAGACTGAATCAGCTGCCTACTACTCGAAGGGAGAGTCGGGTGCCAACTCATCACATGAGGGGCATGTGTCAGTCAACACGAATCGTGATGTTTGCTTTGTAGCAGGTGGATCTAGTGCTTCTAAACCGCAAGCAAGCAAGAGTAGTTGCTCTCCAAGTATTCCTAGCAACAACTACTCTAAGATGCCTATGAGTGTCAAATCTGCTGAAGAGCAGTTTGCTCTCTATGCTTCTTTTATTGCTTCCTATGAGAACTACATTCAGGGGAAGATTGTTGATCCAGCTATGTTGGATGAAGACTATGACCAGATTGATGCTGATGATCTGGAAGAAATGGATCTGAAATGGCAGATGGCTATGATCGTGAGAAGAGTGAAACGGTTTATGAAAAAGACCGGAAGAAAGTTTGTCGGTGGAAGGCCAGGATTTGACAAGACGAATGTAAGATGCTACAACTGTCAGCAAAACGGCCACTTTGCTAAGGAGTGCAGAAATGAGCGTGTAGAACGTGGTCAAGGCAAGTCTACACAGCATAATGGGGGTTCTAAAGATTATAGTGCCATGATTTCCAGAGAAGATGGTGAATACAACTGGAACCTGCATTCTGAAGAAACTTTCGAACAGGCCAATTTGGCGAAGGTTGAAACTGAAGGAAATGAGAAGGTTACCGGAGAAGAAAAAGCTCTCATGGCAGATGTTAAAGACCAGCTCTCCGAGGTATGTTCTAAACCTACTTGTTCTAAATGTGAAAACTTGTCTGAGCAATTAGCAACTATAACTGATCAGTATGTCAGTTTGGATGCTGAGTTTAAAACTTTAAAAGAAGATCATCACTTTACTAAAGCAAGAGAAAATAGCTATAAAGTTAAAATAAAAGCTTGTGAAAAGGATATTAAAAGTCTAAAAGCAAAACTTGCTGAAAAAATACAAGTGATTGATCTAAGCTATGAAGTTTTGGAAGAAAAAACCAAGCTAATAGCTGAAAGAGAAAAACAGATTGCTGATCACCAGGTGAAAGTGGTGGAACTGAATAGAAAACTTGAGCAGTTCAGAAATTCCTCTGCTATTCTTGATCACCTTGTTAGTGATCAAGGTTCCTCTGTTAAGAGGGGAGGAATTGGTTATCATGAGGTTCCACCACCTTATAATCACAATTACACTTTTAATCCTAGTGTTC
Organism: Bidens hawaiensis; assembly: GCF_021521415.1. Taxonomy (NCBI): domain Eukaryota; kingdom Viridiplantae; phylum Streptophyta; class Magnoliopsida; order Asterales; family Asteraceae; genus Bidens; species Bidens hawaiensis. The sequence continues at coordinate 166,328 of NW_027492926.1, read as the reverse complement.
AGAAATCTGTTGACTTTGAGGTTGTTCAGACAGTTCCAATTAAAGTAACTAGTAAAGAACCAGATGTTAGTAGAGGCGAAACAAGTTCGCCTGTTTCAAGTGTTAAAATTTCTGATCCGAGTCCAGTCTCATCAAGTTCGGATAAGTCATCCGAGCCTGGTAAGGCAAAAGAGGAGGCGGTATTGCCAGATAGTGGAGAGAAAGATAAAACAACTAAAAAGAGTTCTCCGCTAAACCCGTATGTCCCACCTTATGTGAGACAAATGGGCGGGTAACAATGCCTCGACATCTAAAACACCTGTTGATAAAAAGTTTGAACATAGGTGTTGTTCTAGGTGTAATCAATTAGGGCACCTAGTTGCAGATTGCCCTCTGAAGCAGAGATTCAGAGGTGTGAGGCCTACTAAAACTGAGAATAAGTCTAATGGTAATCATAATACTGGTAAAAATGAAAACCATTCAAAATTCATAAATGTGACTAATTCAGGTTTTCAAAGAAACCAATCTCAGTTTTACACTGCTAATAACCAAACCACAAGCTATAATTCTTTCAATTCACAAAGGTTTGGAAGGCCTCACAATCAATCTACAAGGAGGTATACTAATAGGACTTATAGGAATTATACAGAGACTAACTTTGGAAAGCCAAAGTTCGGGATGTATAGATCCAAGACCAATTGGTCTTGGGTCCCTAGATTCTAATCTTTTGCTTTAATCGTGCAGGAACAGTTGAACAGGGCTGCCAATAATCTTTGGGTTGTGGATAGCGGCTGTTCCCGGCACATGACGGGTAACAAAAACTTGTTACACGATTTGAAACCTGTTCAAGGAGGGAGAGTGAGCTTTGCAGGAGAAAGTGGAGGCAAGATTACAGGAATGGGAACGGTGTCTAATGGAAAGATGACTCTAGAAAAAGTAAACTTTGTTGAAGAATTGAAGCACAATCTGCTGAGTGTGTCGCAGATCTGTGATAAGGAGTACACCGTACATTTTACAAAGAATGAGGCGATTGTGTTACATCCTGGTTTTCAGATACCAGAGGAGTTGATTGTGATGAAGGCTCCACGTGAGAGGAATACGTATATTATGGATATGAGGTCGACTGAAATGGCCACGGAAGAATCATGCTTTATGACAAAAGCGAGCGAATCGGAGTCCGAATTGTGGCATAGGAGAATGGGGCACATTCATCTTCGGAAGATGAACCACATTGTCAAGAATGGACTTGTGCTGGGCGTTCCCTTGAAAAGTTTCAACTTTGAAGACAAATGTCTAGCGTGCAAGAAGGGAAAGCAGCACAAGAAATCCCATCACACCAAGAAGGTCAATTCTATTGTCAGTACTCTAGAATTGCTTCACATGGATCTCTTCGGTCCCGTGAATTCAAAAAGTCTAGGAGGTACTTCTTATTGCTTGGTGATCATTGATGATTACTCACGATATTCGTGGGTATATTTCCTGAAATCAAAAGATGAAACGGCTCAGATGGTGAAGAATTTGATTACCAAAGTTGAGAACGTTATGGATAAAAGGGTTCAGTTTATCAGGAGTGACAATGGAACTGAGTTCAAAAATTTTGAGATGGAGATCTTCTGCCTTCAGAAAGGGATTGAACACCAATACAGCGCTCCGTATACACCGCAACAGAATGGAGTGGCTGAAAGGAAGAACAGAACGTTAATAGAGGGAGCCAGAACAATGCTGGCTGATTCGAAGCTTCCTGTGGTGTTTTGGGCTGAAGCTGTTGCTACAGCCTGTTATATCCTGAATAGAGTCTTGACTGTTAAAAGACTTAATAAAACGTGTTATGAGCTTATGCATGGGAGGAAGCCCAACTTGAGTGGTCTTGAACCATTCGGGTCCCCTTGTTCGATTTTAAAGACAAATTCTAAATTTGGTGAAGTAGCCGATGAAGGAATCTTAGTTGGTTATGTTGTTGGGACTCCCAACAGACGTGTCTTTAATACATTGACCAACAAGGTTGAGGTGGTGTGTAACACCGATATCACAAGTTATAAACCGCCAAAACCAAGCAACGGACCTGCTGAGTTTTTCGACTATGATAGACTTTTTAAGTCTTTTAACATACCGTATTTGGATAGTGCAGAAGAAGAAGAGAGAGTTGCTAAGAAGATGATCCTTGATGAGGAAGAAAATCTAGTGCAAATACAGCTGTTTGATAAATGTCAACCTTCCTCATCAAATGCTATCAATACCCCTGCTGCCTCTCCTGAAGAAGAATTTTTCAATCCGTTTCACTCTCAGCAAGAAACAACCATTGACGAGCTCTCTTCGAACTTGGAAGACAATTTGCATGTCGGTTCTGTTCCGACCACGAGAATTCATAAAGATCACCCTTTGGAGAATGTGATTGGTGATGTGTCCTCCGGTGTACAAACAAGACGTAGCTTGAATGAGCACACCTGTGTTTACACAAGCATTAAGGAGACAGGCATAATCAACGAATGCTTGTACACCTGCTTTATCAGCCAGATTGAACCAAAGAATTATCAAATGGCTCTAAAGGACAGCTCGTGGGTCGAAGCCATGCAAGAAGAGCTGGCTCAATTCAAGAAAATGGAAGTTTGGACTTTGGTTGAAAAACCGAAGCATGTGCATGCGATAGGCGCAAAATGGGTTTTTAAGTGCAAGAGAGATGAAAAAGGGATTATTATAAGAAACAAGGCGAGGCTAGTCGTTAAATGTTTTAATCAACAAGAGGGGATTGATTATAATGAAGTGTTCGCTCCTGTGGCAAGATTGGAAGCCATTAGATTGTTTTTGGCATTTGCTGCTTATAAGAAGATGAAGGTATTTCAGTTAGACGTGAAAAGTGCGTTCCTAAATGGGAAAGTTGATGAGGTTGTGTACGTTGAGCAACCTCCGGGTTTTCTTGACCCAGACTTTCCTGATCACGTGTACAAGCTAAGTAAGGCGTTGTATGGACTACATCAGGCACCTCGTGCCTGGTACTCAACTTTATCAGATTACTTGCTTGAAAATGGGTTTGAAAGAGGGAAGATAGATAGCACGTTGTTCTTCAAGAGAGAAGGAAGCGACTTCCTGCTGGTGCAAGTCTCCATGTGTCAGGAGTTTGAGGCCGTCATAAAGAAAAGGTTTGAAATGAGTGCTATGGGTGAACTAACTTTCTTTTTAGGATTGCAGGTTGATCAGAAGAAGGATGGGATGTTCATTCATCAGACCAAGTATGTCCATGATGTGCTCAAACGCTTCAAGATGGAGGACAGCACTCCATTCGATACTCCAATCTGCGTCAACCATAAATTGGGTGTTGATTCTGACAATGACGCCTATGTGGACCCAACTTAGTATCGGGCTATTATAGGTTCTTTAATGTACTTAACTGCTTCTAGGCCTGATATTATGTTTGCAGTTTGTCTTTGTGCTCGTTTTCAGGCAAACCCAAAGGAATCTCACATGAAGGGTGTGAAGAGGATCTTGCGGTATCTCAAAGGCAAACCTAAGCTGGGGTTGTGGTACGCGAAGGGAGGAGACTTGGAGCTAGTCGCTTACACAGATTCTGATTATGGAGGGTGCAATCAGAGTCGGAAGTCAACAACTGGAGGATGTCAGTTTCTAGGTGGCAGATTGGTGTCGTGGCAATGCAAGAAGCAGACTTCAGTCGCAATTTCAACATGTGAGGCAGAATACATGGCAGCATCCAACTGCTGCTCCCAGGTTCTTTGGATTCAACAACAGTTGCGCGACTATGGTCTGAATTTCTCACTTACTCCTATTTGCATTGATAACACAGCTGCTATCTCAGTAACTAACAATCCCGTGAAGCACAGTAAAACTAAACATATTGACATACGTCATCATTTTATACGGGATTGTGCTGAGAAGAAACTGATTGTGCTTGAAAAGGTGGATACGCTTGATAATTTCGCTGATTTATATACTAAAGCGTTTGACAAATCAAGATTTCAAAACCTTGTTGAGTTGAATGGGATGATCAATCCCGAGTAACCATGCTTTTTGTGCATATTAAAAAAAAAAAAAAAAAAAACGTCACTATCGCTTAGAACAATGTCGGTTACCTCAGTTTGATGGACATGTCTTAGGATATGTTTGGTCCTCATTTCTACTTGTAGAATATGAGGATAGCCATTAACCAGACGACTGAAAGTGATCGGGGCGGTTTATGATGAGTTTTCATTCTTTCGCTTAAAATTAGTCGATCATACTTAGTTAGAATGACACATACTAGTATGTGGTCGGTCCAGCTGATCCATTGGATCTTCGGGATAGCCGTTGACCTGAAGACTTTGATTTGGTCGGGGCGATAGAAGTTAAATTTTTCTTTAAGGGAAATGAAATTATTTTTCAAGTCTACTACTTCGTAAGAAGTTCGTTTGCTATGTTTAACAGAAAATTGATCCAACCTTGGAAAATGATAGATATACTGATTCTGTGTACTTAACTAGTGAAGTTATTAGGCTTAAAAGGCTTTAGAACAGTCATTGTATGTCATGGTAGCTGTTTATGGTGCGTAAAAGTATATGTGATACAAACTAAATCTACTCGATTTTATGTGGAAACTCCTTAAGAGTTTTGCATGTCTTCATATATATCTTTCCGAATGATAGGCAGAAAAGCGATTACCCAGTCATACACGAGCCCGTAAGTGTTCTGATTCCCGTAAAGATAGTGTGTGAAGAAACTGCAGTGATCCAGATTCGGGACTTGCAGTTGTTTACTACTCTGAAGTCTATGTAAATGTTTATTCAAAAAAAAAAAAAAAAAAAAAAAAAAAAAAAAAAAACCTTATAAGTTATTGAAACATTCTAGAGCTGACAATGTCAAGACTTTTCAATCATGGAGTAAGAAAGAGAACGGGAAGCAGATGAAGAGTACTTACAAACTTAATCAGACACTATGGGTCGAGGTCAATTCGGGGTGACTTGGGGAAAGCCAAATACGCTTTGAGAATAGATAGGAGGCATCATAATCTCTGAGTTGTTGCCCACTTAAATTTTGAGGCATAATTGAACCTAACTCGTATCACAGAAATGATGAAAACCATTTTAAGTTATTTACCTGCTTACAACCTGTTTCTTTATGTCATAATACAGCTAAACACGGATCTATGTGACAGTCACGTAATTAGTATGATTCCTGTTCGGATCTTTTATAAAACGTAGTAGTCCCTGTCGAGACTGAAATTTGATCCCTTGTACTTTAATTTTTAAAATTTTTTCGTACTTAGGTAGTTTTATGATTTTATAACTGGTTACTTGGTCTTGATTGTATCTTTTAACTCTTTAAAGAAAGTTTTAAAAGTTAATTGCAAAATGTTCAAATTATGAGGTTTGATTTTGTAAATATAGGCGAAGTTGTTAAACAGGCGAACTAGTGAATAACTTCGCCTAGGCGAAGTTAACCGTAACTTCGCCTGTATAACCCAGACCCTATATAAAGGTTTTTAAAAGTCAACGTTTCATTATTCCAATAACACAGCGAACTTATTCCGAAATTCCAGCGAACTTATCCAGTTTCGGGCGAACTTGTTTTCCGATTTCAATCTTTGTTCTTTTCTTTCAGTTTCCGATTCGTATTCAAGGTTCGTAGTGTCGATACATCGTATATCATGTTCTTTGATGTTTAACAAAGGTGTTTCGACTGTGTCGAGATTGAAAATTATAGATGCTATGAAGGAGTTCTTGGCATCTCAGGGGGAGACGACCTGTAAAGGCGACGAGTTGAGGACAAAGAGAAGAAATGATAGAGACGATGATCCCAATGCATCAAAAGGTGCAGGTGGTGAGTTGCCAAGAACTACTCAAGCTCTTGGGACTTCCACAGCTCAGGGGGAGTCAACAGGTGCAGGTGACGATGTGGTGATGGTAGATGACGAGGAGATGGGAGATGATGTGATCGATGCCTTGAAGGAGTTGGATGATGATATGTTGGATGATGAATTTATGTGTGAAGATGATGTTCTACCGGTCGAAGAGATTGAAAAGATTGGTGCAGAAATTGTGATAGAAGATGATGTTGAAGAAGGTGAAATAGTTGAGGAGAATGTTGAACACGAGATCCCTGAAGTTGAAAAGTCAGATGTATGTCAAGATACAGTAGATGATGATACAGAATGGGAGGAGCAGCCTAGATGGAAGGAAGGCTATGCTCATTGGTTTATCAAAACTAAGAAGCCTGCTGTTCCAACCATGTTCAAGAAAAGTTATAATATCAAAGGCTATGCTGAATCAAAGAAAGGAATTATCTGTTGGCTATATGATGAACAGTTAAAAGTGTTCGTGGTGAAAAGATATGATGGGATCCAATACTTTATGAGGACGTTGAGATCTCTCAATACATTGCCTGAATGTGAGGTGAAGGATTTGGCTAGATTGGGGTTGATTAATAGAAGCGACGACAACATGGCCAGAGTTATTGGGAAGATCGTGTGGAAAGAAAGTATTAAAGAAAAGAAGTTTGAGTTATTAAAGCCACAGAAGGGAAAGCTAGTGGAAGATAAGGAAAGAGGAATGAGAGCAGATGGCAAGCCATGGATGGTAATGAAGTACAAACCGATTCGATGCATGAAAGAGGTTCCAATGAAGACTATGCCTCAAGATGTGTTGAAAGATCTTAAATGGTGGTATGTTGATTGCCAGACTGCTGAAGCCGTGATGGAAGACGAAGACGAACAAGAAGTGCTAAGAGTGTATGATCCGATGCATCTTGTTAATTTATCGAAAGCTGATCTGCAGGTGTTAAATGAAAAGAAGATATTTTATATTCCTGTTTGGAAAGACGAAGCAAGGAAATATCAGCGAGTAGTCACGGTATGCGTGAGAGAAGGAGTACATGCATGAAGACCAAGAGATTGAAGATTACAAGACACGTGCTTGAAGATCAAGACATGAAGCTACTGCCAAGGGGGAGTCTGTTGGTGCATAATGTCAGTAGTTCATAGTCTAGTGTCTGTAATCGAGTCTGTAATGATTAATTATGTTTTATATGTCTTAAGCGAAGTTACTAACAAGTTCGCTGTTTAGGCGAACTTGTTAGTCAAGCCAAGTTATGGACAACTTCGCCTGAACATGCCAGGCGAAGTTGTCGTGTATTTATATAGGTTACGCTTAGCTTAGAAAAGTAGTTCGTGTGATCATTATCGAAGTTACGAGAGCTGTAACGTGAGGACGAGAGTTCGTGTCTGTAATAGTGATATTGTATCACGTGTTTTGGTTATAATATAACGTGTTTGTTTATCGTATCGTGTTTGATCTATTCGTGTCTTCTACGCTCATAACGACCTACGCAGGGATTCCGCACCTACGTAGATCGAGATATTCCGTGCAGATCCATCCAGGGAACCTACATAGGTCCAACTGGATTAATAACCGGCTCATTCACTTCAGCATCATTATCTCCTTCCTCAACATTCTCGGACTCATGAGCCATTGGTTCATTAACAGGCTCTTTGTCAGCACCATCACCTCCAACATTTGCAGCCCCATGGGCAATTGGTTCATTAATTGGTCCAGCACCTCCGTCTCCTTGATCATCATTACCGTCATTGTCATCATCATTTCCTTCTGTACGAACATCATCTTCACCCTTATCATCATTTTCATCATCACTATTGCCTAGAGTGCGAGGTACATCGATGGCACCTAAGGCAGGAACAAGTAGCCATGGGAGAACATCCCAATCAGGATTGTCAATGAATTTACTCTTGGCATCCTTTATCCTTTGACATATGTTTGGATCTTGTAGTTCCAGTACTTCTCCTGTCTGCTGTAGGTTTTGCAAAGACCTATTTATAAGAATCTGGAAAAATCTTGGGAACATTAGGAATCTTTGGTTCACAGCTTTCTCAGCATTAGAAACTAAACCGTTGAAGATCAGTCTTGAAACATTAAATGGTTGCTGATACAAGACAACTACTGTCAGTGTGGCAAGTTTCTAGCTCAGTAAAGTTCAAGTCCCTCTCCTTGGAGATAGAGACTGGATGACATGATGAATAAGAAATCTGTAAATCAAAAGAAAGCTTACTTTCTTAAATTGTCCTTCTTTCACACCCCCTTAGTGTTGGGTTTTAACAAGATTATCAAAGTGATAAAATCCCTATTTTATCAAAAACGCAGCTGAAATAAGTTTTAAATCTTGTTAATTTGATATGTAAAAAACCAATTTTACACATGCAAAACCCAAGCCCGGATCCATATATGAAATACATACTATCTAACACATGCATGTCACTATAAATACATGCATGTGAAAGCTACCTTTCAAATCCAAGGAAGAGGAAGGAGATGATGATGAAGAAGACAAGAACTTGAATATAAAGCTCCTCAAGCTAGCATACCCCAAGCTTCCAACAAACACCACTTGTAGCTAGGATTTGGCAACACTTGTGTCTTCTCCCTGGTTCCTTTTTCCTTGGCCGTCCAAAGAGAGGAAGAGAAGAATGGGTGTAGAGGATATTTCCTCTAGTGTACTTGTTCATACTCTTGGCCCTTCAAGAGAAGAAAGGAGAAGTGTAGAGAGAGTTTTCTCAAGTATTCTCTTGTGGAATGTGTGTTGTGTTAGAGAGAATTAAGAAAGAAACAAGACAAGTAGTCTTTCAAATAAGGCACCACCCACTAGCACCAATAAAAACCTTTGCATGCCTCCACTACCTTGGAAAAACTAATATAATAATGGAAGTGAAAGAGAGGGGGGGCGGCCCCTTCCTTTCTCATTCTTATTATTATTAGTTTTTATACAACTTTCCATATATGTTATAAAACATATAGGTGACATGCTTGGTAATTTGGTTTACATATTGTTATTTAACCAACTTAAATAACACTATGTAAAGTTCTCTCAAATATAAATCATCCATATGATTTATTTACTGCACAAGTACATTGTATTTAGAAACCCCTTTTCTAAATAACTCAAGTGTTAATATTCATTTGTTATGATCATATCATCCATAAACGAATATTATAGGTGTTTTTCTAGTTTGTTATTGGGTATGACCCGACTTGGATCATGACGTATTAGCCACATCAATAGAAATATGTGTCTTGGGCATAACGAGTCCAACACTTGGTAACCCATTGTTTCTTGAAATACTCTCAGCAATCTTGGAACAGAATATGATGGTTGATCTTCATGATTGTTGTTTAAGTTCAGTGCTGCTCGGATTGAAGCTTCAGTAACTTCAATATCATGATTTAACACGAAGGCCTCAATCCTCTTTCCATTCACATCATCTGCATACGTAGCTGAGCCCCAAAAGTCTGTAATATCATTCTTGTAAATTGTTGGGCTCTCGGTCAAAGCTACCCTCAAGTTGGAATTATTCAGGAAATTCAGCATAAGCTCTAGTTCCCTGTTGTCATTATCTACCTCCAACCGGGCACACATATTGTGTTTCTTTTCTAATTTCATCGCCATCAGTTCTGCAAAAGAAAAGAATAGTCAGTATACATAGATGCATAAACAACAATCGATGATAGTCGTAGAAGATTAGCGTCTTTAGTAACCTGTTCCGTAGTAATATGCGTACCTCCACAAACAGGTAAACGATTAGTACGATAATCAATAAGAAACCCTAGTTCCAAAATCGGTAAGATGATAATCAATTATCGATATCTTATCAAAGTCGAAACAGAGCTAATGGCTATTTTAGAAATATAATCGAGCGGTAATCAAGTATTCGAGTAAGCAGGGGATGCGCGAGCAAGAGGTTTTTGCAATTAGGTTAAGAGAGGGAAATGAAATGTGTGAAAAAGTTTCTAAGTCCCCCTTTTATACTTAACGTTTGGTTGGTACAGTACGATTTTGTTGTCTAGGGCACGACAGTTGTCATTTAATTCAAATTAATTGTACCTCCTTTGCTCGAGCATACAGCCAAATAGACAGCTGTCTCCCACTGTATTCGAGTACATAAACTAGTACATGCTCGACGTACATAGAATATTGATTCAAATGTTCATTTATGGTTTGCTCTAAAGTAAGTATACTCGACTGATACTTGGGAGAAGTTTATCCTTTTAAGACAGTTCATCACTGTGTTTAAGTATACCCATGCTCAAGACCCTTAACTGCTTTCTTCAATGTGAAGTCAAACATACTCGAGCATAAAATCATGCTCGAGATCCTAAATAATTAGCATGCTCGTGAGAATAATTGTGCTCGTACAGCTTAACACATTTGCTTACCATCAAACCATATGCTCGAAGCATATAAGATATAATCAGTTAATCAATTATACTCGAGACACATTTCAAATAACTCAACTCTTACTCGAACAAACTTAGATAATTTAGTGAACACCTATGATCGAAGAGTATATGCATGCTCAACAACACTTAGAAATCTATCATGTCATTACATTTGCTCGTGGAGTACATGCATGCTCGAAAACACTTAACAAAATTTATCATGTGAATATATGTGCTTGAAAGGTTACATATGAGATATCTATGCTCGAGATACTTAATAAAGTATGCAGAGCATATCAACATGCTCGAAGAGCAAAGAATATGATATCCATGCTCGAAACACTTAGGAAAGGTTTCCAAGTATATCATTGTGCTTGAAAAGCATCAAGTAACTCAAACAAGTTAAAAGTGAGCTCGAAGTACATTCGATTACATAGACCGTACTCGAAAATACTTAGACCAAACACAGATTGCATTTTGGGAACACAACATCATGTGCCTAGCAGACTAGACAAATATCACACTCAAACATTGCTTAAAACAAATAGATATTTCATTTGAACTCTTGTTTTTATTGAAGCGTTAGTTTAAGGTGAATAAGAGATCAAATTCCAGTTAAAAATTCATTTCCAACCAATTTGGAGAGACCTCAACATGGGATCAGATTGTCCAAAAACATTCACAGCATTTCATAGTCAACCTTATTACGATCTAAGTCAGTTTGACATTAGGTAATAGAACTTAGCATGATTATCATAACATTTGTGATATACTTAAGGTTCAATTTAAGCTTAAGTGAATAATGGCTACATTTGGATTTCAGGTTGTCCCTTATCTCTTCTCAAAGCTTATTTAGCTTTCTCCAATCACCCCATTTTGACTTCAACCCCCTGATGCCTTGGTCAAAATTTGTTTTTATGATCAGTTTATTTAAATATAAATATATATAGATATCAGACTATAAGGTTGAACGTTGGACTTGCAAGCCATCCGGACTTACATGCCTTACATTCATAGGGTGTTTAGGACTTATTTGAATGCCCCACCCTTGTAGTTCTTGTAGTGCCCCTTAAGTCATGATATATTATTACTTGGTATACTATTTTTGATGCATTTTCCTTTTTCTAAATTCTTCTTTTGCTTTCTTTTCTTTTTGATAAGTTTTCATATAGTAATACTTTTATATCTGCTCAGATACTTTGTAAATCTTTTTGTGTGACCAAAACACTAACAGACTTGTGTATGATTGGATAATTGCCTTTCTGCCTATCATTCGGAGAGATATGCAAGGAAACATACCTTGGTCTTCAAATGAGTCACCACATCAGACTTAGCATGTTCATTATATTTGTATCACGTATGTCACTACACTCATGAAAAGATACCATACGAATTGTCAATTTACTGAACATAAATCTTTTAAGCCTATAATCCATGGGTTAGGAGATTAAACAACATACTATCATTTCCCATTAAGGTTGGATTCAATCTCCACATAAAACATTAAAGCTTCTTTAAAGCTTGGAACTGGATAATATTATCATATCTCTTATGAGATCACCGAAAAACTATTTGCTTAGTCAAAAGCATTTATGTATCAAAAATTGGTTTCTTTGAGAAATTCATTTTGCATCTAATTTTGAAACACATTTTGTCGTTTAAGCACATAAGACTTACAAATAGCACACAAGTTACACACAATTTGCAAAGTCACTTAGTTTTGAATGCATGTGCTCGTTGTACTTCATAAAAGTCAGTTTGCTCAAATTTGTCATGTCAAAACGAGTGCTCGACAGACTTGACTCAAAATTTTCATTTCAATGCATGTGCTCACTGTACTTCATAAAAGTCAGTTTGCTCGAGTACAAGACCTGTGCTCGAAAAACATAAAAGATGATTCCAGACAGTCATTGTGCTCGAGACACAGACTTATGCTCGAAAGACGAGTAAAAGTTATCATGACATATTTCCATGCTCGAACATTGAATACATGTCACTTGTGCTCGAAATACTTGAAATTTCTCAAGAGTGACCATTTGTGCTCGAGGAGCAACAAACTCATCATCAGCCACAGAATAATGCTCGAAATACTTGAAGAGTTTTCCAAAGCAGGTTTCTATGCTCGAGCAGCTGAGACATGTTATATGTGCTCGAAGTACTTAGAAAAGTCTTCAAGTAGCATTATTTGTACTCGAAGAGCAACAAACATAGTATCAAGCACAGATTCATGCTTGAAATACTTAGATCATTCAAATGTATCATGTAAGCACAGATCTAAGTATAGAAAACAAGAACATCAAATACATGATAATTTATCATTCAAAAACCGTCACAAGCATGATTCATGCAATCAGAATAATCAGTCAAGCATAGCGACAAATCATGCAAACATTCATAGTGAGAAACATAGTTAATCAGTAAGCACCTCACACAAGCACACATCATCAATCAGATTTCATCAGCATTTATCATACCTAGGCATTTTAACAGAAAGTGAAACCTTGTTTTATATAACGATTTGGTGAATAAATCAGCCAGATTATCAGATGTATCTACCCGTTTCATTTCTATTAGGCCTTTTTCATTGCAATCCCTAATAAAGTGATGTCTAATCTCAATGTGCTTAGTCTTAGAATGTTGGACTAGATTCTTAACAATAAACATGGCAGCAGTATTATCAATTAAAATTGGAGTAAGTAAGAAATTCAGACCATAATCCAGCAGTTGATTCTGAATCCATAGAACCTGTGCACAACAAGCAGATGCAGCAATGTATTCAGCCTCAGCAGTTGAGATGGACACTGTAGTCTGCGTCTTGCATTGCCAAGACACCAACCTATTCCCTAGAAACCGGCAGCCTCCTGAAGTTGATTTCCTACTCAAGTTGCAACCATCATAGTCACTATCTGTGAAGGCCATTAAGTCAAAAGAAGAGTTCTTTGGATACCAAATCCCCAAATCTGGTTTCCCTTTGAGATATCTGAAAATCCTTTTTACTGCTAGCATGTGTGAGACCTTGGGGTTAGCTTGGAATCTTGCACAGACACACACAGCAAACATAATATCTGGCCTAGATGCTGTAAGATACATCAGTGATTCAATCTTGGCCATATATTCATGCTAGTCCACTGGCTTCCCGTTCTCATCAGGTACCATCTTCTCATTTGTGTCCATCGGTGTAGACACTGTCTTGTGGTCCTGGCACCTGAACTTGTTAAGAATCACTTGGACATATTTTGATTGATTGATAAAGATCCCATCTGCCTTTTGCTGCACTTGAAGTCCGAAGAAGTTCATTTCTCCCATTGAACTCATCTTGTATTTAGACTTCATTACTTGCTCAAACTCTTTGTACATTTGTTCATTTGTAGAGCCAAATATGATGTCATCAACAAAGACTTGTAATAGCAAGAGATCCTTGTTCCATCTTTTGTAGAACAGGGTCTTATAAATAGCTCCTCTGCAGAAACCATTATCTAACAGGTGGTTTGATAGCTCATCATACCATGCTCTAGGAGCTTGGTGTAGTCCATTCAAAGCTTTGGTAAGCTTGTACACCTTGTTAGGATGGATTCGATCTTCAAATCCAGGAGGTTGAGTCACATACACCTCCTCATCAATCTTTCCATTCAGATATGCAGATTTAACATCCAATTGATAGACTTTTATGTTCATGGAAGCTGCATATGCTAGAAAGATTCTGATGGCTTCTAGTCTTGCAACAGGAGCAAATACTTCTTCAAAGTCCACTCCTTTTTCTTGTAAGCACCCTAGAGCCACCAGCCTTGCTTTGTTTTTTATTACAATGCCTCTTTCATCTTTCTTATTTCTGAAAACCCATTTGGTTCCAATTGCATATTTGCCTTTGGGTTTTGTCAACCAAGTCCCAGACATGTAAATCCCTGAACTGAGCTGACTCTTCCTACATAGCTTCTACCCAGCTGTTGTCTTTCAAAGCTTGATTAATGTCTTTAGTTCAACTTGGGATAGAAAGCAAGCATACAGACAGATGTTTGCCTTTTCAGAGGAACTTCTTGTCACTATCTCATGAAAGTCCCCAATGATGTCATCAGCAGGATGATTTCTCTCAACAGAAGTGGTTTGCACAACTTCTTGTGCTGAAACCTATGTTTCAAGATTTGTTATATCCATTTCTGCAGCTTCACTTTCAGATCCTTCTTAATTCTCAACAGTTGATTGAGTATGACAGTTTGCAGATGTTGAGGCTTCATTTATTCTAATTTGGAGAGTCAAACAAAGATTGAAACCTATCTTCAAATCCATTTGTCTCTTCAGGTTGACCTGGTTGCTGACTTTGTACTGGTTCACTTTCCATATCACTTGGTCCATCATTTGAAACTTCAACTGCTGCTTCCTGATCAGTGACTTCCATTTCATTTGCTCCTGGATTGCTTCTTTCAAAAGTAAATCCATTCTGTTCAAGAGTAACTAATGACCAAAGCTTGTCCAGATCAAGTTGATTTTGTTTTCCTTTTTCTTCAAAGCTTGTTCTGTACATGCTATCTTCCATGTCTTCATTGTATATCTTGAAAGACTTGATCATCTTTTCCAGGTCAAACAACCACTTGGGTCCTTCAACATTATTGAAATGGTTTTCATTGAAGATAATGTCAGAAGATTCAATGACTATCATTTGCTCCTTGACATAGACTCTGTAAGCCTTTGAATGAAATGAGTAGCCCACAAAGAAACATTCCAGTGATTTTGACTGGAATTTTTTGAGATTGTCCTTTGTATTTAAAAGTGAGCATCTACATCCAAAAGGCTTTAAGAACTTCACATAAGGTTTTCTCTTGAAGATAACCTCATATGGAGTCTTATTTTGAGTCTTGTTCAGTAGAACCCTGCTTTATACATAGCAAGCAGTGTTGATTGCCTCTACCCAGAAGGTAACTAGCAGATTTGCATCAGCAATCATGGTCCTTGCAGCTTCAATCAAGGTCCTGTTTCTTCTTTCTGCAACACCATTCTGCTCAGGAGTTCTGGGTGAACTATATTGTTGAAAAATTCCCTTAGAAGTGCAAAATTCTTCCATTAATCCATTCTTGAATTCTGTGCCATTATCACTTCTAATGACCTTTACCTTCTTGTCAAGTAGATTTTCCATTCTTATCACACATCCTTTGATTAATTCAGGTGTTTCATCCTTTGTTCCCAAGAAATAAACCCATGTGAATCTTGAGTAGTCATCTGTGATGACTCGACAGTATCTTTTCTTTCCAATGCTTGGAACACTCACAGGACCAAACAGATCCATGTGGAGCAATTCCAATACCTCATCAATTATATTAATCATTTTGCTCTTGTGAGAGGATTTATGTTGTTTTCCCTTGAGACATGATAGAACATCTTTCTTCAAGCTTAAATTCTCTTATAGGGAGTCCCGCAACATGTTCACCTTTCACTAACTTGTTCATATTTTTCAAGTTGACATGACACATCTTCCTATGCCACAATTTAGTCTCATTTTCAGTGGCTTTAGAAACAAAGCATGAACCACCTCTAGATGTAGCAATATTCATTCTCAGCTCATAAAGGTTGCCATTCCTTGGAGCCATCATCATGATCATATCAATTGGAATCACAAATTCATGCTTAAGGATGAGACATTGTTCATCATTGAAAGCCACCTTGTAACCTTTGTCACAGACTTGAGAAATGCTTAGCAAATTATATTGTAGTCCTTCAACATGCATCACATTCTCAAAGGTTACTTTGCCATTGGTGAGTGTGCCTCTTCCCACAATCTTTCCTCCATTCTCATCACTCCCAAAGGCAACAGGTCCTTCATATTTTCTTTCATAATTGACAATTGCTTCCTTGTCACATGTCATGTGCTAGGAACAACCACTGTCCACATACCATATATCATTGCAATTCATGGACTGTTCCTTCACAAACACACATAAGAGAATCAGTTAGATTTTGAGTCACAAACTGTATCAGTTTGCAAATCAGATTCAATTGGAGATTCATCAGGAGTTGGAACTGAAAGTAGAAGTGGATCTTCATAGACTGTTTCACAATCTTCATCTGAGTCTGAGTCTGACCCAATTGACACAACTGGTGACTTAATGTTGTTTTCAATCTGATCAATCACACAGTCTTTCCATTCATTTAACTCCTTCTTTGTCTTCCACTAAAACCCTTTTCATTCAAACCCTTGCTTCATCAAGAACTTTTCATCACCATTTAGAACACCAAGTCTCACTTTAGCTTTTACTTTGTCATTTGACCTTTTGTTCTTCACTGATTTGTTTGAGATCTTTGTTTCTTCCTTGATTTTCAATACCTGTGTCAATCTCTTTTCAAAACATGATTTTCTTTCTTATTCACTGGTGGTGTCCTTTTCTTCATTCAAATACCTTTGACACATCTGTTTGTATCCCTTCATATCAAATCCACAAACGACATCTGGTACAAAAAACTCATCTTCCTCTAACCAGCAGGAATTAGTGTGATGTCCATAAGCATCACATTTCTTGCACCACACCTTGGCATAACTTCCCATATCCTCAAGCAGTTGCTTGTCCTTGATTCTACACTTGGCTTAGGAAAGTCAAAACCTAGGGATGTCTTTGGGCACAAGGAGTTGCTGAAATCAGGCACTTGAGGATATTTCTCCTTCACAAACACAATCGGCTTTACTTTAGATGGTGATCTTGAAGATTTTTATTCTTGTTCATTAGAAAATCTTCTCTTGGGCACATAATTCACATCCCCAAAATATCAAACAGTTCATGATTAGTAAAAACTGGATAGATTGGAGGATGGGTTTGATCATATGAAGATTTCTTTGGTACATCATTTCTTTTCTTGAATTCTGATTGAGGTCTGGCACAGATGTCAAACACCTCATGCTCTCTTCTCATTCTTTCAAAATTCTTCTTCATTTTGGAGTTATGTTAGGCAATCTTGGAATCTTTTCATCCTTCTTTTTGCTTGATCCCTTCTTCTTTTTCTTGCCTTTTGATGATTTTGTGCTTCCACAGCTACATGTACTTCCCTCACTGGAGTATTCACTCAATTTCTTCTTTGCTTCATTTTTCTTTACTTCCTTTTCCTCTGGCTTCTCAGTCTGTTTCACACCAAACTCTCCCTCTTTGTCAACAATTACATCTTCATACTGTTTTACAAATTCAGGTCTATCTTCAAAGACATTCTTGAAATGCTTCAAATATTCATTTCTGCTCTCTTTGTCTACTCTCAATGGATAATTGTCACAAAAAGGTGGTGGCACCTTCTTGTATTTCTCTTCATCAGTCATTTTGTCCACGTATCCAACTATGTTTCCAGTAGATACCAAATTCTTCAGAAATTCCATTTGAATTGTCAGTTCAGCATTCTTAAGTTTCTCATCAGCAAACATCTTCTTCAGACCCTCAATCTCAACAGTCATTCTTGATTGAGCCCTGTATGCTTGCATACAATCTTCCTCTAAGCTTTTAATCTGGTTTTCATAAGTAGCTTCACTGGTCTCATAAACATTTAGAAAAGCTTCTTTTCTTCCACATTCTGACTTCCACTTTCCAACCTCCTGATTAAGCTCATCAATAGTTAACAGTAGATCAGAAATAGAGATGTCAGAATGTACCTGTGAATTTGACGATTCTTCTTTGTCCGATACTCTGGCCATGAAAGCAACGTTTGCTTTTTCCATCTCTGCCTCATGATTGCTCCAGTCAAACTCCCCATCTTGTGGTACCCTTGTGATAGAAACATTACCTTGATCTCTCACTTGATTCACAACATTTGGATTTCCTTTGTTCTGATTGTTTTAAATCTGTAGTTGGTTTTTTCTTTGAGGCTGGAAATGCTATTGTTGAGGTCTGTTTTGTTGATAGGGGTTTTGGTTGATCATTTGGTTTCTCTGATTCTGGAAATTTTGGTTCTGATTTTGGTAGAACTGATTATGATTCACTTGATTTCCCACCTGCTTGGGCTGGTTACATTCTCTGGCGAAGTGTCTAGGTTGCTGACAATTGAAACAGATGGCTTTCGACTTGTCAAACCCTATTCTTTCATTGGGTCCAGAGAAGCTTTTTCTTCCAGTTCTGTTATACAGCCTCTTGCTTCTCACAGCTAACATGGTAGCCTGCCATTTGATGTCCATATCTTCTATGTCATCTGTATCAATTCGCTCAAGATCTTCCTGCACAATGCTTGTGTTGATCAGGTTCTTGGCCACAAAGGCATGATATGACTCAGTGAACATAGAAAATAGAGCCTGATAGTCTGCTCCATGGCTTGAATTGCTTGGCGTGTAGGGAGGATGTCCACTTGCTGATGAGTTGGTGTCATATTCTATCATTTGTATATTAAACCTTTACTGATTTCCTCCACACACCGAGCTTGTTTCAGCTGGTTCTTCAATGATTGGTGATTGCTGATTCTTGACAGAGAGATTTCCCATTGGTGCTACAAGAGCATTTGTCATTGGGAAGCTGGGCTTATCCTCTTTGATCATATGATTCTCAATCATCTCATGCTCAGCAGCTTTTAAGAAAGCTATCACATCATCCAGCTTAAGGTTGGGAGAATTGGCCTTTTCGTTGATAAATTTTCTGGCTGTGTACCATTCACCAGACAATGAAGATAATAGTTTCTTGTTTAGGTCAAAGTCAGAGATTTGCAAGTCAGTCGTTCTAATCTCATTTACAATGACCATGAATCTATGCAACATAGACTTCAATCTTTCGCCATCCTTGAACTTGAATCCATCTAACTGTTGCTTCAGTCTATCCTTTTTAATGTCTTTTAGTTAAGTATTTCCCTCAAACATGTCAATAAATGCATCATACATCTCCTTTGAAGTTTTGTGATGATTGACAGTTGTCAGTATTTCCTAAGATAGACCTAGCTTCAGCATAGATAGTGCTTTGTCATCTCTTTTCTTCATTTTCAGTTCAATAGTGGCACTATTGTTTGCAGTAGTAGAAGGAACATACTGTCCTTCTGTGATAGAAGTCCAGAGTTCGGGGTCGTTGTAGTTCACAGGGATTGGAAGCTTGTTCTTAGACACTTCCTGGTCTTCCATTTCAGCAGATCTAACCTTTCAAGCAGTGAAACACATTAAAGCTTCAAACTTTATCACATACCTTAGTCCCGTGGCCTTCAGCGAGCTTCCAAACCTCTGATACCACTTGTAAGGACGGGGAGTCAGGTGCAAACGTTAATAAGGTTGACAAGAACACACCAACTCAATAACCCAAAGGCCTATTGAATATCCTGGCGGAATCAGGATATCCAATGTATGGGAGTGAAGGTGTGATATAATAACAAACGAAACAATAAATGATAATCAGTAAAGAGAATCAAAGAAAAAGATTCACTGTATTTAATACATCATTCAATGAAACAATGAAAGAAATGTCTAGGGTTTCGTGAAATGGCGGTGGATGTACGAGGAGACAAATTGAATATTCTTTAGAATGTTTCTCGTATTCCGTATTCGTTCCTAAATGGAAACCTATGACCCTATTTATAGACCCTGACATTCCTTCTAGAATCCCTAAATATTACATAATGAAAGACAAAAAAAAATACAAGTGTAAGAGTCTTCGAGCATGACAAGTATCTTGCTCGAGCAGACTCACTATGCTAGGTATGCTCAATGAGTGTCTTTGAGCATACTTTACTTAGAATATCTTCAGTGAAGATATTCTCCTCCAGCAAGCCTCATTCCTCTTGACCAATCCAAGCTTTGCTCCAACTAGTCCATCGAGCAAGCCTATTCTTCTTGATGCCTTCAGTCTTGTCTAAGAGACTTATTGAACAATCTTTAGCATGCTCGGATGTAAATCTTGCTCGGGGACTGAACCATGCTCGAAGTCCTTGCTTTGAACATATGACATCTTCTTATTGCATCCATGTTGGTCACCATGTGCTCGAACATCCTGTGCTCGGAATCATTTAGTTACAACTTGAATGATCAAGTTGTTTGCTCAATTGGCAATCCATACTCGATAGAAGAACACTCTTACTCGTTGAAGTGTAGCTTTCTCGAAGCCTTAACACTTAGAAGAATTAACCACCAAAGGTTCTAAATACCTTGCTCGAAGTAGTAAACCATGCTCGATCGTCCAAGCTTGCTTGAGGTCCATACTTAGCTGATTTCCTGAGGAGGTTGAGAAGATTCCAATCTTCCTTAGCAAAAATCCGACTCAACATTAAGGATTAACGGATAATTAATTATGCTAATTTAAAAATTTAACAAATTCAATTCTGATAAAAACCGACGAGTTCGTGATTAACGAACCTGTTGGAATATCAGAACACCAAGAGTGATCAAACGTCATATTTTGGATTAATTAAGTAAAAACGAACATTTTATGAGAAAACCGAACAATTTGAATAGATTTGCACGTCTTTCTCAAACCAAACTGAATAAACGGAAACGAGCCCCGTAGCGAATCCAGAACCCCATTATGTGATCTTTGTTTATAACTTAATTATTTTATTGACCAACACGTTTACCTAAGCTTACATCCCCATAACTGTTTTCTGAACACGTAAACAAACAACTTGGCCCAGCTGGGAAAACAGGGAAACTGAGCCAAGTTCGGTTTTAAGTATTAGACATTGAACAACATCACAATCTAAGCCTACTGACACTTTCTGGGTGTAACAGCTATACCCAGATGAGCAATACAGCCCAGTCTAGTATAACAATTATAATAATATTAAAATATTAATATTATTATAATATTGATTAGAGGGACTAGTGATAGCAAATCAAGTGAACTACGAGCTGACGCACTACTATATACCAACTAAACCGTGAGTTTCATGACCCCTCTCATTAAACAGTTTTACGAACTTTTGGGGTGAAAAGCATGTTTGATTACATATAGGTATCTGAAACTTGTAATGATGTGAATTATCTAAGTGCTAATACACGAGAGTCCCACTAACACAGTGATTAACTCTGAGCCGGTGGCTTGTGAATAGTACTATTAGTTTGACAAACCAAGGCAGGGCCCGCACGGTTTGCTCAGACATTATCCCATTTGCACATGACCATAACTATACAAATACGCTATGTAGTGTTAGACATAGCTACTCGGAGCATGTTGTGGGTGGAAAGGGGGCCACAGTGGTTGATTGAGCGTGGGAAATGGATGCATGCAGCACGAACAGACAGTCAAGGCTTCACTATAACTTAGCATAATTACATCATAAACATACAAACAAACGTACCTGTGAACGTACATACATACATAATTGCGTATTTACAAACTATGATTGTTGTACGCACAACCGATTTCTTGAAACTCGTGAAGCTCACCAACTATTTGTAGTTGACCCGTTTTAACATGTTTTTCAGGTATACCAGACTTGAACTAGAAAGCCAATGTGCTACGTGTTTAACTTGCGATCAATGCTGGGTGAATTGATGCAAGTGTACTAGTAAAGTAAACCCGTTTAACGGGCTAGATTTAGTTTGTATCCCGTAGTTGTCAACAAAGTTAGATCGTTGTGAACTATTGTAAACTAGTTTGTATTGTTCTTTATAAACAATGTGGTTGATACCAGAGGTGTTTGTTACATTTCTGTTTTACGCTTCCGCAAATCGCTTAACGGGGTTGAAGATAGTCTAAAAGAGAACTTTAAATCCTGGAGTGTCGATAGTTGAACAAAACCGAAAATGGAACGAGTTTTCGGGTTTTAAAAGTAACGAATGTTACACTAATTGAGTCGAGTCTAGTCTCAATCGATTCGAGTTCTAATCAAGTCGATTTTTCTTGATTCGATTCAATTGGATTCTAGTCGAATCGAATCCCTGTTCGGTTTAATTCGATTCGTTTCCAGTCTAATCGAATTCCCATTCGATTCGATTCGTTTCCAGTCGGGTCAAATTCATTTGATTCGATTCAAACCTTGTTTTTCATTCTTTTCATCTCTTTTTGTTTTCTTTCGTCTCTTGAAGGCACGTTTTACTATTACAATGAGTCCTGGGTCATAGCAACTTCACCTTCTCGCTTAAATAAGGTCCAAATGTCACCTGTTCGTCCCGTATCGCACCCGTTAAGTCGTTTACTATAAAGTTTAGGTTTTCTAATAATATAAATCCTGATTTGCCTTAGTATCAAATATTAAGACAAACCGATGTCTAAAACCTAACCTTTATATCAAAAAAATACCTTACGGGTTCCGATTTGGTTCGGATCTGGACCAACACGTGGATCTAGGTGTGTTTCTTGTTTGATGATGCTTGAACACGAAATCACCTTGGTTTCTCTTGGATCTCGGATCCGAATGAGAGAAGGGAGTTTTGTGTGTGTTTTGGGTGTGTGTATGGAGGCTAGGTGGGGTTTTAGGAGGTTTAAGGAGTTTAAATACTCCAAGCCCATGGACCTTAGGCCCGTAACCACCTCCAACACCATGCATTATTTCTAAGCCTACCACCCGACCCCATTATTATTTAACATACTTAAATAGCAACACACAAATTAATAATAAAACTTCTATTATTTATTATTTTCAAAATACGGATGTTACACTAGCTGATTGGAGAAGAAAAAGGTCTAAAGAGGCCGAGTCACACGTTTTGGCAACGGCCGAATGAGGGCGGAGGCTGGTGGTGGAGTGTTAGTGATTCGGAGAGATAAGGAGAATGAAGGAAGAAGGTTACGCAAACCTTTGAAGTTGTTGAGGATGAATATCCGGTGGTTAGGTTTTTAGGATTTAAGGAAGGAGGAAAAGGCACAGATGGTTTTTTAACCCGTTTTTCTAATCTGGTTACTAAGACCCGTGGATAATACCCATAGCCCGCGAAAATTTAAGGTTTAAATTAATGAGAAGCCATCATTTTTAAATTGAGATATCTGGTGGCACTAGAGGTGGGGGAGCGACGTGAGAACTTTAAATGTAGACAAGTATACACACACACACACATATAGACACACACACAAACACAATCTTTTAGCCCACATGTTACGCGAGTTTTTTTTAATATGATTTCGAATATATAAATTTTATATTACTTTAATTAGTTGTGCATTATAATGTTTTTTTTCCTACATGGGCTAGGGTTGGTGTGTGGACTTTCGTTGTAATTTAGTAAGTATTTATTACTAACCGAGTTTCTACTAGACGGGTTGTTTCTATTATTGCTCATTTATTTTGGTTGATTTTAATTTTCTTAATTTATAAATTATATTTCATTATTTCCTTCCTTTCTTCTTTTTCATTTCAGATTGAAAGACAAGAAGTCGATTAAATGAAAAATCCAAAAGAGTTAGATGGCTAAGGGTAAAGATGTGCGAATCCATTCTTTTGGAATGTATCGCTTGTGTTGAAACAGTGTTAATAAGGAATCAACGGGCATTTCAAGATATATTATTCAAAAGAACCAGCACAATGCTTCATAAACAAATTGTCTTCCTAAAGTTTCTTAAGACAAAACCTTTATGTGGATGAAATGCTCATCATAAGTTGATAGTTTACCTTCTAATGTCACCCGAAGACATGCCTGGAACATCTTCCTCAATATCTAGAATCACCTGCAAATACCTGGAACATCTTCCTCAATATATAGTATCACCTGCAAATGGTTACTTTATATTTAATCTTTTGGACAAACAGATACTTGTTGCAACAAAACTAAAACGAGATTTTTATTTACAGTCTTAAAACATGTCTTTTCTCATAAAAATGTTTTTCTTTTATCATTTTGAGCGAGCTTTAATAGTTCCCTTTTGGCTTATCAAATTTGTAAAATTTGGATGCATTTTAACTGTTTATGGCTACTTCAAATGGTAAAAAATGAATATTATCAAGTTTTGAAAGTTTGAAGCATCAAAGGGGATCTTTTGAAGTTCTGTACATACGATTAAAATAAGTTACAGGTTCAATATATTTTTGTTTGGTTAACCCTTCTATAAACCGAATTTTGAAATTTCCCTATTAGTCAAAATATTGCACTTCGACCCGTAATCAATTCTGCCAAAATATTACACTAAAATGTAAACCAAATATTCAGCAACTCTTCGGAAACTTATCTTTGTTACCATAAACAGAAGAAAAACAATTTCCCGATAATGATAAAGTGACCGAAAGCCCTTTTACTCATATCTTAAAATTGTTTGAAAATCTGCAGTTTGCAAAATACCAGTTTTGTCCCTGATACGATTACTTAGCACACTCAACATCGTAGGTACTATTGCAAGTGTGGCCCGTTTACTACTGTGTGTGCTTTAACCAAACTATTTTAACCAAAACACCCATACATCAAAAGTTTTAAGCAAGTTTTAAACATGTTGTTTCAGTTGTCATTTCCCAATCGTCTGTGGATGACCAGTTAATAGAATTTAAAAAACTTTATATTAACCAGCACTGAAAACCATGCGGCAATTAACCAAGTTCTTATATGAAAATTCATTTATTTATTAATGATACAAATTCCATTAATATCATACTTTCACATCTTTTTTCTCATATATTGAACACGTAAATTAGATAATTTTCAATCTTAAAGAATCAACTGCAATATAATTAATTTGTCATGCGAAGAGTGCAAATATACTAAGAAAGAATATAAGATGATGATTACAACAATATATGCTTACCAAGCATGCCATCATTGCCTTCTAATGGTAAACCATCACAACTATGAACTGATTGATTTAACATGTATTGTGTTCAATAATTGGTTGATGGCTTTAGGCACCTCTCAACTGAGTTCAGATGTGAAATTTTCGGTGGATCTTTTTCAACTATAGATTTTAGCCCCTGCGATTCACTATTAAGCTTTTCAAAAATCATCAAAACTTAGGCTGGAAAATATATTTTGGGTGACAAAAACAAAACGAAACAAACATCATACAGTCGTGTGTCATAAGAAAAACAAAACTCTTATTAAGAATCATTGATTCATTAATTATGTAATAAAAAAATAAAAAATAACTTAAACTAAACAAAACAAAGGTATTATAATTAGATCTCACTAATGTATAATGCCTATGAAGTTATTATGAAAATCAGGATAACCAAGATCATGTCAAAAACATGAAACCTGGTGAGAGAAAATGCATGCTGATATGTAGACTTTTGAGAGCCAAAGATAGAGCTTTCTAAACTATAAAATATAATAAACCCGTTAATTATTTTCATCAAAAAAGGTTTAAGGTGATCGAATCTTACATATCTTACTCGGTCTATCATATTTCGATAATAATTACACTTTGGAGTCTACTTTCAAGTTAAAAGGTAATTACTTAAAAGAATTTTTACCAAGTTTTCAAGTATCACTCACTTGAAGCTACCCAAGTGGAAAATTCCAACCCACATTTTCTACAACTTTCAATTCCTTTTAGAATAAGAGCGTTGAATTAAGTGAAATTATCATCTAATGAAAAAACATTGAAACCTACTTACAACTGTTTTCACTCCTATTGCTGCAAGACTCTATTATAAGTTTAGTAAGCATATCCAAAAATTCCAACATGCCATTTGCCATTATTGCACTGAAAAAAAAAGGCGTATTACATAACATACCACACAAAAAATAGAATCTCCATGAGCTTACCATATCAAAATCTAACACTTTGTCAGAGGCAAGTCAAAAGAGTTTCTTTAACTATCACTACTGCAATATACCAGTCTTTCTATGGCTTTTATTTACCGTTCAATCACTTCGAAGGAGATAAAAACTTAAAAAAACATACATCAATTCGCAGAATTGATTGCGATTGTAACACATAGATCGATGTATAGTGCTCAAATAAGAAGCAATAGGAATTTTAATAATCGAGGATGGATAAGTAGGCCAAAATCAGTGATGAACGGCTTCGTCCTCTCTCTTGATAATTAGGGTTTGAAATTGGGAGAATTAAAATTTTACCTCGCCGATATATCCGAAGGAACGAACCACAATGAACCCTAACTCACGTCCATCGTCAAAAAAACGAACCCCAGTGGAACCTTATCTCGAATCCTGGTTGTTGGTGTCGGATCTTGAGAGATCGGTGGTGTAAAACGACGATGCGATGGTTTATGGCGAAGATAGTGATGGTGGAGGTGGCTGGTTGAAGATAGCACAGACACCTTGGGCTCGTTCGGTTTTCTTCATAGAGAGGTTGAGGATAATTACAATTAAAGAACGTTTAGGGTTTGAGGAAAGAGGCGACGAGAACTTGAGGAAGTTGTTAGGGTTTTTCGTCTTATCACCTGGATTATGTGATATAACTAGTTTTTCTAATCTGGGTACTGAGACCCATGGATAGTACCCATAACCCGCAAAAATTTAAGCCTTGAATCAATGAGAAGCCATCATTTGTAAATGGAGTGATCTGGTGGCACAAGGGGGGGAGACGTGAGGGCTTTAAATGTAGACAATTATATATATAGATAGATAGATATAAAATATGTGTATATGGGCTATCTCACAATATGGATGGATATTAGGACTGCCGATATGAAACATGTATACCCGTCCCATTGACTCGATATCCCCATCTATCGATCCCATTTATAACTCCTTTTTTTGAAAAAAAAATGTTAGGAATGTGAGAGCACAGATGGATCTAGATCTTGTGATTACATCGATGTTCATGTTGATTCGTTATACGATTAGGCTAGATATACGTTAGTAGGTGTAGTGTGTGTATTGAGATGGCAATCAGACAGAGTAACGAGAGGATAGATGGAAATGATCAGAACTGTTATAATGAAATACATTACAGAGGTTTATATAGTCGATGACTCTTATTCGTTAAGATAAGCTTAACGAATAAGTCATTCGTTATAAACACTAAACGAATAAACACGCTTATTCGTTAATACTTTAAATGATAATGAATGGCCCTCATTCGTTATCTCATTCGTTAAACATGGTTAACGAATGAGCTTACATTTAGACGAATGTGTTACATTCGTTACGGAGTAACGAATGTAACTTACAATAGAGCGAATGGCATGTTTACCATAATTACATGACAACCCCTATACTTTAATCTATTACATTATAGCCCTGATAAAGATCGAGACATACAAAACATGTATCAACAAACTCCCCCCTCGTCTCGAACTCTATATCTTTTATCTCTGGAACATCTTGGTCTTCCAATCAATACAACTATGAATCTTGTATGCGTAACAGACTCTAACAACCTTCTGAAACTGCATAGCAAGCTCGTAGTCGCTTACTTTAGCAAACCTGATCTGACTTGTAAACAATGCATCGTTGTCAGACTCAGACAAGTTAACCAGCCATATCGGATCAATAACACGTATCGCCTTCGTGTTTGAACCATGACCGAATACAATAACCGCTTCACCTGTATGATTGTTGTAATACCAATAATTAAACGAGGCGAATAGACTCTAAGGAAATGTCTTCATTGGAGCGCTCTTCATTGTCTTTGGCGGTTTTACTTGCAATATCATCTTTCTCCAGCTTGTGCGTGTATCAATCTCATCAATGTACTTATGAGTAGGCACCTGTGGCTTGAAAAACTTGAAACCGAAACGGGTTTCATGCAATAACTGCTTATAGAACCATCCTGCCCACTGATCATCACCTCGATTCATGAACGTCTATTGGCTAGTGTTCTCACATCCCATCTGGGCATAGATAATATATCGTGTGGGCGCTTGAAGTAATAAATAATGTGTTCCCATTTCACGATATATACTTTAAGATCTGAATCAAACTGCCATGACACCAAATCACCTTTTACATCTTTTGCAGGCTTGTACTTCTTCATTTGGTATGCCGATGCTCAAGCCTTTGCTAATTTGACTTCCTCCCATTCATGATAACGAAAGGTCTCGATCATCTTGTTCATCTTCTTCACATTATGCTCGAACATACCATCCAAAGCATGTTTGCCCTTTTTCTCTGTTACCGAGACGTGACTTGTTTCAGCAGCTTTTAATATATCTTTCTTTTCTTGCAAATGACATTCTGCTGCATCAAAATGCTCAGTAGTGAAAAACGGAATACCTGAGTCGTTATTGTTGTCGGTGTAAAACTCAGGGTACTCCTCAGCAGTAACGTCTTCAACCTCTACCTCATCAAAATCAGGCACATTCCCGTGTGGAGTGCCTGTGTTAGTACTTTCCTCTATTTCAATATCTACGTCCACACTCTTTCCCAACACATCCACCTCTTCTTCATTTAGATCCAGAAGCAAGGCAATTTGTTCTTTTGTTAATGAATGATCAACAAATTCACCTTCTTCGATCTCGTCCGCATTCACCATACTATACACAATTCCATTCATTCCCACAAATAAAATCATATTTGCTGTAATGACATCAATCGGCTTAGCTCTCGTGTAATCCTTGTATGGCACAATCTGCAACTGACTATCTCCAGATCCACTACCAGCACTCGCGTCAGTCTTATTACCTGCCGATGGTGCAGAACTGCCGCCCGGTTGCTGATCTACCCCACCACCTGTACCATCTTGATCATCTTCATCGTTCTTTAATTTCTTCAACTCATCTTCTTTATAAGTCAACTGAAGAATGATCTCATCCTGTTTATCCAATCTCTCCCCCTGAGCAGCAACAAGGGCTCTAAGTTCCTTGTTTTCACGTTGAGTGAACTGAATATGTCGCAACAAATTTCTTTGTGCTAGCTCATGGGCCGCTCTATCAGCTTGCATTTGAGTCTGTTGAAGGTGCAACAGATTCATCATATGAAACCATTGAGTCTGAAGATTCAAACCGAAGAAATTAGGATGAACTGGTTGCAACAGACCCTGAGGGTAAGTAAATGTCATATAAGAGTGCTCAGGTCTTGGCAACTGTGTAAGTGTAGCAGGAGTAGCAGGAGTAGTAGGCTGCGGTGTAGGCATACGTGCCAAAACGGTCTGAAGAATATCACCAAATACAGGATCTGGTCATGCAGTAGTAATCAATGTCATAGATGGAGGTACCGGAGATACTGGCATATGAACCGGAGTAGGTGATCTTGGAATCTGTTGAGGCGCAGGAGATGTGGGAATAGGATCTGAAATAGATACAGGAGGTGTAGAACGAACAAACAGCTGACTAGGAATCTCAATTCCTGAACCACGTCTAACCCGTTGCTTCTTTACTTTATCACTCTTCTCCACCATCGGTTCTTTCCCTTTACGTTTACGTTTCTGCTCATAACTTAAAGCAGCTTGTGGTCCTGGACCACCATCACCACCATCATCATCATTTCCACCATCACCACCTTTCATGTTCAGATTCGGAGTCATCATGAATCCAACGATCATTGGGCGGTGCAACATAATCAATATTCGCTAAATGACCAATCCATCGTTTAAATTTTGGTCGATCTGCCAGACTCTACCCTCTATAAGATCTCAACCGTCTCATAGTTTATTCGTTCATGTGTTCAAGCTTCATAACATCAGCTTGATCTTTCTCCAAGTCCAGCACCAAATCATTGATCATCATTTGCAGAAATCGAGGATACATTAGAAATTTATGATGGCTCGAAATGTTCTCTTTCAGATGATAGAGCATTACTCGGCACTCATCAAATCCACCCTTTCGTCCACCGAGACAGTGAATCAATACATGAAGCAAATACTTGTATTGTTCATACAAGTTTGCTTTATTATACATAGATCTTCCGAAATCCCCATTATACTTTACACGTCCAAATAATCCACATATCAACTCCCTATCAAACTCGCACCTATCATCGATCGTATCACGAAATCCCAACGAATCTCGGATTACCCCAACATCAATCACTACTCGTTTATTCTGAATCACTGCCTCAATTTGATTTTCTGTCTCATTAAATCTAGCAGTATTCCAGAATTCTCTGATTATCATCTGATAAACCACCGTATGAGTCGAAATAGCCTTGTAAATTCTTGAGCGTGTCAGAAAGCTAATCATACCCCCGAATATCGGAGAGTATTCAAAATTAGGCTCAAGATAAGCACAGATGTTGTGACTTTTGTTCCATGACAGCATCATAGGAACATGAACAAGTTCAGCTTGAACCTAAGGCTGTAGCACTGGATTATCTTCTGGTTGTTGCTTGAGAACAGGGTTTTGAATATTCTCGTCAGCCATATCTGTTCAACAAACAAACATTAGTAAAATATTCAATATAATACTGATTTAACAACTTTCTATCTCATTCATTAAAATGATTTAAACGAATAAGACATTCGTTAAACATTATCCATCTTCCATTCGCTACTCATAACGAAACACACTTATACGTTAAAGATAACGAATTTGAATTTTTTTTCCTTGTAATAAATTAATTTATCATTAAAATCAAAACGATTACAATAAAGTGGCAGACAAACGGGCAACAAGCTGCACCGCAACCCTTTTTGAATAGCAAAACCAATTCTACTAAAAACAAAGTGTTGGGTCGTAGGAGACGACAAAGTACCATGAACGACATGCTGAACCCTGTTTAGAAAATTCACGGCCTCCGGGGCCAGAAACCCAAATGTATTAAAAGCAAAAGTGAGAAACACGTGTTGATTTTCTAAACAGGCTTTCTCGTGTTTGGCAACTTTACACGATTCGGCCTTCAACGCAGCCTGACCCACAACAAATCTGCGGTCCCTGAGCCCGACAAGAGGAGACACTCCTGTAAGGTCCACACAAGCGAATAGGATAACGAATCACTCCTGATTCGTTATCCTATTCGCTAACAGTGGAATACCTCATTCATTACTTCTAACGAATCAAATAGTCATTCGTTATCAGATAAATGAATCTGACTATCATTCGTTAACTCCTTCACGAATACAAATTCATTCGTTAACAAATAACAAATCTGTCCTAAACTATTAATTTGACTATCAGAAGTCCACTTTATACATTACTTTGACTTAGTAAAGTCAAAGACGACGAACATCATCTTTGAAACCTTTGATTACCCATCAATGTTAACCATTAAAGTCTGTAATGAGGATCGATCATCGATTAATTCACTAATGTATATCAAGTACTCGAGAATTGATTTGATTATACGGTTTAATCGCTGCTAACTATTCGGTTATCATGCACTTATCAATTAAACTCATAAACCCTTAAATCACCGATGAACATCCCTACAAATCATATGTATGAGGTCGCCTGTACCTATAGAATTCAATGTTGTTAACCAATTTGTCTAAGAAGCAATCAATAGATTCTGGGAAAAATTTGCAAGAGTTTGTTTAGGTTGATGATGAAATAGGAAATGGCGAATGGAAGGTTATTCGTCTGAAATTGGGATTATAAACCCAATAATTTCACGAAACCCGATGTCATTCATTCAAATTTTGAACTAACGAATGGCATCATTCGTTAAATTAAGATCCTTATTGTAGACGAATAAGGATTTCATTCGTTAAACTTTAACGAATATACATTAACTCTTCTTATTCGTTAACTTTTCTAACGAATATAAAAGTCATTCGTTAAAAATTTAGCGAATGATACATTAAATTCATTCCATTCGTTAATGGTTACACGAATGTCTTCCATTCGTTATGCACAACGGAAGCGAATGAAGATATAACGAATAAGAAACTTATTTGTTATGTTTAAATTACGAAAGGTTTTACATTCGTTAAACCTTTTAACGAATCACCAACTTCCTTAACGAATGAGAATCAATCTCATTAAGGAATTAAATATTCATTAAAACCAATAGGGTTTTATACAATGAATTAAATATTCAATTAAATCCACTTTAGGTTTTAATTGCATACATTAAGATACCCGATCATCCACAGATCGGTAATATTTAACTTAAACGGAGTTTTACGTTAAAATACAATTGATACCAATTGTAAATACCTTAAGCACGATTAACTTAAAAATTTTAGGGATCAATCTTTTTCTTTTTCTTTTGAATTATTCGCTAGCTTGGTAAATCAAAACTAAAGCCGAAAAAAAAAGATCTTTTTGGTTTTTCTAAAATTTTCAATTAACAAATAACAAAAAACAGTAAACACTAAACTTCTTAAGGCATTACATATTTTTGTGAGTTGAGCAGGGAATCATATTGTCGATAATTTCCGTCGATCGCAGTTTTATTTTCAGTTTTTATTATGACTGGTGTTAAGTCGATTATTGATAGTGTAGTCCACTTTAATCTTCGAACAAATTTTTTAGAACTTTCAGTGATATGGTTAATTGGTTCAATTAAGCACAAAGATCAAACTTAATCAGTTCTAGTCTTGATTCAAGCTTAATTTGATTTTCTTCAAATCACCCCAACTTGACTTAAACCTTAGAACAAATTTGATGAAAATGATGATTTTTAAGAAATCATAGTCCGTAATCCCCACTACAAGATATACCCCCGTTATCAAGCAATACCCTAAGTTCCGTTCCCATGGATGAGTATGCACGATTTCATCTGTCGGTTTACAGACATTGTGTCCCTTGTGGTCCGTTTCTTAATGGTAATGAGACGCGGATAAGGGGATAATGTACGACTCACAGCGTGGTTTGATCAAGTCTGTAATTCATTTTTGTACACGAAGTACTTTTTGCGATCAAGTTTAGAGACTTAAGCAGTTACACTGCGGGTTCGCTTTTACAAGCATTTTTAATATTCATCGAAATGAATACCAGATGTAAAACCGCATAAAGACCCAATGAAATCCAGAACATTAAAGCATCCCATCAATACAGGATCTAAGGTAACGAGATCATACATCATTGAAGCGTTAACCACCAACTAGATACTTTTGTTAAAATTTGTTTGCAAACTGATTAGAAGGCTTGAGTATGACCGGATTATTACATTTCTGCCATCATCATCAAGACCTTTTAAGGAACCAATATCCCTTTTTATTCATCAATTTTATGTTTATATCACTTACTAGTCCATACTTGTTTGTCAAAAGACCTACCAATACATCAATGCAATTAAGCACACAGTCTTTTATTACTTACTTTTTACTGGACTTAGGAGCAAATAACCAATGTATTATCATTTTCCCTTTTTGCTTCAAAACTCATTTTGAGGAGCATTTTTCATTGTTTTTGAAATGTTTTCAATATTTGAATGTTTTTGAATTTTTGAATGGTTTTGGAGTTTTTAATTTCTCTGTACAAACTGAAAACAGAATATTTTTGGATTTTATATTTTTCTCCCCCTAAAAACAAAAAAAATCGAAATAAAACAAGAAATAAAATGATTTAACCAAGCTTTTAAATATCTTTTAAAGTTTTTAAACCATTTATACCCAGCAGTAATTGAAAACGTGTTTTGTCAAACGCTTTGGTATAAAGGTCAGCCTTTTAAAAATCCGTGTGAGGTTTATCTATTGATATTAATTTCTTTTCAAAACAATCACGTATGAAGTGATAAGGGATTTCAATGTATTTGGTTTTCGAATGGTGAACCGGATTTTGGTGATTCAAATTACAGCAGAATTATCAATATAAATGGGAGAAGTAAGAAACTTCAAACCGTAATCCTGCAAGTGTTGTTGAATCCAGAGAACCTGTGAGCAGCAACTCGAGGCCGCCACATACTCCGCTTCGGCTGTTGAAGTTGAGACCGTTGTCTGCTTCTTACACTGCCAGGAAACAAGCCGGTTTCCTAAAAATTGACATCCCGCTGTTGTAGACTGGAAGTTGATTTTGCATCCTCCGTAGTCCGAATCAGTGAAAGCGGTGAGATCGAACTTATCGTCTATGGGGTACCATAACCCGATGTCTGGATTTCCCCTCAGATAATGTAAGATGCGCTTTACTGCCGCCAGGTGAGTCACTCGGGGACTCGATTGGTACCTAGCACACAAACAGACAGCAAACATAATATCAGGTCGCGATGCAGTCAAATACATGAGAGAACCAATCATAGCACGATACAGGGTAGGATCAACGGTATCCTCCAATTCATCCGGTGAAAAATTGTGACCCACGGGAAGAGGTGTCGAAGGAATTTTGCCGTCAGATATCTTGAATCGGCTCAAAACATCGTTCACATATTTTGTCTGATGGATAAAGATCTCGGAATCAGACTGGTGAACTTGCAATCCAAAGAAAAAGTTCATCTCTCCCATCGAGCTCATCTCGAATTTGGTTTG
This sequence comes from Bidens hawaiensis, assembly GCF_021521415.1. Classification (NCBI taxonomy): domain Eukaryota; kingdom Viridiplantae; phylum Streptophyta; class Magnoliopsida; order Asterales; family Asteraceae; genus Bidens; species Bidens hawaiensis. The sequence goes on along the minus strand of NW_027492926.1, from coordinate 132,106 downwards.
CATCGTCTTTTCAAAATCTTTACACAAGCTGTCGTTCGTTGAACCAAAAATTATGTCGTCCACGTAGATTTGGACGAGGAGCAAATCATCACCCACGTTCTTAAAGAATAAAGTACAATCCACAGTCCCTCTCGTGAATCCACTTTCTAGTAGATGGTCAGCCAACGTTCTGTACCAGGCTCTCGGGGCCTGATGTAATCCATAAAGAGCTTTGTTTAAATGGTAAACACACTTTGGAAAGTCTGGATCTTCGAAACCGGGAGGCTGCTTCACATACACTTCCTCATGAATAGCTCCGTTCAAAAACGCCGATTTCACGTCCATTTGATAAACCCTAAAGTTCTTATAGGCTGCATAGGTAAGAAAGATACGTATAGCCTCCAGTCGTGCAACTGGAGCATATACTTCGGTGTAATCTATGCCTTCTTGTTGATTATATACCGTAGTACGACCAATCGTGCCTTGTTTCTCAGGATTACCCCACGGTCGTCCTTTTTGCACTTAAAGACCCTTGGAATCACCTTTTTCACGCGATCGGGTTTATCAATTAAGTCCCATACACCCAGTCGTATGAACTGTTGCAGCTCCTCCTGCATAGCTTCAACCCAAGACGGTTCCTTGAGTGCCATTACGACACTTGTCGGTCCTATCTGTGATAAGAAGCAGGTGTATTGTGCAATACTGAGGATACCCGAATAGTGCAAATCCACATAAGCACAAACTATCGAATCCTCGGTAGGAGATATGTTACAATCAACTTGATCATCACATATATTAGCTAATTGTATGAAACCCATCGTTCACATCACCAATTATCAGTTCCTGTGGATGACTCGAATGAATTCTTAAGGAAGGATTGGCAGGAACGAATACGTTATCACCTAAATTGGTGATATTTTCCTCTTCTGTGTCTAAAGAGACAGTCGGTGAATCATCAACAGTTTGAACTGGCTTGTTTGTTTCTGGAGTTTCATCCAAGGGTACTGACGATGAATCCACGAAATCAGCATCATCAGAAGATTCAGAAACTTCATTCGACGTTTCTGATACATTAGGAGAGTCATTTACATCACCCGAAGAAAATCTTGGAATCGGAAAACATTGTTCTTCCAAATAAGATCTAATGAGATCTTCATATCCTTCTTCAACCACTGACGTAAACAAATTAAAAAACCCATCGTAATCGAACATCCAGTCGGGACCTGTACCAGTTGGTAGAGTAGTATAACTTTGGCAATCAACGTGATACCATTCTTCTACACAACCTGAAGAGATATTGAAGATACGTTTCTTTGGAGAAAGTATCCCAAAAAATAATCTTCAAACGCTTTTTCATCAAACTTTCCAGCATCTCTCTTTAAAACAGTACACGGACACCTGAATGGTTCCAAATACTTTTAAGTTTGGCTTAAGATTGTTCAGAAGTTTGTAACTTGTCTTTTTGAACTTTTTTACTGTTAATACGCGATTCAGAGTATAACACGCTGTGTTCACTGCTTCGTTCCAGAATTGAACAGGAAGCTTTGAATCAGCGAGCATCGTTCTTGCACCTTTAATCAATGTACGATTCTTTCTTTCAGATACACCATTCTGTTGAGGAACATAAGGCGCACTGAATTCATGATGAATTCCTTTCTGTATGCAGAAGAAATCCAATACATTATTCTTAAATTCAGTTCCATTGTCACTACGAATTCGTCTCACTTTCAGTTTGTAAAGTGATTCGATCGTCGTAATCAGATTCTGAATTAAGATAGGTGTCTGATCTTTCGATCCCATAAATAACACCCTTGAGTAACATGAGAAATCATCAGTCACCACCAAGCAGTACCATTCTCCAGCAATACTAGCACGATTCACTGGACCAAAGAGATCCATATGAAGTCGTTCTAGTGGTGTAACAATAGTGTTGAGTGACTTGCTTGGATGTGATTTCTTCTTTTGTTTCCCCTTCTTGCACACAACGCAATTATCATTGATCTTGAAATTTTTAAGGGATACACCATCCACTAACTCGTTTGAAATAAGAAAATTCATCTTGCGTATGTGAATGTGTCCCATGCGTCGATGCCAAAGGATAGATTCCTTTTCGGTAGCTTTAGACATGAAACATGTAGTTGAGGGTGAAACATTTACATCGTAACTCATATCCAGGACATAAATATCATTCGATCGTGGTGATCGCATGAAAACCATATCTTCAGGAATTGTGTATCCCAGTTGAAGGATAACACATTCCTTGTCTGTGAACACGGTGGTAAACTTTTTATCACATATCTGAGAAACACTCAGCAAATTGTGATCCATCTTTTCACAATAATTTACTTTTTCAAACGTTACTTTCCCGTTTGAAACTTCTCCTTCTTTTGTAATCATTTCCCCATTGTTACCAGCAAACGCAACATAACCTCCTTAAATATCCTTAACATTATTCAGAAGATCGAGGTTGCTAGTAATATGCCTAGAACATCCACTGTCCAAAATCCATTTATGAGTAGACCTGAACCTGGATGAACTCTGCACAAACAAGTAAATGATTAGTTCAAAAAGGCAGCCCAAGCCTCAGTCTTGGGCTCTCCTTTTGATACTTTCAGAGAAAAAGTTAACTTAACACTATTATTCGAGATTTGAGAATATGTGACCGGTTTCTTGTTTTTCTTCTTTAGGTACCCGTCACGAATAATTCCCGAATCAGTGTTTCAACAAATCAGTTGAGCACGGTCAACATATTTTTTTGTTACATTAAAAGACTCAATCCTAACAACTTTTTTTGGATTAACATCAGAATACATTATTAAACTTTCATCAACTTGGTTTTCTTTTGGTTTTGCTTTCAAGTCAGACTTACACTTTGATGACACTTTGATCTCAACAACCTTTGTTTTACAATTTTTAGAAACATGTCCAGGTTCACCACATTTAAAACATAAGCGTGAATCCAAAGACTTATGTAGTGAACCACTAGGTTGATTTTCCTTCACAGATTGAACCTCAGTTTTTGATGCTTCAAAAGTCACTTTCTTTGTACCAACATATTTAAATCCCTTTTTATTTTGGAAAAATTCAAGATTGGTAGAATTTGATGAATTCTCCATTCCAGACGATTTGACAAATTTTATGGGTTTAAATGTGGTTTTCGTTGACTTTTCTTGAACATTTTTAATTTTGGATTTGGAAAATTGTTGTTCAAGTTTAGTGACTTCTGAAGTGTCATCTTGAAAGACACTTTCAATTAATTCTGGATTAATAAGTTTCAAAGGAACTTCCTTATCCGAAAACACCTTTGAAAGACCTTTTAGTTTAAAAATCTTTCCACTTGAAGATTTTGGTTGAGGATTTATGAATCTCATCAACTCATCAGACACCGAAGGTTTGTCTGATTGAGATACATTAGGTTTTACCTTAGGACTAACCTTAGAAGTTTCACCCAAAGATTTTGAACCATAAACTGCCTGTTCAAATTCTTCTCGTTCACATAAAATGTGATTGTCAGCAGGAATATTCTTATTTTTGACAATCTCATTTTGTTCAACTAACTCCTCAACAGAACTATCTTCTTCACTTATGGTAAAAACGGAGTTACTATTAATGTGAATCGGTTCTTGAGTTAATTTGGTTTGATCAACACTTTCAGGTTCAACTGTAATCACTTCAGGACATTGTTTAATATCTGGAATGCTACAGTAATCTCCATTAAAGGCAGGAAGAATCTCAACAAACCCTAAACCTGCTTTCCCATTTTTCTTGTGGGAATGGTTTACTTCAATTATTTCATTTAGTAAAAACGAGGAATCTCGAAATTTTCCAAGTTTATTTATCAATTCTAGAATTTCATTTTCCAGTTTAGAAATGCAGGTTCAGAGTCTGAGAACCTCCTGAAAATGTTGTTCAACCACTATAATCTTACATTAAACCTCAGCTTTTAAATCATGATTGCTTTCAGATAGTTTTTGAATTTTAAGAGTTGATTGTTCTAGTAATTTCGACTTCTGTAGCATTCATTAATCATAAACAGCTCTTTTGTGAGAGAACTGTTCTGAGTTACTGCTGTTTCTAGTTTTAGATTTGATTTCAGCACATTCTGAACATTCTAACACAACATTTGAAGGTTTAGTAACATTAAGTTAAGGTTCAGGACATACCTCGTCAGTCTCAGAATCTGATGTATCGCTTTCCTCAAAAACTTGATCACTACTTGCATCTTCAAATTGATCAACTGGTTCAAATACCGTATGGTTGGCTTGATTCCCCAACAACCTCTACGACCAATCAACCCCTTCATGAGCGACAAGAGCTTGATTGTTGTTTAACTTATTCTTCTCTCATTCGAAAGAACTCCTTTTGCCTTGATCATTACCCGATGAATTCTTTCCTTGTGATCTTTCAGCATTGCGTGGACCGGAATATTCTTTTCTTGGCTTGTCACATTCTTTGGAAAAATGGTCAAAGTCCCCGCAATTGTAGCATTTAACTTTCAACTTATCAAAACCAACTCGTTTATTCAAAGTTGGAAGATCTTTCCCTGTTCTTTGCATGAAATTCTTGACCTTTCTCACAATCATAGCCATATTTCATTTTAGATCCATCAATTCCAGATCATCAGGATCAATTTGATCATAATCTTCATCGGTTAGATCACTAGTGGCAATTTTACTACCCACCAATTGCTCATATGATGTCATGAAAGAACATAGAAAAGAAAACTGATGTTCAGCTTCTTGAAGGTTTACTTTAGGTGATGTACTTGAAGCATTAGTGGTAGACTCAGATTTTGACCCTGATGCCATAAAGCATACATTAGCTGAATTATTTACATTAGGATTCTCCTCTTCAGCTTGAGTGAAGAAAGCAGTAATTGGGACCGAACTTTGACTTGAAGAGTTTGCCGGCATTGCTCCCCCATAAATTGAAGGATTCTGATTTTGATTATCCTTCAATGACGTTTGACACTTTAATTCAAATTCTCTTTCTTCAATTTTGTTGATAAACTGAACTGCTGTAAGTTCAGTATTACGAAAGAAACCATTTTCTTTCAACACAAAGAGAAAAGTTGAATATGATGAAGGCAATGCGTTCTTCAACGTATATATCTTATCATCTCAGTCGGCTCCAGATTAACACTGGCCATTTCAACCAGTAGATGACTAAAACGATTTGTCATCTCTTCAACCGTTTCATTCTTCATCAAAATAAAGTTTCTGAATTGAAACTTCACAAGCGTTTTCTTGCTCTCTAATGTATTCCCCAAGCTTCTTCTTTTCAAAGTATAGAATAATGATGCACAAATCTTTATGGTGTTGTATTGATGAAAGATTAGTTCAGGTAAAGCCATAGTGAGAGTTGAATAAGCCTTAGTCTCACTTTCAAAGTCTTTTAATTCTTGAGTTTCATAATTCTTGAATTCCTTAGGAGTCCAGCCGAGATTGTCACTTCCAACCAACGGTGCAGCATACACAACATCAAGATAATGAAAACTACTCGGATGAACGGATCCCAAGAGAGCACGAAATCTCGGTTCCCACCGAGAAAAGTCGGATAATTTCAGCAATTTTGGACACTTGTTGTGGCTCCCAATTTCATTGTCCATGGTAAGCATTTCCTGCATTAGGGCATTTTGAGAAGCTAAAGCATAAAGCAAAGTGTTCTACGAAGCCATGATAACACTTGTTGAAACTTCAAGGACTAAACTAGTTTGAAATTCACTAATTATCTACCAATCAACACGTATAACGATTCAGAACTCGTTCGTAATCTCAAACCATTACCAACCCTATCAATTACACTCAGTAATCCCAAAACCAATTCAAACTCAGTCCAGATGAACAATATCTCAAATAATCCTCATTTCAACCTCAATTCAATCACAAACCTTCATTACACAGTCAATTAATACCTTAATAACGAATTGATACTCTTAGAACAGTTCAATTATCAGAGATGTATAATTCTCTGTTTCAATTTGAATCAATTAAACCTCAATTCCGATCAATTCTTCATAATATGAATCTAATACTTGATGAAATAAACGATTAATCAACGAATTAACACCGAAGATCAGATCTCAGGCTCTGATACCACTTGTGAGAGCACAGATGGATCTAGATCTTGTGATTACATCGATGTTCATGTTGATTCATTATCCGATTAGGCTAGATATACGTTAGTAGGTGTAGTGTGTGTATTGAGATGGCAATCGGATAGAGTAACGAGAGGATAGATGGAAATGATCAGAACTGTTATAATGAAATATGTGAGATCCGAGCCCCGGTGCGGAAGCGTGAATAATGTTCGTTATTAACGGAGTAGCTCGGATCTGAGCTAGGATCAAATCGTATTCGCTCTTGAAAGGGGGTTTTGGACGGATGAGTGGTGTTCGGGAGAGAGCCTGAATCGATTACAATGAACAATAAGCTGGATAAACAAATATATGCAATCGATTCACAAATACAAATAAGTGGCAGTATGATTTCATTAACCAAAAGATTGTCATACATACACACATACATACGGTAAAGATCAGCCACCTCCAAGAGAGCTCATCCTGGAGGCGGCGGCTCTCTCAAAGAGATAAACCCTAGATCTCACACAATACACAATACACTCATACTAGAAAAATTAACAAATACATCTATTTATACTAGTCTAGCATGTCTTGGTCTTCAAGCCGTCCACCCTTGGTTGAGACCAAAAATATTAATTATTTTTCACCCATAATTATAATAATTCGATGCGTCGGTCTAAAATATAAGTCCCAACAATCTCCCCCTTAGACCGATGCCATCGAATTTCAACTCTATGTGATCAACAAATAATCTTCCATTCTTCAAATCCGTTTCTTTCCTTGTAAGTCATCTTCAAACCTTTCCATTGCTAGGTAAGCTCGATGAGTGTCTTCGAGCAGATTTTACTTGGAATATATTCTCTTTCGAAGAATACATATTCCCTTTGAGTAAGCTTCATTCCTCTTGACTTGTTCAAGCTTTGCTCGAATAAGTCCATCGAGCAAGCTCATTCTTCTTGATGTCTTCAGCTTTTCTTATTCAGCAATCTTTAGGATGCTCGGATGTAAATCTTGCTCGGTAGCTGAACTGTGCTCGAAGTCTTTGCTTTGATTCACGTGACATCCTCTTATTGCATCCATGCTCGTCCCCATATGCTCGATCAACACTTGGTTAGAACTTGTTCACTTGGTTAGAACTTGTATGATCAAGCTGTTTGCTCGATTGGCAATCCATGCTTGATAGAAGAATACTCTTGCTCGTTGAAGTGTAGCTTGCTCGAAGCCTTTAACACTTAGAAGAACCAACCATTTAAGGTTCAGAACCTTGCTCAAAGTAGTAAAAACCATGCTCGATCGTACCATACTCACAAGCAAAGAAACATCTCTAAAGAATCTTAGATTATTGATCAACTTTTCCTTAACTTGAGTCTTTTCACTTGATTTGAAGCAAGCAATTTGCAATGAAATTCAAGAATATTTACTCCCCCAATTTCGTTGCAATTGTCTTTGAAAATTGTGTCTTCAAATCAAGTATGGGTGAAACAACCTTGACCATCCATATCAAGATTGTTGATTCTGTAAACAAAGATAAACAAAACATTATGTTGGTTGACGCTCATAAGGGATAAAATCCGTAAGCTTGGTCAACACTTGTTCTTGTAAAGCTCTTTGATGAAGTTTGTGAAAATTGATAAGGCTTTGGTTTCCTTTTGCTTGTTGATGATTGGATAAAATTTACAAAAATACCCCTGGTATATTTCTTCCGTAAAGATCAGCTTGGTCAAACGGTCAACGGCACCAAAAATCTCAAATGTAATTCATTCACAAGCATGGATTATCGGTTCACGAGCACACATAAGACAAAGTCCCTTAAATCCCTTCACAAGCACACTCAAATTTTTATTTTTACTTTTTTATTTTTTTTTTGCTGAAGGGCTTGCTCGAGGCCCTTGCTCGAGAAAATACTTAGTGTTTTTCTGTGTCGAGCATGCTGGAGAGCATGCTCGAGGGCTTGCTCGAAAAAACACTTGTATTTTCTGTTGTTACTCGAGCATGCTTCTGTCTTTACTCAAGCTTGCTCGAGACCTTGCTCGAAAATACTTGGTCTTTTTCTGTCTATCATCGAGTATGCTCGAGACCATGCTCGAAAATTACTTGGTTTTTCTTCTTTTCCTAAGAATGCACAAAAGCAAAGTGTGCTCGAAAAAGGTTTGCTTGAGTAGAACAAAGTGTGCTCGAGACCAAAAGATAGATTTTGAGATAAACCAGGATGTGCTCGGGGTTCATGTGCTCGAAACCAAACTTGATGTGCTCGATATAAGATATGCTCGAGATAAGCTGTGCTCGAAGCAACACTTAGTCATTTTACATACTCGAGACCATTCTTATCATGCTCGAGACATCCAGACTTCTTTTCTGCATCATCAATCAATGATTTTCCAATACAGAACCTGCTTGAATATTCCCTTTGCATCTTCCATCTGCTGCTACAAACAATGATTAGATTGCTCTTGGTACCTGTTCATTCTTGACTTCTGTATATCATATTGTACCAGCAGCAATGTTCTTCAATATTCCCTTTACTGTTTAAGCAGCACACTTATATCAGAAACAGTTACAAGCACATAAAACCCTAATTTTCAGATCAAGAACCAAGCTTCTACATCTGAAATTAATCGTTGTAGCAATATCCCAGTCATCTCGATATCAACCATCTATCTTCAATCTATCAATAGCCGTTACAGATCTGAAAATCATCTTCAATAACAGTTTTGCCCCAAAACGAGCTAAAAACACTGTTACATCAGATCTGGACCGATATGACCAAATAAACATGAAATTGATGTTGAATCTCCGAACGAGTCATCAACCCAAACATCAATCCACATAAATTTTACCCAAATCATCAAATAATTTCAAAACCCTAAAAGTTTTTCAACAAACCTCATCGGTTTAACGTCCATGGTGGATTCAAGAGCAAGGTGAATCAGATTCAGTGGTTAGTCTGAACGATTCGGCGACCCGCTTTAATACCACTTGTGAGATCCGAGCCCCGGTGCGGAAGCGTGAATAATGTTCTTTATTAACGGAGGAGCTCGGATCTGAGCTAGGATCGAATCGTATTCACTCTTAAAAGGGGGTTTTGGACGAATGAGTGGTGTTCGGGAGAGAGCCTGAATCGATTACAAAGAACAATAAGCTGGATGAACAAATATATGCAATCGATTCACAAATACAAATAAGTGGCAGTATGATTTCATTAACCAAAAGATTGTCATACAAAGCACTCATACATACACACATACATACAGTAAAGATCAGCCACATCCAGGAGAGCTAATCCTGGAGGCGGCGGCTCTCTCAAAGAGATAAACCCTAGATCTCACACAATACACAATACACTCATACTAGAAAAATTAACAAATACATCTATTTATACTAGTCTAGCATGTTTTGGTCTTCAAGCCGTCCACCCTTGGTTGAGACCAAAAATATTAATTATTTTTCACCCATAATTATAATAATTCGATGCGTCGGTCTAAAATATAAGTCCCAACAAAATACATTACAGAGGTTTATATAGACGATGACTCTTATTCGTTAAGATAAGCTTAACGAATAAGTCATTCGTTATAAACACTTAACGAATAAACACGCTTATTCGTTAATACTTTAAATGATAGCGAATGGCCCTCATTCGTTAAACATGGTTAACGAATGAGCTTACATTTAGACGAATGTGTTACATTCATTACGGAGTAACGAATGTAACTTATAATTTAGTGAATGGCATGTTTACCATAATTACATTACCCTATACTTTAATCTATTAAATTATAACCCTGATAAAGATCGAGACTTACAAAACATGTATCAACAAGGAAAACTATCAAGAAGCTAAACAATCAACCATGACCAGAAACCTCTAACTTCGCATTATTAACAATAATTAACAGTTAACGACTTTGGTGTTTTGAACACCCTCAAGGTACTGTCGGGCTAAAAATTTTAAATTTTCCCCCATCCCCATACTTGAGGTTGGCATTGCCCTCAATGTTAAAAATTTTAAACGTTTAAGGAATATTTAGAGGACATGTTTAAAACTAAATGTTTAACAGCTCAAAAACATAGGCTCTAATGTGTGACCTGACACTTAAATCTACAATTACAAGTTTAACACTTAAACTAAAATAACAAAATGAACTATGAAACTGAAATCACCTGATATAGATGATTATGTGCTAAATGTGGCTCGTGAACACTCGTCTTCTCCAAAGACTAAAACGAATCTGCAAAATCTCAAGACGTGTAGAAGCAAGCTTCTCATCATGTGTAAGACGTAGTAGCACTTTTAAGAATTTTACAAAACATGAGTTTTTTTTTATTAATTTTATAAAAACTAATTACCGAGTCGACCTATTTAGTTTCATAATATTTTTTTAAACGGATTAAAATGTTAAAAGACCTAACTCACTTTCATAGAAATCACAGTTATATTTAACGTATGCAACAAGCCCTAAAAACCCCCCGGTAGCCTGGGTGGACGAGTAAGATCTCGTGAGGATTTATGGTGAACAGCACCCACAAAGTTCAAATACAACACGATATACAATTATCAACACAGCAGGCATCAATTATTATATACATAAAAACAAAAGATATAAATACATAAATTACCTAAACGGTTACCCCCATACACGTTTTCCTAATATAATATTATTTAAGTACAGACCGTGATAATAAAACCAAAAACTAACCGGCTATCTGCTGAGATCAACTACTCCATTTTAACATCACCGCCAGCTATCGGCTGGTCAACTACTGGCTGGTGACCTGCTTGTTCAGCCACTCAATCAACTCCTCCAGCCTTTTCCGCATCACCACCAGTTGTCGGGTGTCCACCTGCTGGTTGGCGGGATCTCTAAGTGTATCAGGAAGCGGTACTTACATATGATTAAATAAAATCCAAAAATAACCATGCATCTCCTGCTACGGCCCCTCGAGTGTGAGAGACGGTGCTGGCTGTCGTGGTGGTTGATGCATAGGATACTACTGTTGTGGTCTCTGCATACGCGGGGTAATCACATGCTGTCGGTGTGGAGGTACACTGATGTGCGTCGGATATGTCTAAAAGAATGACCCTCACAACTAAGCTTTAAATTTAAAAAGAAAATCCTAAAACCACACACAACGGGCAAGTGTATTGATCGCAAGTAGTATAGACCTAGGAAGTCCGAGTATCGAACACGAGGACACGTAAGGACACTAATGATCACTAACCCTAGACAAGACCTACCTAAGAATAATATTTAATTGATTTTAATTTTGGTTTTTCTTTTTATAAAATAATTTAACTGGACTAACTAGACTGACTGACAAAAGTTATCAAAAATAGAAAATTTAACGTCAAACTAACCGTGTTAACTTAGGATGGAGAAAAACGTCTACCTAGGTCTGAATCAAACTGTAGGTCTAACAAGCAAATGGATTGGAGGACATCAAGACACCGGTTCCTAAAGATTACACGACAAAGGATCGCTCAGGCTCACTGGATCACCTCTCGGTCTCAGTCAACAAACCTTAACTACTCTTAATCGGCTAAAAGGAACAAAACGGAAAATAATTGTTAACGTGTTCTAATGTTGACTCACCTCGCGGTCTCACCAACACTCGACCCTAATGGTAATGAATACTAGACAACCAAGGATAGAGGAACAATTCAACTTAAACCAAATAGATCAACTAGTCGCTCAAAACACCTAAACCTGACAAGAAACGAACTCGCTCTCGCGCAATCCTTATTCTAGCATGCAAAGGCAATGAGACAACCCTAACTTCTTATCACCTCTCGGTCTCTAAGAAGGTGTTTAACCGCTATACTTTAATCACAAATTCATGCAACATAACTCTACGGTTGTACCTACTGCAAACAAACCCTAAACACAAAGTCAAGAATCAAACAAGCACCGATCAATCAATACAAACCTAATCAACCAACGCAAGAGGTTTAAGCAACGAATTACCAAAATTTCCAGCCATTAAACACAACCTATTTAATGTCTAAATCAAACTTTACAATAACAATTAAAGTCTATTAATCAAACAATCCATAAAACTCATCAAACACTAGCAATTATCATCATTCCTAGGCAGAACCGACAAGTTTAGCCTAGCATAATTTTTGGACAGCAGCTAATACTCAATAAAACATCTTATAACTCATTCCAATCATCTCAAAAATCATTCAACAATCAATACTAATCAATAACACTTCAATCATTCAAGTAATTGCAAAACTAGTTAACAATTGAGCAAGAATAAGAAAGTTGATGAAGAATGAAATAAACGAAAGGATATTAGATGTTTCGGGACTGCTCTTGGCTGTTATAATTGCTGGAAAAACAGTGCCGACACTTTCTCTTGCTTCCTTCTTCTTCTTCCTAGCCGCCACCACCTCCAAACCCTAGCTTTTTCTTTTTTTCTTCTTGCTCCCAAAACTGCCGATCGCATGTGCTGCCCAAGTTAGGGTTTTTTATTTTTTTTTATATTGTGATTAGTGTAAGACTTGGGCTTGTATAACATGTAATCGGGCCGGGCTTTGAGCTTTGTCTTGAAATCGTATGCTTAAAAGGCCCGTAAGCTCCTCGAAAAGTCTGGTTTCTTCATTCTTTAACCCATAACCTACAAGATAATTAAAACTATGTAAAACCTGTATAAAACAAGTTAAAATACATAAAATATAATATAATAACGTACATAAAAGGTGCGGAAAATAAGTGTCTTTTACAACACATCAAACATCCCCACACTTCAGACTTTTTCGTCCATGAAAAAGAGTTCTACACAAGATCATAACCGAGCTTAACCGACAACTCTTGGTCTTATTTATTTATTTATTTATTTATTATTATTATTATTATTTATTTTTTTATTTTTTTTCTTTTTAAAGTATTAGAATAAGTGACCCGTTACCCAAATATTTCTTCCAACTTTCACTTAATAAGCTAGATCAAGTCGATTGCCGGTATTGCTATCTACTTAAACCCATGCTCCCAATATTTACCGAGTCAAATAAGGCGCGACAATTTTATCAGTTTGAATGGCTAAGTGGGACCCACTATTAAGAACCATACCGGACCCGAGCCACCCCAATTTAACTTAAACCTTATATCTAGTTGATCAAAACATGATGTATCATTTTTAAGAATAGCTAAAGACAATCAAGGGTATTGTTTATCCACCTAAGCCTAAGCATTAAGGTCTACCTAGCATCCATTAGAAATGATAAATGTATGTTTAAGTAGCTAACTAATAAGTGTTCCCCACTACATGGCATACCCCCGTTATCAAGCAATACCCCAAAGTCCATCTCCAAGGGTGAGTATGCACAAATTCATCTGTAGGACTTACATATGACGTGTCCCTTGTGGCCCGTTTCTTAATGGTAATAGGGCGCGAGCAAAGGGACCCCATATGACTAACAGCGTGGATGATCAACTCAGTAGTGTATATCTACTTTGAAGTACGAGGTGATCATGTTTATTGACTTACGTTTGGCAGATAAACTGAGGGTTTGCTCTTTGAGCTCTTTTAATATCCATAAATCCACTTAGGAGTTGTGAATACCCAGATGATAAATTGCATAAAGACCCATGGTGTCCGTCCCCCGGAGCATCCCATCAATATAGGATTTAAGGTTATAAAACCATACGCCTATGAAGTGTTAACCACTAAAACTAGAAGCATGAAATTTATGTTTATATCACAGGCAACTTTGGCATACCTAAATGTTAAACCTACCCAAGCATCGTATGATTAGTCTATTCCAATTTCTATAAAATTTTTAATTTTTACGATCAAACTAATCATAAGGCTTGAGTATGACCCGCCTTTTCATCCCAATTTCTATAGTTAAGTCAACAACCAAACCGCCCTTTCATTCTTGGAGGCTGAACCTACCAGCACATCGAACACTGAGTCTAAACCGTTCGGTTACAAAACATTACGTGCGGGTCTAATGGGTACTGTTCTTATTTATTATGTATATATTTTGAAAACACCAAGAAGTTATGAAACAAACACTATTCGGTATTAATATCATTTCCTATTTAACGTAGAGAAAACAAATTTCAAGGGACTATTTTTTTTTTTCAAAATTTTCAAACCTTTTTAATTTTTTATTTATTTATTTATTTTTTTTTTTTCAAAATTTTTCTACAACTACGTAAAATAAATCCCATCCCCACACTTAGAACGAAATCATCCTTGATGAGAACAAGGAAAAGAAATAATATAAAAAAATAAAACAAAAATAAAAATATAATATACAAGAATAAAACAAAGAACAGGTTACTCCCCTGGTTTGTGTGCAGAATCTTCAAGCTGAGTAGTAACCAAGCGACCGTATAGCATTTCATTCGCAGTCGCAACCTCGGGAGAACCTGTTCCAAAACGCCATCGTAGCTACCATGCGTATAATATAACCTGCAAAAACTCAAACTCGCTCTCATGTAGTGACGTATAAAACCAAAAACAAAAACATAAAGAAATAAACATATTTTTTGTGTTTTTTTGGTTTTTATAATTTTTATTATTTTTTTTTAATACTAGAACACCACTTAAATCGACCGACTCGAATGGAGATTGAGTACGAGCAGTTTCATTTTGGAATATCCTAAAATAGACAAAAACATATAAAACAGATAACATAAAAAATAACATAAATACAAACCCTATAACTCGGGCAGTGTGCCGAGTGATGCATGCAGACAGTCTGATCAGCCATCGGCTCGCCAATGTAGTGCTTCAGTCTATGACCGTTCACCTTCAACTTCCCGCTTTTATCCTCTATCTCAATAGTACCATACAGGAAAACCTCAGTGACCGTGAACGGTCCCGACCATCGGGATTTCAACTTTCCCGGGAATAACCTCAACCAGGAACTATACAGTAAGACCAAATCCCACTCTTGAACTGCTTGTTCCCCTTAAAATTTTCTATCCTGCAGTTCCCTCGTCCGCTCCTTATACTTAAACGACTGTGCGTAAGCGTGATCTCTCAGCTCCACTAACTAGTGTAACCGGTGGAAACGAGTGCTCTCTACGGAGGACATATCAAGATTGACCCTCTGTAGGGCCCACAACGCACGGTGCTCCAACTCAACAGGCAGGTGTCAGGCCTTCCCATAAATCATCCGAAACGGTGTGGAACTGGTCGGAGTTTTGTAGGCTGTACGGAAGGCCCACAACGCATCATCCAACTTGTCGGACCAATCCCGACAATTCGAACCAACCGTTATCTCAAGAATACGTTTGATCCCCTGATTACTCACTTCCACCTGCCCACTAGTCTGTGGGTGGTAGGCGGTTGCAAGCCGATGGGTGACCCCATAGCGTCGCAACGCCTTCTCCATCTGCACATTGCAGAAGTGAGTACCTCTATCACTTATCAACGCCTTCGGGACACCAAAACGAGCAAAAAGGCTCTTGAGAAAACGGACTACAACTCGAGCATCATTTGTGGGTAAGGCCTTGGCCTCAACTCATTTTGAAACATAATCCACAGCCACGAGTATGTACTTGTTCCCACGCGAAGATGGAAACGGTCCCAAGAAATCAATGCCCCACACATCAAAAACCTCACAAACCTGAATAGCATTCTGGGGCATTTCATTTCGCGATGAAATGTTGCCGACACGCTGGCAACGATCACAACTCCAAACAAACGCATACGCATCCTTAAAAATCGAAGGCTAATAAAAACCACAATCAAAGACCTTCTTTGTTGTCAAACCATCTTTGGGTAGTACCCGTCCGCATGATAGTTCTCGAAGTCGACGAACCATGGAAAACCCTCATCCTGAGGTGAAACAAACATGAGACTCTCTGTCGGAAAGTGGTCATTAATCCTGACCCCTGGCTCTCCTAACTCAGCTCCCTCAAGACATGAAAGATGATCGGCCGCCACATTCTTGGCCCCTTTTTTATCACGGATTTCAATATCAAACTCTTGAAGCAACATGATCCATCGGATAAGGCGTGGCTTAGCATCCTGTTTGCTGAAGAGATAACGAATAGCAGAATGATCCGTGTACACAATCGTCTTGGATAGAACTAGATAGGACCTGAATTTATCGAACGCAAACACCACAGCTAAAAGCTTTTTCTCGGTGGTGGTGTAACTCTCCTGGGCACCATTCAAGGTCCGACTAGCATAGTAAATTGGATGGAAATGTCTTTCCTTCCGTTGTCCAAGAACCGCTCCGACTGTAAAGTGGTCATTAATCTTGACCCTTGGCTGTCCTAACTCAGCTCCCTCAAGACGTGAAAGATGATTGGCCGCCACATTGTTGGCCCCCTTTTTATCACGGATTTCAATATCAAACTCTTGAAGCAACATGATCCATCGGATAAGTCGTGGCTTAGCATCCTATTTGCTGAAGAGATAACGAATAGCAGAATGATCCGTGTACACAATCGTCTTGGATAGAACTAGATAGGACCTGAATTTATCGAACGCAAACACCACAGCTAAAAGCTCTTTCTCGGTGGTGGTGTAACTCTCCTGGGCACCATTAAAGGTCCGACTAGCATAGTAAATTGGATGGAAATGTCTTTCCTTCCGTTGTCCAAGAACCGCTCTGACTGCGAAGTCGCTCGCATCACATATCAACTCAAAAGGAAGCGACTAGTCAGGAGCAATCATGATCGGGGCGTTAACGAGTTTGTCTTTTAAAAGATCAAACGCCTCGATACACAGCTCAGAAAACATAAACGGGGCATCCTTCTCCAAAAGTTTGGTCATAGGTCTCTCGATTTTAGAAAAATCTTTAATGAACCGACGGTAGAACCCAACGTGACCCAAGAAACTACGGATGGATCTCACAGACGTGGGTGGGGGAAGATTAAAAATGGTCTCGACCTTCGCTCGGTCGACCTCTATCCCCACACTCGAAATACGATGCCCCAAAACGATGCCCTCGCGTACCATGAAGTGACACTTCTCCCAGTTAAGGACTAGGTTGGTGTCAATGCATCGGGCCAACATCCTCTCAAGTTTGGAGAGAAAATGACCAAAAGAACTTCCAAACACAGAAAAATCATCCATGAACACCTCCATGGAGTCCTCGATCATGTCATGAAATATAGCCACCATGCACCTCTGAAATGTGGCTGGAGCGTTACACAATCCGAAACGGCATTCGTCTATAGGCAAACGTTCCGCATGGGCAGGTAAACGTGGTTTTCTTCTGGTCTTCAGGAGCAATCGGAATCTGAAAGTACCCGGAGAAACCATCCAAGAAGCAGTAATACTGCTGACCTGCCAAACACACCAGCATCTGATCAATGAAAGGTAAAGGAAAGTGGTATTTCCTCGTGGCATCATTCAGTCTGCGGTAATTCAATGCAGACTCTCCAACCGGTCACAGTCCTAGTGGGAATGAGCTCATTCCTCTCATTGGTGACGACAGTCATGCCACCCTTTTTAGGAACCACTTGGACTGGACTGACCCAGGAACTATCAAAAATGGGGAAGATGAACCCCGCATCAAGGATTCTGATAATCTCCTTCTTCACGACCTCCTGCATCTTCGGATTAAGCCATCGCTGCGGCTGAACGACAGTCCTGAAATTATCCTCCGTGAGGATTTTATGAGTGCAGAACAAAGGGTTGATACCCTTAATGTCGATAATCTTCCATGCAATGGCCTCTTTGTGCTCTCTCAGCACCCTCAACAACTTCTCTCTCTCGACCTCCGTCAAAGCAGATGCAATAATAATCGGCAACTTCCTCTCCTCGTCCAAAAACGCATACTCCAAATGGGCGGGGAAATCCTTAAGCTCTAAAGAATGAGGGGGGCTCTCGACGGAAGGTCGGTCCATCGGATCGTCTCGTACGATCCCAGCTGACACTTCAGACTCAGGGATATGTGACTCGGTGTCGTCATCCGTTAACTGATTGGTCATGGCAACCATCTCAACCTCCAGAATCTCCCTATCGATAATCTGAGTGTCGGAGGCAGATCCTCCACAGATCTCACTAAAAAACTCCCCAACATGCTCCATGATGGTATCGATAAAGTACAAGGAGTCATTCGCAGACTTAGGGTGCTTAAGTGACTGTCGAACGTCAAAGGTGACGTTCTCATCCCCAACTCTCAAAATCAACTTACCCTCGCAGACGTCAATCAACACCTGTGCAGTTGCAAGGAATAGTCTGCCTAAGATAAGAGGTACACTATCATCATCGTTCATGTCCAGAATGACAAAGTCCACCGGGAAGATGAACTTGTCGACACGAACAAGCATGTTCTCGACCACCCTCAAGGGTATTTCACAGAATGATCAGCAAGTTGGATACTCATCCTGGTAGGCCTCGGTTCGCCTAAACCCAAATTGCTGTACACGGAATACGGCATAAGATTAATACTGGCACCAAGATCCGCCAGCGCATGAGTCACTGTATCATCACTCAAGATGCAGGGAATCGTGAAACTCCCTGGATCGGCCATCTTCTCTAGTAACTTCCTCTATAAGACAGCAGAACAACTAGCACTCAAAGGGATGGAAGCTACCTCAGCTAACTTCTCCTTATTTGAGAGAATATCCTTAAGGAACTTCGCATGTTTCGGCATCTGAGTCAGTGCCTAAAGGAATGGAATATTAAATTGAAGCTGCTTCAAAAGATCAAGGAGTTTGGAGTTCTGCTCCTCATCTCTATCTCTGCGGAGTCTCCCGGGGTATGGCACTCTAGGTTTGTAGACTCTCGGTGGCTCGCTCGGTAACTGCTATCTCTCGGCCTGTGCTGAACTCCCTGGGCTGCTCCTCTGATGCACTTGGGCCGGCGGAGACTCCATCTTAATCTCCTTATCCACCTGCTCCTCTAAAACTACTACAGGCTCCTCGACAACTCCTCCTCTAGACCTCTACTGAATCACGGGCTCATCTCGTGCCCCTGCACCACTCCTTGTCATCACAGCTTTCGCGAATCCCTTCGGGTTTTGCTCGGTATTACTCAGTAGCGTACCCTTAGGCCTCTCGTTCAATCGACTGGCTATCTCTCCCATCTGCCACTCAAGACTCTGAATCGACGCTCCCTGATTCCTCATGAATGACTCATGCTCCCGAAACTTCTCCTGGATCTCTTTATGACATGAATCCTCTCGTGTCATAAGCTGTGACAACATCTGCGTCTGCTGCGCCATCATCTGCTCTAAAGTGGGCTTCTTCTCCCCACTGCTTGCTCCTTCACCCGCATCCTGGAATAGACTTTGACGCTGCTGAAAACAGGACTGATTGCCGCTCCTCTAGTTGGAGTTCTGATTGCCTCTCCATCCCGAATTATAAGAAATAAAAGAATTTTGATTTCGGTGTGGATTGCCTATGAAGTCTACCGCCTCCTCCTGCGAACTGACTAGGCACTGAACGGTATCATGCCCACCTCTGCATATCTCGCACAACTTGCTCTTCGTCTGCAAGTCCTTCACAATCTTCGTCAGCGCTTCGACTTGTTCCGTAAGTGCGTTGTTCGTGTCCACCGAATGCATGCCGCGTGATATGGAATCGAAAGTCTTACCACCTCTGGCGGTATAATAATTCTTTCTTATTCATTATGAAAACATCAAAACATTAAATAAGGAACAAAGTAAGACTTCAAATCCAAATCAAACACAATTAAAAATAAACCGATATTAATATTTAAATATTTAACTTATCCCGCTAGATTTTAGATAACCATTGTTAATCTAAATAGGAGTTTGCATGATCGTATCACACAGCCAAGAACAATTACACCTGTTTACAAGGAATCATAACATGGAAAACAAACATCATTTTCTCTAATCTATCCTCATTAGTTTCCCTCTATTTGGTTAATCGGTTAATCTAACGAAAGAAAACTAAGCCTTGTGATTTCCTCCTTTATTTGATTAAATGAATCAATATCCTTTTGTTTTCAAAGTGGGCATCATTTCTTGACTTCCAAAAACACCAACATAGCCTTAGCATTGTTGGCGTTCTATTCTTGTTATTGTAAGCCACAAGAGTGGTGTATCTTAAGAACATCATGAACTACAAACACGAATATTGGGGGTCCCACACCAGCTGGTAACAAATTGTTAAATTACCTATGCTGAGGCCATGTGTAGTGGGCTACAAATTAGGGCGACAAGAGATGATTTCTTGGAGGAACCCCCCCCCCCCCGGTGGGGTGATAAGAGGGGCGAAAAGGGAGGTGGGCGACGTGTTTTTGTCGCCGTGAGTGGGTGGAGAATAATATTATTATAATATTATTCTTTTGTTTATTTGATTAAATGAATCAATATCCTTTTATTTTCAAAGTGGGCATCATTTCTTGACTTCCAAAAACACCAAAAAGCCTTAGCATTGTCGACGTTCTATTCTTGTTATTGTAAGCCACAAGAGTGGTGTATCTTAAGAACATCATGAACTACAAACACGAATATTGGGGGTCCCACACTAGCTGGTAAAAAATTGTTAAATTACCTATGCTGAGGCCATGTGTAGTGGGCTACAAATTAGGGCGACAAGAGACGATTTCTTGGAGGAACCCCCCCCCCCCCCCGGTGGGGTGATAAAAGGGGCGAAAAGGGAGGTGGGCGACGTGTTTTTGTCGCCGTGAGTGGGTGGAGAATAATATTATTATAATATCTTGTTGTTTCTGGTTTACAAAACGTATGTTCTACTACTTATTGCTTCAAGGCGAGTGCTCTCTATCCTTTCAGCAATTCCGCAACCTTTGGTCTTTCGACTTGTGTGCTACGGCTATCAGTGAATTGCCTCCCAAGATACAATGAAGCAAAATTTGTAGATTTTGTTGATCAACTCTTGCACAAAGAGAAGACAACCTGGTTGAACTAGTGAGACTACAAAGATTTTGGTTTACAAGAACTTTGTTTCTATAGCAACAAAATTACAAGTAATTTCTAGTGTGTAAAGGAAGAGAATTAGGAAAGTATTTGTGTTGTGAGAAAATTTGATGAGAAAAACAAATGAGGTTTCTCTCTATTTATATGCGATGGAGGACCCCGAAAAGATGCAATTGAAAAGTTGCATCGTTTGAAACTATTGCATATGTTGTAAGCTATGAATCGTAAACATGTAGATATTGTAACATAAGTTGTGTGCTATAAAAACTATGTTTATTGAAATTATAAAACATATAAGTACACAACATAAATAATGCTACAAATATGAATATAACAATGAGATATAACAATTATAATTTTGATTAAACCGTTTAATAAAGCAACAATAAAATCCAAACTTCGTGACTTAAACCACCATTTCAATCCAAACATCCATACATCTAGTCCAAACCTTCATAAATAATTTCCCAAAATCCAAAAAAAATAAAATAACAAAATCTCAAAATTTTAGAAAATAATAATGAAGACAATTAATAGCCTTTGTTACTCAATAAATGGTGATTATAACCATTTATTTTGAAACATTCTCCAACTTAGGCGTTAATGTTTAAAATTAAATTTTTTATTAGGTGGATAATTTATTTATAGAAATTGTATATTTGGCATCCTATGTGGATAACCTAGTTAAATGACATGTGGAAAAGATATGTTGCTTTAATAGTATAGTAAGATTATTTCTTTTATTCTTTCATGAAACTTATAAAATATCAAAGTCCAACGAATTATGTGATTCTTATTGAAAGATCACTCACCAATACTTTTCATAATCATTCATCCATATCAATTTGTCACACGAAAATTGAACATCATTTATTTTCTAAATCTCTTCCTTTTGTTCCTAAAACTCATAAAATAATTTTGACTCTAATTTGAAAATCATTTTCCAGCAATCCCCTACCATTTTCAAAATAGACAATGTTTTAATTAAAGATAGATTACCCGAGACCTAACTAGAATACAAAATCCTTGGGGGTGTTATGCATAAATAAAGGTGGAATATTGCACCTTGAACCTTTATGTAGTGAAAGCGCTCAAGCCTAACTGGGAATAGAATGATTGAACCATAGTCATTGAACCATCCACCTTTATATGTTAGATGGAAACGCTTCACGCATATCCTTCCGCTCATTTATTGAGCCAACCCTATTAAACTGACCATGAGTCTTATCTTGGTTTCTCAGAATGTTTTTAGAGTCATGCCCTTAACTCATAGGAAGCGGCCTCACTTCCACATTCAGATAGGTGGACATTATCAAGAGTATTTCCGTAACTTAAAATACTCTAAACACAATATGTGTTATAATTCCATTAAGAATTTATTCAACCTTCCTTTCATTACGTGTCAAGTTTTGCGAATCCTGGGATGGAGTTTACAATCTTTGCAAAACTTCAGTCACGTTTAGATGATGTACTTTTGCTTGATCTCAAGACTTGGTGAAATA
Organism: Bidens hawaiensis; assembly: GCF_021521415.1. NCBI lineage: Eukaryota > Viridiplantae > Streptophyta > Magnoliopsida > Asterales > Asteraceae > Bidens > Bidens hawaiensis. The sequence continues at coordinate 109,716 of NW_027492926.1, read as the reverse complement.
CCAAGCGTTAAGTCAAGGTTCCATCATGGGTGACTACTTATAGGTGGGCTTGAGTCCCATCCCCTTTGAAGTGCTTTCAATCAGTTTTCTAGGTAGTCCTTTTGTAAGAGGATCTGCCAAGTTCTTACTTGATCGTAAGAAACTTACGGTGATCACCCCATCATTTATCAAATGATTTACTTGTGTGTCTAAGTCCAATGTGCCTAGACTTACCATTGTAGACATTGTTATATGCTCTAGATAGTGTGGCTTGACTATCACAATGTATACAAATAGGCGGCTTAGGCTTTGGCCATAAAGGGATGTTGATCAACAAATCCCTTAGCCATTCAGCTTCTTTACAACAAGAAGCTAATGCTACAAATTCAGCCGCCATAGTAGAGTCAGATATGCAACTTTGTTTATTTGATCCCCAAGATATAGCTCCTCCTCCAAGTTTGAAAATCCAACCACTTATGGATGCATAATCTTCTTGATCTGTGATCTAACTTGCATCAATGTATCCTTCTAATACATGAGCATACCCATTGTATTCCAAACCATAATCCATGGTTTTCTTCAAGTATTTAAAAATTCAATTTACAGCTTCCAATGTTGTATTCCAGGATTACTAGTATGCCTACTTAGTCTTCCTATGGCATACGCAATGTCAGGTCTAGTACAAGTCATACATTAAGCTACCTATGACTTTAGCATACTCATTTTGTGCTACCACCCTACCGGTGTTTTTATTTAATTTAGAACCTACTTCGAACGGGGTGCTTACCGGTGAACAATCAAATTTATTAAAGCGTTTCAAAACTTTTTCTATGTAGCGAGATTGGGATATCATAAGTTTATTTTCTAAAAATTTTGATGCCAAGAATGACATCAGCTTCTCCCAAGTCTTTCATATCAAAGTTTTCTGATAAAAATTTCTTTGTTGTTTGCACTTGTTCGAAGTTAGTTCCAAATATTAACATGTCATCTACATATAAGCATATGATTACTCGCTTTCCATTAACAAATCGACTATATACACATTTGTCCGACTGATTAATCTTAAAACCATTAGACATAATCACTTGATCAAATTTTTGATGCCATTGTTTGGGAGCTTCTTTTAATCCGTACAAAGATTTAATAAGTTTACAAACCTTATTCTCTTGTCCTTGTATTACAAAACCCTCGGGTTGTTCCATATAAACTTCTTCTTCTAATTCACCATTCAAGAATGCAGTCTTGACATCCATTTGGTGAATTACTAGCTTATATATGGAAGCTAAGGCAATCAAAACTCTAATGGTTGTTGTTCGTGCAACTGGAGCATATATATATATATATATATATATATATATATATATATATATATATATATATATATATATATATATATATATATATATATATATATATATATACGAAAACTTATAACGAGATTAATTTACGCGAAACGTTTAACTTTATGATGTCGGTTTCCTAAAATATCGTTTATTGAATATTTAATATTAATTATAATATATTATAAATAATTAAAACATATCAAAAATAAAAATAACCAAAAAATCGGCTGGCCGGGACTCGTACCCGTGCCAGTGGCCGGCTGAGGAAGTTAACACACACACACCAGCCATACGTGCTGGTTTGTCAGTTTGTTAAGAGTTATAAACCATTTAATATATATACAGAAATTAATTTGAAATAAGAACCCTAATCTGTAATCGTTCAATCCGTTTAACGTTTGCTTAAATTGATTTAGGGCTTATGATCATCAATGATAAACGATCGGTATGGATACTTCAATTACCTGATTTGATGTTTAAACGCGGGTATAATTGAATCAGTAGTGCCGGCTAAGAACGATGACGAACGAGGTATCACCAGACGATGATAATTCAATTAACTATGGGGCTTCAGCAGGCGCTGGTATGAGGGTTGTGTAGAAGAGATTAATTGAATTATCATCAACCCTAGGTTATATATTTGATTCTAGGTTAAGTCGGTTCATAAATATATCAATTACGCATTTGGTTTGATCTTGTTTCTTAATTAACAGTGTTGATTAAGCCGCTAATGGCAATAGAAATCACAAACACGATCCAATTCTTAATTTAGAACGACAATTGAGGCTCAAGCAAGCTAAACGGGTCATGGGTTAACTGATTTAGTTATTGGGTTATAAAGAATATGTAAAAATTTCATTTTAGTCCCCGGAGATTTGAGGTGGGAACGATAGAGGGTTAAAGTTCATATTTGGGTTTAAAGTGCATATTTTTCAAAGTTATATATATATATATATATATATATATATATATATATAATAAATATAAATTGTATAATAATTCCTTGATAAACGTGATACTTTTCAGTGTTAAAATTTCCCGAAAATAAAACGAGTCGGGTAACAGATATAAATTCGTACGTGGAAACCAGAGTTGTTACAGTGTGTGCCCGGAATATAAGAAGTCCACTTATGCCTCAAGCATTTTTAAATTGAGTGATCTTACTTGGTGGAATAGTAAGAAGTACTCTATCGGGGCTGAAGTTGCCATGTCTTTGCCGTGGGATAACCACTAGAAGCTCATGTTGGAAAGGTTTTGCCCGAAATATGAAATCCGTAAGTTGGAAGAGGAGTTCTGGAACTTTAAACAAGAAAGTGGTGATAATGCCAACAACTTCTCAAACCTCTTAACTAGATCTTCAACACTCGCCCATTGCACATGATTGAGCATGTTGAATTCCTCTTTCAACATAGCTTTTCGGTTGTTCCTCATTTCAGGATTTCCTTCAATTTTCTCCACAAAAGCATCCCATAAACCTTTAACAGTTGTATGTTCTCTAAGTGTTTGAGTTACTTTATTTGATAAACATACAATCAAGGTAAGGAAAGCCCTTTCATCCTCAAGCAAAAGCTGCCTATCATCATTATCATATGCATCAACAGGTTTAGGTTCGGGTCAAGTTATGGTTGTAACCATAGGTACATGAGGTCTAATCTCTAGTGGTGTTAGAAGGGCAGAATCTGTCAGCTTGATAAAGTTTTTGAACCTCCATTTAAATTCGTTGAAGTTACTTTCTAAGGTTATAAACTATGGAGGCTTAGTAGTTGTTCCAGCCTCATTCTCAAGTAAGAGACAACTCTTCAACGACTCAGCATCACTAGTCATGGTACAAATCAGTTTGTTATTGCAAATATTCTTCAAAACAGGAAAAATTACAATGCTATTGGAAATTTTTCTTTAAAGAAATCGCAAAAGGATGCAATGCAATTGGTTTCAGGATGAAAAAAATCGCATGAGCATGTGATGCGATTGGTTTGAAAATGCGATGCGATTAGAATTTCATGAAATGCGATGTAATTGGATTTTGAATGCAATGTGATTCAAAATCCAGATGTGATGTGATTCAAAAATTCTAAGCGATGCGATTAAAATTTTCGGTGCAATGCGATTTCTTTTTCTTATGCGATGCGATTAAAATCCAGGTGCGATGTGATTTCTTTTTCAATGTGTTGCGATTGATTTTCGGAAGTGATGCAATTGAAAATCTTGTGCGATGCGATTTCTTTTTCTGGAAAGTTAATATTTCTTAGAACTTGTTTTGTACGACCTTTCACCAACTTTTGACAGTTTTTCAGAAGCAAGTACACCTAACAGCATTTGGAATGCGATTACAAACACTTTGAACCCACTTTACAACCCGTTAGTCCCACAAATTACATACAAACACCCGTAAATACACACAATACTTTGACAAAGACCCATAAGCACACTTTTGTTTTTTAACACGAACCCATAAACACCTTGATTCTTCAAGAACACACTTTGAAGCTCACAAACAAGACCAAAATCCAAGGTTGTGATTCAAGAACATCAACTAGTAGAGCCGAATGCTCTTATACCAATTGTAGGTCCAAAAACCGGATCTAACAACAATTATTCTTGGATCAATCTCTCTAGTGCTAGCGGAAATCACACTAGATGAACCGAGATCTCGGATCTTGTTTGAAATCACACTAGATGAACCCACTTTACAACCCGTTAGTCCCACAAATTACATACAAACACCCGTAAATACACACAATACTTTGACAAAGACCCATAAGCACACTTTTGTTTTTTAACACGAACCCGTAAACACCTTGATTCTTCAAGAACACACTTTGAAGCTCACAAACAAGACCAAAATCCAAGGTTGTGATTCAAGAACCTCAACTAGTAGAGCCGAATGCTCTGATACCAATTGTAGATCCCGAAACAGGATCTAACAACAATTATTCTTGGATCAATCTCTCTAGTGCTAGCGGAAATCACACTAGATGAACCGAGATCTCGGATCTTGTTTGAAGTTATTATTTTCGGTTAAGAAGGTATAGAGGAGAGAAAGTTGTATTGGTTGAGGAGATAAGTATAAAAATGTTTGCAAAAGGTTATATGTGCATGAGTGTCTTGCTCTATTTATAGTGCAAGCCTCATGCACTAATATTATTTTCTTGTGCCAAAATAGGTTTTGTTTACATATGACCTTAGGCCCAATTACAAGAGAAAATAAAAAGACGATAACGTATATACGTAAACAATACAAAAGACTTTAAATATATAAAATAGGGCCTAACATTATGTGATACAAACTAATATCCTGATGATGACCAAATTTAAAATGATAAAAGTGACAATAGATATGTTTTGGTTATCTTAAGGTAGTTACTTAGTTTAATGTCATTATTGAAATTGAATTCATTACTAGTTAATTGTCCAAATCATCACATATATCATGGATATTATGGACTTCATGATAAGTTTATAAGAGCAACAGTCTTGTAAATATTCGAGGAGCTCAACAGTACTGTTAGTCAAATATAATGAATCAATATAGAAAACTTCCAACACTACATATTCTAAACGGTACCAAATAGTAAAATACCGAAAAATAGCGATACTGATACGGGATCAAGTTGAAGGAAAATCAGGCACTGAAAATATTTAGTTTTAACTTAACAAGTAGTCGACTCGTCGATTCATTTCCTTTCAGTAATGAAAACAAAAGGTGCTGGCTATCAGCATTATTAAACATTTCTGCATATTATTAGCTAGATTACACTAGGAAATACATACAAAATGAATACTCTTCAAACAACGCAAATATGCCCTCAATTAACTTATGGCCATAGACTATTGAATTGCATCATGCATCTTTTGCACAGTGGAAATTCCCGGATCTGCTTCTTTTGTTTAAACATGGATTGAGGCTTCATCGTATGATCAAAATACACACAATACTTATGCATATAAGTTAGAATTTAGAGAGAGATTTCAAGAAACGAATTTCTATTGATTGAAAGGTATGATCGAATATATATATAGGGTGTGAAATGTCGCGTTTGTTACAGCGGTTGTGAATAACCGTCAAACACCGTTCACCCTAATTTCAATCATAACCAGATTACATACATGGGCCTTATTTGCTAATTGTCTTATGGCCCAACAATAATACAAATATAAGTACAAATTATTTCTAACCTATAAACTAACTAAAATACTTAAATGGGCCTGTTCTTTTTACTGGATTAAAATGCTAACAGCATCTGACTAAGTAATTTCACTTCACCCCAATCACTTTTAGGCACCCCTAGCGCCTCCCAAACCGCACGAGATGCATCCACAATATGATCACCACACCCACTACACTTGTCCACGACCATAGCCTGTGCACTTGCATCTTTGTAATAAATATTAATATAGTCAAAACACCTTTGCCCATGATTGTACCAGCTACTAGATAATGCCACAAGAAGGTTGTTATTCGAGTGGTACTTTCCATCACATTCGGACGGACCCTTCTCAAAGCTGTTCAATGTCATAGCAGCATTTGCATTCCCGGATGCAAATAGCGGGCGTTTGTGTGTGTTTTTGCCTCTCAAGCCTCGATACATGAGGCGAGTAAAGTGATCATGTTACAAACACAATATCTTCTTTATTAAACAAAACTTCTACCAGTTTACAACCAAAATCTTCAGTTAAACACAAACTGAAGAATACAAGAGAACTAAACGATCTAGAAGACAGAATTTGACAACTCACCCAACAAAGAAAATACTGATAACAAATCACCCAAGAACAGAAGAATGAAGTGACTTAACTAACACCAAACCCTAGATCGTAGACCAAGATGAAATCAGAAGATGTAACAGAGAAAATAACGTGAATAATAATTCTGCCCTCTTCTTTCTTCGTATTGTTTATAAAACGGGCTTTAGCTTTAGTCCAGCTTCAACTCTTCAAAGCCCATATCCAGCCTAGCCCACTTCATTAAGTCAGCAGCCCAAAACTTTGAAAGCCCACCATTATACTCAAAACAATTAAACAGAAGCTTTTAGTTTATTTAAAAATCTATTTATTAATAATGATAGAAAATCTAAACTAAGCTTATTAATATTGAATTGCAAGAGAATTGTTTAATCTTTTTAACAGATCATAATCAGAAGAAAGACAACTTTGGATGTCTTCATTTTGTCTTATGCTATATATTTTTTAAAATTTAAATGATGGGTGTGGATTGAGTTAGGGGGAGTTTAATATATAGTGAGGGATAAGTGTTCCTGTCTCAAGCATTGTTGATTTTGTACAAGAAATACATACAAGGCAAAAGCCGAATGCCTATACAAGAAAACTACAAAGCTTGCTATGTTGACAGTTTGTTGAGGCAAAAATCCGAAGATATTGTATATGAGGCGAATGGGGAAAAATATATAGTAAAAAAGATTTGCATTACCATCAAAACCTGAAAATTTTGGAAGAAATGACAAAAGTTCTTGACCTTTTCACCAGGTTGTTTAATTAAGAAGGCAAATTAACAAAAAAGACTAAAACTTAGGCATAGAATTATGAATGTAAAGTTTCTGAAAATTCATCACGGAATAATCTATAATTGTCTAGCTAGCTAAGCGTCAATGATCAACCTAGCTGCATGACGGTGATCATATTACGCCTTAATGGATCATTACGAGCTTTATTAGGTACAGTATAGAGATGCGATAATTATTTGAATAGTACCGAGACTATCACGGGTTCGCTTGATGGAAATTATTTGACACAATACAATATTATATTCCGTAAGTTATTTTACACGAAACAAGTTATGTCGCTAGTTATTTGACTCAATATATATATATTATTCTAACGAAATGAATATACATAGGACTATATGTTTGTTCATTTTATTCAAAAAGCCGATGTTTTTCCTCTAGTTAACTAAAATAGTTATAGGTCAAAAGGAAATTTAATAAAACAAATACAAGTTATATATACCGTTTCCCAACGATGAGATAGATGTCCGAAAAGAGCTACGGGTACGACGATATATGTATACGGTCACGGTGATGTTTATGCGTTCGGCGACGGTTACGCATCCAGAGATGATTTTGTGTCTATCGCGGATTACGTGTATGGGACAGTTTCGAATTTGGTACCATATACGCTCTGGTGTGGTCGGGGAGGCAACGACGGGTGGTTGGCGCAATTACAGTGGGGGTTCATACGCCGGAGTGACGAGATTATCTTCTGAAACCTACTCATTAAAAGGCTCCATAAACCATTAAGAGTTGTATTTTTAGTAAACTGAACACACTTCATCTATGATTGATTCAGAGATAGTCTTTTAATGAAACCATTAAGATACTACCAAACAACCCCTAAGAGCATTCCCAACCCATTCCCTACTCTATATATATATATATATATATATATATATATATATATATATATATATATATATATCATATAATTACACTAAAAATCACTGTTTTTTTTTCTCTCATGTTTAATTAAATAATACTTTTTATACCTTTATCATTATCTTTTCTCTTTCCTTCACTCACATCCACTTTTAAAAAATATTAAAAAATTATACAGTATAAACAATGAAACCTCAAATTTAATTTTCTCCTATAACATTTTCTCTCTCCTCTACTCACAACCACTCATAACCATACCATATAATTTACAAATTCCCCTCACATATTTTAAGGGAATGAGCTACGAATGCTCTAATATAGTTAGTTTTGTAAAACATTTAGGTAGCGTTTGGTAGAAGAGAATGAGGGACAGAATTGAATGGGTCATTCCAAAGGAATGGAAAAAACCATGTTTTGTTGTCATTGGTAATGGAATGAACGATTCCATAGTGAATGAAATTCCTTCTAAATATATGATTTTCATTCATTAAGGAGTATGTTTTTTTTTCATTCCTTCAAGGAATGAAATCAACAACAACAACAACAACAATAATAATAGTAATAATAAAGTATTATGATTATTATTATATTATTATAATTATTATTACGTTATCATATTATTATATTATTGCTATTAATTTTATTATATTATCATTATATTTTATATTATAATATAACAATTATTATATTAGAGATATTAATGCATTATCAATATTATTAAAATTATTTGACAAGTCAATGCTTCATTACATGAATGCGTGATTTAACATTTTTATGATTATTTTTATTCACTTTAGTGGTCTCGTTGAAGCGCGCAGGTTTTAAAAATGTGTTAATACGAATATTCATATTATTAATATTATTTATTACTATTAATACTGGTAATAATAATAATAACAATAATAATAATAATAATAATAATAATAAAGGGATGATAATTTCATTTTTATATGGTAACCAATCATGACAATGAAATGGTAATAGTCTATTTCATTCCTTGATCTATTTCATTCTCACGTCCATTCAATTCCCTCATTCATTCTATTACGTCATACCAAACATAGTCTTATATATAAACAAAAATGTACGTATATGAACCCAACTAAAAAATACACGAACTTTTCAACTATGGGACAAGTTAATGATGAGTCCATGGAAACCAATAATATTTAAAACTTGACAATAATATAACATTAACCTTTAACCATTGAGTCATCTTTGTTATTTATTTTCCTTCTGATTATTATTCAAATATACGATCACTATGACCATACCCTGGTCTTTTAATATGTTGTATTAGAAAATTAAATAGTGTGAAGAGTTTAGTAGGAAAATTTTTCTAGTTTGAATTGGTTTGCTCATGGCCCACCAAGGCTCTGTGAATCAACGCGTAGGTCCCGTGGCTATGGTAAATTATTGTTTATTGACGACTTTGATTTTACTTTCCAACACATTATTAATAGCTCATGTATGCTATTATTGACTTAAAGTTAGCTTCCATCTTTGTATTTTCTCGTTTGTTACCTTAATTTCTTTTATTCATACGATGTCTCACTTAAAAGATTTTGATCACCTTAGAATTCCACTAGAAGGTGTAGTATCTGTCACCAGCAACTTTGATCCTTCCAACGTTATCGGGAGTGTGTATAAAGGAGAACTCTCTCTCCCAAAAGGACAAATCACGGTAGCTTTTAAGAAATTAGATCTCAAGAATGGGCAAGGGAACGTTGAATTTTGGAAGGAGATTATGACGCTTTCTGAATAGAAACATGAAAATTTGATCTCCCTCATGCACGTTTGCGATGAGGGTAATGAGATGATGTTGCATATTTTAGTGTTACTGGATTAACTTGTCGATAGAGGAAATAACATTATGAGATTAAACGAGTTAGGTGACGCAGGAGTGCGGGCTTGTTTAACAATAATGTTATTTGGGCTTTGTTATTTGGTTTTATATCTGGGCTTAAATGTAATGTCAATTGGGCTTTTAATTATTTATTTGGGCTTATAACGAAAATGATTATATTAAACCATATTTTGCATTCCCTGGTTAAAAGAATAATCATAACTTCATCGACACACATACAGAAGACGAACGACGGTTACTTGGTTCTCTTTGGATCTTCATCAAAGAACAATCAAAATCCAATTCCATCAAGAGAATTCTTTGTTTTATCCGATAAATCATTGTGTGTAACCCACAAATAGGTTTATCTGATAGTGATTACACGATTCAGAGAATAATCCATGTTGCAATTTCTTCATCTATGATGGCATACAAGATTACCAGGTTTGTTTGTTTAGTTGATTGATTTTGGGTTATATATTACACAATATATATACAACAGACGATACTCGTATATGAGTATGCTTCTCGAGGGAGCCTTGATCGATATCTGGCCAATTCTAGTACTCTCAGTTGGATGCAACGGTTGAAGATTTGTGTCGGTGCAGCACGTGGTTTACGTTTCTTGCATGATCCAAAGGGGAGACGACAAAGGGTTCTTCATCGAGACGTCAAAAGCGGAAACATTCTTTTGGATGAGAAACGGACTGCAAATGTTTCTGATTTCGGACTGGCAAAAGTTGGCCTAGCTAACCAAGCGCACACATATCTTATCTCCATTGGTGTTGGCACACCTGGGTATTGTGATCCGTTGTATTTGGAGTTGGGTTTCCTGTCAAGAGTCTGACGTGTACTCCTTTGGAGTAGTTCTGTTTGAAATTTTGTGTGGAAGATTATGCTTTGATTATCATAATAAAAAGATCAAAATTTTAGTGCCAGAGTGGAAACTTTGCTACGAAGATAATAAGTTAGATGATATTATTCTTCCTGGTCTAAAAGAACAAATGGATCCAGGTTCTTTAATATCATTTTCAGCCATTGCTTATCAATGCTTGGAGAAAGTTCATGAAGATCGGCCAACGATGGCTAAGATTGTGAAAGAACTTACGTTTTCACTTAAACAACAACTAATATTTATTTCATTTTGCTTCTGTAACTTCTTAATACTACAAATGAACCAAATGTGAAGAAAGCGAATGGAGTTGACATAAAACATATTTACAGGAGGTATTTGAAAGCAGCCAAAGAGGAAGGACTAGCTTGATGCTCAATGACCAGACAAGGTCTGTAAGGTTGGATATTTCTGATTTTCATTTTTAGTAGTCAAACTGCATATCATGTTTATGACTATACTATACATTATCTTAAGAGTGAATAACAGATTTCAAGACCGGGCTGATGATTATGCTCAACCACAACCTGTCAGTGATGGGGATCAATCTTTTGATTCACAAGGTAACACCCTAACTCTTACGTATTGGAAGTTATTAATCTTCGTATAAAAATTGATGTTAAAGAGTACAAGGTAATTTGATGTAGTTATCATGAGTAGAGAGAAAAACATCGACGAGTTTACTTGAAATTGGCAGTATCTTGTCTAATCTGATTAAAATTAAAAGTCTTAACTAAAAAGGTATAATAAAAGTTGGATTATTATTGCAAATACTAGCTTAGAAACCGTATATTACACGAGTATAATAAAAAAAAGATTAAAAAATTATAAAAATTAAAAATTATGAAATGACATTTTGGAATAAACATATCAATTTTCTTTATTTAGATGTGTCAAAAATTGGGTTCCAATATGTAGAAACATAGATATTACATCAATATAGCAGGTAGGCGGGCAACAAGCTGCGCCGCCACCCCTTTCTGAATTGCAAACCCTAACCTGCTAAAGACATACCCCTGCCCCTTTGGAGTCGACACATTGCTATGCACAACCTGTTGGACCCTGGTTAGAAAACGGATAGCCTAAATGGCGCTCTCCCAGACTTTGACATTGGCGGTTTCTCTAATATGGACACCGCCCCACCAAAGCCTCAAAAAACTTTGGCGAATGCCCTTTTTGGAAAAATCGCTCAGAGCCTGGGAGAAGTTTTTGGATTGTCCCCCCGACAGAAGGCGGTTTTTGAATGCTTACAAGGTCCTCATGCCCAAGATTTTCTGATCGTTATCCCGATTGATGGCTTGGGCCAAAGCATGTCTGCGGTCGAGTATAGGGTCATTCTTAAGTACCGTTTGATGGTCCCAATGTACCCAGAAGACGAAACATGTCCTATCTGCCGTAAGGCCTGCCTGGATAAATTCGGAGAGCATGCGGTTCATTGCAAGGAGATGCCTGGGTTCAGATACCGACATGATTGGGTGCGGGACGTTCTTTGGGACATCTTAAGGCGAGCTGGGATATCAGCTAAAAAGGAAGCCCCCGTAAACTTCCTTACAGACCTCACGGAAGGGAGATCCACTCTACGACCGGCAGATTTGCTCGTCTTTGGTTGGGCCGGGGGAAAACACGCTTGTGTTGACCTCACAGGGGTATCTCCCTTAGCTGGTTTGAGGGATAATGGGTTTGTAGCTGGGCAAGCAATGAAAAGGGCTGAAACGAAGAAGGTGGAGAAATATGCTAAAGCCTGCGAAGAGAACCAACATGTTTTTGTCCCTCTGGCTTTTGATACATTTGGCTCATTGGCACCGGAAGCTATTTTGGAATATGATATGAATTTCAAAAAAGAAAATTATAATTCATACACTTTCAATGGCGTAATTTCGTATGCATGAGTTAATATTACTTCAATGTGTCACCTGCCCTAATTTTTTTATTAAAGTAATTTGAATTAAAATTGAACTTTCGTAATGTTTACTAACTTCAGTTGATCGATTATTCTAATTCGTAAACTTCAGTTGGTCCAATTAATGCATTAGGTTTGCAGCAGTGTCCTTCAAAAATTATTCTATGATTACAAATTAATTGTTACGATTCGATAGCGATAAATGTAAATCACGAAACAAAAGCACTTCAAAACTCATACGGACAATCTAGCCACTCTTTTCTAAATAACAAAGGGGTAGGCAACGCTGCTAACGGTTCTTTTGACGGTTCTAACATTGTTTCAGATGACAAAGGAGGGAATCGCTACCAACACTTTGACCGTTACGGTGGTCTGTCGCTAGACGACAGCGTAGTGCCTTCGACCTCACGTCCTACCGTCTCCACAGTTCATTGGCCAGCCGTCAATCATTCCAGGAACTAACATCATGTCAGCTACCAGTTTTAATGGGTGGTCCCGGCCAGTCAGAAAACAGTGATATGATCCATTTGTCAGTCGTTTTACCACTGATATTTCTGTGTTTGCTAATTTCGCCCCATTTGGTTTTCCCATAACGGTCTTACCATCCACGTCTTATGCTTCGGATATCACGCTTGCAGCTGTATCATATCACACATGGAACCATCATTTGGGTCATCATGGAGCATCTATTTTACTGTTTTTAGTGTCTTAATTGTAAACTTATTTCTTTGTCAAATAATTATTAATTACTAGTTTGTTATGCTTTTCAACTTGGCATTTGTCGCTTTCCGTTTAATTCTTCTACTACCAAAACTAGTCTGTATTTGAACTTATTCATTCTTCATGTATGGATATCTCATATTATTAGATTTTGAGTGGTTTTGAGTCTTTTGACTACTATGTCTTATTTTGGATTATTTTTCTATATCTTTTTTTTTTTGGGTGTTTTCCATTACGTGAGGTCTTTTCTAATATATGTTATTAATCAATTCAAAACCAAAGTTCAAGCTTTTCAAACTTCAAAGTGAAAACGAACATGAGTTTACAAATCAATCATTTCGTAACTTTTTTTTAAAGTTATGGTATTGAAAACCCGTGTTTCATGTCCCTGTGTGTCTAAATAAAATAGCAAAGCTGAATGCACAATTGCACAAAAATTAACAATCTGAATATATTACCATCAAAACCTGAAAATTTTGGAAGAAATGACAAAAGTTCTTGACCTTTTCACCAGGTTGTTTAATTAAGAAGGCAAATTAACAAAAAAGACTAAAACTTAGGCATAGAATTATGAATGTAAAGTTTCTGAAAATTCATCACGGAATAATCTATAATTGTCTAGCTAGCTAAGCGTCAATGATCAACCTAGCTGCATGACGGTGATCATATTACGCCTTAATGGATCATTACGAGCTTTATTAGGTACAGTATAGAGATGCGATAATTATTTGAATAGTACCGAGACTATCACGGGTTCGCTTGATGGAAATTATTTGACACAATACAATATTATATTCCGTAAGTTATTTTACACGAAACAAGTTATGTCGCTAGTTATTTGACTCAATATATATATTATTCTAACGAAATGAATATACATAGGACTATATGTTTGTTCATTTTATTCAAAAAGCCGATGTTTTTCCTCTAGTTAACTAAAATAGTTATAGGTCAAAAGGAAATTTAATAAAACAAATACAAGTTATATATACCGTTTCCCAACGATGAGATAGATGTCCGAAAAGAGCTACGGGTACGACGATATATGTATACGGTCACGGTGATGTTTATGCGTTCGGCGACGGTTACGCATCCAGAGATGATTTTGTGTCTATCGCGGATTACGTGTATGGGACTGTTTCGAATCTGGTACCATATACGCTCTGGTGTGGTCAGGGAGGCAACGACGGGTGGTTGGCGCAATACAGTGGGGGGGTTCATATGCCGGAGTGACGAGATTATCTCTAAATCAATTAGCATATTTCTGAAACCTACTCATTAAAAAGCTTCATGAACCATTAAGAGTTGTATTTTTAGTAAACCAAACACACTTCATCTATGATTGATTCAAAGATAGTATTTAATGGAATCATTAAGATACTAACAAACAATCTCTAATATCAATTAGTTTTGTAAAACATTTATATATAAACGAAAACGTACGTATGTGAAGCCAACTAAAAACACGAACAACTTTTCAACTATGGGCCAAGTTAATCACATGAGTCCATGGAAACTAATAATATTTAAAACTCACTTGACAATAATATAACATTAACCTTAACCATGGAGTCATCTTTGTTGTTCATTTTCCTTCTTGTGATTATTATTCAAATATACGATCACTATGACCATACCCTGGTCTTTTAATATGTTGTATTAGAAAATTAAATAGTGTGCAAAGTCTGGTAGAAAAAAATTTATAGTTTGAATTGGCTTGCCCATGGCCCACCAAGGCTCTGTGAATTCAACGCGTAGGTCCCGTGGCTGTGGTAGATAATTGTTTAATATTGACGACTTTGATTTTACTTTCCAACACATTATTAATAGCTCATGTATGCTATTATTGACTTTTTAAATTGGCTTCCATCTTTGTGTTTTCTTGTTTGTTACCTTAACTAGTAATTTACTTGCGCTTTGCGTGGTAAAATCGGTAAACCCCGCGTTTAGTAGTGGCGAATCAATGCAAATTCAGTCAATAGTAGCTACATTCGTTACGGTATTTGAAGTAAAACAAAACGAAAACAAAATTATTAAAAAAAATTAAGATAGGTCAATGGGGTGATGTCGGTTAGCCCTGGACAACGGCAGCGAGTCAACGCAAATTTAGTTAGTATCAAGTACGTTCGTTATGGTACTTGAACTAAAACAAAATGAAAAAAAAATGAGGTGAGCCAATGGGGTCTTCGGTCGGTTCCAAGCGCTGAGGCAGTTATTCTACGACACTCACATAACATATTATATTCTTTTTGTTAACATATTTATAACAACGTTTATTCGGTCTATAAACTCAGGCGTTGGTAAAACCCGATCGTTGTAACGACAAGTCGACTCGTATTGGGCGTTCTGGTGGTGAATCGGTAAAACTGGGGCACTAGTAAAATCCGAGCTTTCCGGCGAAGGGTCGACGTGAATTTTTTCGATTTGGTTTACATTTGGTACGGTACCAGAACTAAAATTAAGTTCGGTAAAACCCGAGCGTTGTCGGTACCGGACGTTACGTGGTGAGTCGGTAAAACACGATTATTGTCAGTCCCAGACGTTGTGGCGGTGAGTAAAAAAAACGTTCGTTACGAATCTAGAAAAAAAACAAAAAAAAAATAACATACCAATAAAAAAAATAAATAAAAAAATGGACCGCGACAGTGACTCGACTTGTATTCAGTTGGTATCGGTTACGTTTTACGGTAACTAAAAACAAAAGAGAAGTTTGTCAAGCTAACATATAAAATGGCTTTTAGCATATAGAAGAAATTAAAATATATAAAGCAGTGTTTATTCGGTCGATAAGACGTTGGTAAAACCTGAGTGTTAATCTTAATGTCGTCGGTGAAGCCCAGCGCAAGTTGATAAAAACTGAGCGTTGCGACGGTGACTCGACTTGTATTCAGTCGGTATTGGTTACATTTTACGGTACCATAGCTAAAAACAAAAGAGAAGTTTGTCAAGCTAACATATAAAATGACTATTAGCATATTGAAGAAATTAAAATATATAAAGAAGTGTTTATTCGGTCAGTAAGACGTTCGTAAAACCCGAGTGTTAATCTGAGTGTTTTCGGTAAAGCCCGGGCATTGATAAAACTCGAGCTTTAACACATGGACGTTGGTAAAACCCGAGCGCTAGATGACAAGCAGACACAAATATAATTAGTATCTTTGACATTCATTGGGGACATGGCATAAGCATAATTTTAAAACAAAGAAACAAAGAAATAAAAAAAAACATACATATATTTTGAAAAAGCAAAAAAAAAATAATAATAATAAAATAATAAAGCTAATTACTATATACTAGTAATTTAGCCGCGCGTTGTGCGGTAAAATCGGTTAGTAAAACTCGGCGTTGCAGTGGCGAATCAACGCGAATTCAGTCAATAGGTAGCTACATCCATTACGTTACTGGAAGTAAAACAAAATGGAAACAAAAAAATAAAAATAAAAATAAAAATTGAGGTTGGCAAATGGGGTGGAGTCGGTTGGTCCCGGACGACGGCAGCGAGTCACCGCGAATTTAGTCCATGTTAGCTACGTTCGTTATGGTACTGGAACTTAATTAAAATGAAAACAGAAAATAAAAATAAAAATTGAGGTAAGCCAATGGGGTGACTTCGGTCTGTCCTAGAAGCTGAGGCAGCGGCTCTACGACACTCATATAACATATTATAATTTTCTTTTGTTAACATATTTAAAACAATGTTTATTCGGTCGATAGACCTGGGCGTTGGTGACACCCGATCATTGCAACGGCGAGTCGACTCGTATTCGGGTGTTCCGGTGGTGAGTCGGTAAAACTGGAGCGCTGGTAAAATCCGGGCTTTCCGGCTGAGGGTCAACGTGCAGTGGGGTGGCATCGCGATCGGCCCCAGACGCTGAGGCAGTGACTCTAGGACACTCGTATAACATATTACAATTTTTTTGTTACCATATTTAAGACAATGTTTATTTGGTCAGTAAACCCAAGCGTTGTTGGTAAAACCTGATCATCGAAACGTCGAGTCGATTGGTATTCGGGCGTTTGTGGTGGTTAGTTGTTAAAACCGGGGCACTGGTAAAAAGCTAAGCTTTTCGGAGGTGGGTCAACGTGAATTTCATAGATTTCGTTTACATTTGTTACGGTATCGTAACTAAAAATAAAGTTTTGCAAAACCCGGGAGTTGGTAAAACCTGAGCGTTTTCTGTACGGGACGTTGCGCGGTGAGTCGGTAAAACCCGAGCATTGTTAGGCACGGACATTGTGGCGGTAAGTCAACACGATTTCAGTAAAACAAAAAACATAATACTTGTTACGAATCTAGAAAAAAAACATTTAACCAATAAAAAAATTAAAAACAAAATTTTGGAGCATTAAAATGGTGCACTTTGCCCAATTAGGGTCTTGCGGCACCAACTAAACACAGATTCTTCAAGTTAATATATTTAAAAAAAAACAAAAAAATGTAGCTGCACTCATACAACTTATTGTATAAAAATTTAGTTAATCTAAAACAACGTTTTTTTTCAGTTGGAAAAACTTGAACGCTGCGATGATGACTCGAATTACATTATGACGGTATCCGTTACGTTTTACGGCACCATAACTAAAAACAAAAGATACGTTCGTGAAATTAACAAATAAAATGACTATTAGCATATGCATATAAAAGAAATTAAAATATATAAGACGGTGTTTATTTGATTGGTAAAACCTGAACGTTGATAAAACCTGAGTGTTAATCAGGGTTTTGTCGGTGAAGCCATGGCGTTGGTAAAACTTGAGCTTTGAAACATGAACGTTGGTAAAATACCGAGTGTTAGACGGCAAGTAGAGCCAAATATAGTTAGTATCTGTTACATTCGTTGGGTATAGGCATAACTTAAAAACAAAAAAAAACTACTTGCAAAAAATAAAACAATAAAATAGTCAAAAAATAATCTTGTGGCGCCGACAAGATCATCATCATCATCATCGTACTCAGTATATCCCACCAATAGCAATGCTATGGTAGGGTCTGAGGAGGGTAAGATGTAGACAGCCTTACCTCTATCCCATAGGGATAGAGAGGCTGCTTCCGGTGAGACCCCCGGCTCGATAGTAGTTTTGCATCAAGCCTTGGACATAAGGCACATAGCACTCAATCATCGGGATACCGGCTGATCGGTGCATGTGCCCTTGTCTTTCGGCTATCAACGCCACCACATGATGCCTGATTAACCTTCCGCCACTTTTATAACGTCAAAATTAGTGCAATTTTACTTTTGCCCACCCGAGGGTTCACACATATATACATTATATGCGCGCACCGCAAGCAGGGCGTGTGGCGCCGACAAGATAATTTCTTTTATTCATAAGATGTCTCACTTAAAAGATTTTGATCACCTTAGAATTCCACTAGAAGACGTAGGTGCTGTTTGTTTTTGCAGACATAAACTGTCTGCAAGCTGATTTCATCTGTTTTCATGTCTGCAACTGAAGATGTGGTCTGAAGATCTGCAAGCTGAAAATATAAGACTGTTTGTTTTTATAAGCTGATACTGTCTGCATAACTGTCAAACTTATCTCACAAGATAGAAGTCATTTATTCAAGTTACATCTAGTTTTTAGTCTTTGCTTGCCATGCCGATTTGGTTTTGGTGGGTGGTGGAAGGTGGTGGTGGTGGATGGTGGTAGTGGCGGCGGACGGTGGGTAGTGGCGGTGGATGGTGGTGGTGGACAATGGGTGGTGGTGATGGATGGTTTTGGTTGGTGGTGGACGGTGGTGGTGATGGATGGTGGTGGTGGTGGGTGATGGATGGTGGTGGTGGCGGTGATGGATGGTGGTGGTGGTGATGGATGGTGGGTGGTGGACGGTGGTGGTGATGGATGGTGGTGGTGGTGGCGGACGGTGGTGGTGATGGATGGTGGGTGGTGGACGGTGGTGGTGATGGATGGTGGGTGGTGGACGGTGGTGGTGGCGGTGATGGATGGTGGTGGTGGTGGCGGTGATGGATGGTGGTGGTGGTGGGTGATGGATGGTGGTGGTGGTGGTGGCGGTGATGGATGGTGGTGGTGGTGGCGGACGGTGGTGGTGATGGATGGTGGGTGGTGGACGGTGGTGGTGATGGATGGTGGGTGGTGGACGGTGGTGGTGGCGGTGGATGGTGGTGGACGGTGGCGGCGGGGTACGGGGGTGGTGGTGGCGGCGTACGGTGGGTGGTGGTGTTGGCGGACGGTGGTAGGAGCAGTGGATGAGAGGGTGGCTGCAAAGGGAGAAGAGTAGGGTTTTTTTGTGAAGATGTTTTAAGCAAGATTTCCTTGCTTTTCTTTTAAGATGAAAGAAGATAACTTCAGATCTGTTTTAAGAAAAAAAACAAACAGTCTTCAAGGGTAATGTCTGCGCGCCTGCAGACATTAGCTCCCTTGAAGATGTTTGAAGAAAAAACAAACACCCCCGTAGTATCTGCCACCAACAACTTTGATCCCTCCAATGTTATCGGGAGTGGTGGATTCGGGAGTATGTATAAAGGAGAACTCTCTCTCCTGAAGGGACAAATCACGGTAGCTTTTAAGAAATTAGATCGCAAGTATGGGCAAGGGAACGTTGAGTTTTGGAAGGAGATTATGACGCTTTCCAAATACACACATGAAAATCTGATCTCCCTCATGCACTTTTGCGATGAGGGTAACGAGATGATACTCGTATATGAGTATGCTTCTCGAGGGAGCCTTGATCGATATCTGGCCAATTCTAGTACTCTCAGTTGGATGCAACGGTTGAAGATTTGTGTCGGTGCAGCACGTGGTTTACGTTTCTTGCATGATCCAAAGGGGAGACGACAAAGGGTTCTTCATCGAGACGTCAAAAGCGGAAACATTCTTTTGGATGAGAAATGGACTGCAAATGTTTCTGATTTCGGACTGGCAAAAGTTGGCCTAGCTAACCAAGCGCACACACATCTTATCTCCATTGGTGTTGGCACACCTGGGTATTGTGATCCGTTGTATTTGGAGTTGGGTTTCCTGTCAAGAGTCTGACGTGTACTCCTTTGGAGTAGTTCTGTTTGAAATTTTGTGTGGAAGATTATGCTTTGATTATCATAATAAAAAGATCAAAATTTTAGTGCCAGAGTGGAAACTTTGCTACGAAGATAATAAGTTAGATGATATTATTCTTCCTGGTCTAAAAGAACAAATGGATCCAGGTTCTTTAATATCATTTTCAGCCATTGCTTATCAATGCTTGGAGAAAGTTCATGAAGATCGGCCAACGATGGCTAAGATTGTGAAAGAACTTACGTTTTCACTTAAACAACAAGTAATATTTATTTCATTTTGCTTCTGTAACTTCTTAATTCTACAAATGAACCAAATGTGAAGAAAGCGAATGGAGTTGACATAAAACATATTTACAGGAGGTATTTGAAAGCAGCCAAAGAGGAAGGACTAGCTTGATGCTCAATGACCAGACAAGGTCTGTAAGGTTGGATATCGGATCTCAAACTTATCGTTAATTTCTGATTTTCATTTTTAGTAGTCAGACTGCATATCATGTTTATGACTATACTATGTATTATCTTAAGAGTGAATAACAGATTTCAAGATCGGGCTGATGATTACTCTCAACCACAACTAGTCAGTGATGGGGACCAATCTTTTGATTCACAAGGTAACACCCTAACTCATAAGTATTGGAAGTTATTAATCGTTCGTATAAACATTGATGTTAAAGAGTACAATGTAATTAATGTAGTTATCACTAGTAGAGGGGTAAAACATCGACGTGTTTACTTAAAACTGGCTATCTTGTCTAATGGCTCAAACTGATTAAAACATCGACGTGTTTACTTAAAACTTGCAGTATCTTATCTAATGTCTAATGGCTTAACTAAAAATGTTATAATAAAAGTTATAATATTAATACAAATAGTAGCTTAGAAACCCATATATTAGACGACTGTAACAAAAGAAAGCTTAAAAAGTTAGTAATAAAAATTTAAAAGTTATGAAACAAACTTTTGAAATATAATATGAATTTATTAATTATAAGTACTTAATTAATAAAACAATAACATTGGAAACGAAAAATGAAAATTATAATTCGTACTCTTTATATATCTACCTATACTAATAAATAAAAATAATAAGGATGATGTGTCATAACCATATTCAATCCTAAGTTTAATTTTCCTCCTATTTTCTAATCTTCACTTTCCTTAATCCATGCCATCCATGGATCATGAATTTAATTGGTATGACCCATTAGTTGTAACCCATATGAAAAAAAATTACTTAATGTAATTTAAATCACACTAACTTTTATTAACCCGTTATATCTAATTTTACTATTATATATAGAAAGTTTCATCGTGATTTTTTAAAAAACATATAAACTATTTAATATCTTTAATAAGTTTAAAATCAAATATTGAATAATTAAATTTGTTAAATAATGATTTATGAACCATTATCATATAATAATTAGTGACTTATGTTTAAATAGATATTTAATTATGTATGAGTGTATGACCTTCAAATTTCGTTGAATAAATACAATATTTTAATCTTACAATTTGTAGAACACTATTTGAGGTTACACGATTATTTAGTTTGAAGAAAGCATGCCTATAGTTTATATTCCATAGTTTGCAAACAACATTGTTTGGCGTTACACTATTATTCATAAACCTAAAAATTTTGTTACGTGTATCAATGTTGTTAAGGGATGAAACCTGGACATCCATTATCATAAACATTATAGCATTACTATTAAACCAATTTTATTACACGTATCAATGTTGTCAAGTGATGATATGATATTTTTGGATAATTATGAAATCTTAAGTAAAACATTGAAATTTGAGTTTACTATGGTTGTAAATGATTGACTTGTGATTGTCGTTTTGAGCTTTTAAATACAAAATTGAGATATTAAGTAATTGATGCATGTCTTTAAGGGGTAATTTGTGTTATGTTTGAATCAACTGTATCACTTTTTTTGTATAAACCATTGGATATGGTGAGATGGGTTTGTTACCACAAAACAATTATAGAGATTAGAGTCTTTCCATAACATGTTAACATTGTGACTTTTCATGTTTAATCAGGTTATGTGATTTTATATGGGATATTTTGGCATAAGGTTTGTATATTATGTTAGGTAAAGGGATTTTGGATGTTCATAAAGCATAAAAGCAATGAGCTTCCAGGGTATTTTCTACTGAATGAGTCAACGAGACATGAATTGTAGAGGTCACAACTGGTTTTAGTGAAAATGAGTTCAAGTCAAAATGAGCCAATTAAAAAAAAATTTGTTTAGCTCAAAAACAAGTTCGGGTCATACTAGGTTTCTTCATAACGGATTTGTGTGAAAATGAGCTAGGTCAAATCGGGCCAACTTAAAAAAATGAATTTGGTTATGGTCAAAATGGGTTTAGGTTGAAACGGGAAACTTTTGGTTTTCGTCAAAACGGTTCGAGTCAAAATTTGTTTAGGTAGAACGGTGAGTAGGCTCAAATCGAAGTTATCAATAGTATGTCAAGTGTTTTGTACAAAGAAGTAATTTTTAAAGAAATTATTTGTTTCAAATAATTTATTATATTAATTTACACATTGACAAATCTCGTGTAATACACGGGTTCAAAAGATAGTATATATATATATATATAAGGGAGATTTCAAATGAAAATCACTTTGAGTTTTAAGAACTCGAAAGAACTCAATGTAACAATTTTTTTTACACATGCGTAATATATGTAGCCTGTAGGTTACATATATGTAAAAAATTACATAATTTTTTACGCATCGAGTCGACTTTTACACATGTGTAACAAACGTAAAAGTTAGTGTAACAACTTACATTTTTATTCTCTCTCCTACTTTGACTTTTTTGACAGATTTAATCTCAACCACATAATCCAATCCATTTAATTAAAATGTGTGGTCAAGAATTGAATTCTTAAGTTCTTAAAACTCAACATGGTTCTCAAAATATCCCTCTCCCATATTATATATATATATATATATATATATATATATATGGGAGATTTCAAATGAGAACCACTTTGAGTTTTAAGAACTCGAAAGAACTTAGTGTAACAATTTTTTTTTAGAATTTTTTTTACACGTGCGTAATATATGTAGGTTACATATATGTAAAAAAGTTACAGAATTTTTTACGCACTGAGCCGACTTTTTACACATGTGTAACGGACGTAAAAGTTAGTGTAACCACTTACATCTTTATTCTCTCTCCTACTTTGACTTTTTTGACAGATTTAATCTCAATCACATATTCTAATCCATTTAATTAAATGTGTGGCCTAGAATGGAGTCCTTAAGTTCTTAAAACTCAACATGGTTCTCAAAAGACCCCCCCATATATATATAAGGGATGGATCATGCGAGAAGTGATATTATAGTGAGAAGTGCGAGAAATGAATCTGGACCATTGATTGTGTTTAATCAATTGTCAACAATAGAAATGGCATTATTGTAAATAAAGACACATGTTTATGACATATTTTTAATTAAAAAGGGCATGCATGTCCTTTATGGTGTTGGCCTAATTAAACCAGGCATTAATGAATTCGTAGGTTATTTTTCTTAGCATAATTAATGCTCATAAGATGATTAATACTAGTTAAATACATATACATGATACATAAAAACATACTCCAACTTGTCTTAAGTGACAACACGACATTAGTTTTACCTACACTACATTAGATATTTCTACACGACATTAGTTATGACAACACAACATTTGAAAGTGTCCCTACACTACATTAAATATGTCCAAAATACATTAGTTATGACTACATAACATTTGAAAGTGTGCCTACACTACACTACATTAGTTTTGCCTACACAACACTATATATATCTACACTACATTAGTTATGACTATACGACACTTGAAAGTGTGCCTACACTACATTTGAAAGTGAGCCTACGCTACATCAGTTTGCCTACACTACATATGATATTTCTACATCTCATTAGTTATGACTATATAACACTTGAAAGTGTGTCTACCCTATACTAGTTTTGCCTACACTACATTTGATATATCTACACAACATTAGTTATGACTATACAACATTTGAAAGTAAGCCTACATTACATTAGTTTTTCCAAGACTATATATGATATGTATATACTATATTAGTTATGACTATACAAAATTTGAAAGTGTGCATACACTAGATTACGTAACTTTATCTACATTACATAAGATAAGCCTACACTACATTAGTTGATTAAAATCAAACAAAAAATAAAAAAAAAAACACTTCACATTTTATATCAAATAAAAAAGTTTAATTAGCCATGTGTTAGAATAAAATGATTTTAGATCAAATGGATTTTAATTGTTCAAATTTAAGATGAAATAATAATAATAATAATAATAACTTATCATTTGTTAGTAACTTAACATTAATTAAACCATTAATGAGTATGAGTTACAAAACAAAATCTCACTAATATATTAAAGCAAAACCAATTTGTCCACTTGTCCTTCTTTTAGGGTGTTCACCTAATGTTCCATGTCATCCACTTTCCATGCTTATAATTTCCACATAATTAATTAATTAATTTTAATCCTAATGCTAATCTTCTTACTATATTATTAAAGCAAAACAAGATATTCACATAGCCTTCAAATAGGATGTCCACATAAGCTTACAAGGATTCTATCTCTAAAATTGCCACATAATTCACTAATTAATATTTTCTAGAATCATAACCTCACTAATTAATGTTTTCTAGAATCTTAACCAACTATTTCCTTTCAAATTATTTAAAACCCGATTTTGACAACAATTAATTATTTATAACTAATTTTTGCTACCTTTTTAGTATGACTATTACTTTAGCAATTCAATTATTTGTATATTTATATAGTTTCTCATTCACACAATTTATACATATTTTTCCTACATCTTGTGGTTTTACAGAAAACAATGTAAAGAATTCTTATGATAGCTGTATATACACACACACACACACGACGTTTGAAATTTTTTTCACCCGCGTGTAACACGGGACACTATCCTAGTATTTTATTTTTTATTAACATACCCTTTTATTTAAATAATAAGAAATATATATATATATATATATATATATATATATATATATATATATAATTAGGTTTAAAAGGGAACTAAAAAAAGCGGGGAATTGGAGAACCCCGTCACATCCCTTGACCATCTCTCGTTTCAAAAAAAATAAAAAAAAATCTCGATTTAGCCTTCATGTTTATTTTTTTGGTTTAGTTTAGCTTTTAGGGCTGGGGGGGGGGGGGGGGGGGGCTTAGGTCTTCTGGGTTGGGGTTAGTTTTTTTTTTTTTTGGGGGGGGGGGGGGGGGTTGGCAAAAATCATATTTAATGCAAAACTCGAAAAACATGAAAAATAAAACTCAAATTTTACTTTCCGAAATTCAAAATTTAATTAATCAAGTTTCTTCGGGAATGTTATTAATTTTGTTTTGGAAGAAATTTTCTCATACAAGTTTTTAATCTTTTTCTTAATTTGAATTAAAATTCTTTTAGTATTTATTTATGTCTTTAGATGTGTATCAGATTTTTTTATTAGAAATGTAACTTCCCTAAATGTTATTTTTAAGGAACATAACTTGTGTAAATGTTATTAAATAAATCAATCTTTTTTTTTTAAGAAATGTAACTTGTGTAAAAGTTTTTTTTTAAGAAACGCAACTTGTGTAAATATTATTACCTAAATTAAACATTTTTTTTAAACAATGTAACTTGTGTAGAGGTTTTTAAAAAGAAACACAACTTGTGTAAATATTGTTACATAAATTAAAAAAAAATTAAGAAATCTAACTTGTGTAAGGGTTTCTTTTAAAAGAAAAGCAAATCGTGTAAATGTTATTGCATAAATTAAACAATTTTTTTTAAGAAATGTAACTTGTGAAAAGGCTTTTTTAAAAGAAACGCAAATTGTGTAAATGTTATTACATAATTTAAACCCTTTTTTAATGTAACTTGTGTAAATGTTTTTTAAAGAGTTGTAGCTTGTGTAAGTGTAACTTATGTAATGTTGTTAACTTAAGTTATCATACTTTTTAACTATGTAAATGTAATATATTATCTATGTAATTGTAATATAACTTATGTTAATTCATAATACCAGTGCATCTAAGTTTTCAAAAATAAAATTACAAAAAAATAAGAAAAAGATTATACAATACTAGTACACCTAACTTTAACATTTTGTATAAAAAAAATCTGTTCTTATATAAAACTTTTGGATTTTTTATTATAAAATAAAAGAGTTTTTTTTTATTAATTTTATAAAAAAATATTTTATGATTCATTTCTTTCTATTTATTATTCAAACAAATTATTCCTTTACTATCTTTCGCAGCTTCTCTGATATTTAATAAATTTTCAATCAGTTTTAATCATAATATTTAATTTAATCGATAAACTTATGATACATTGTTATGGTAAAGGGTGTGGATTGTGGACCTCAGGTACCATCCAAAAGGTAGTATTCCTCTATGTGTACACCGCCACCAGCATCAAAAAATTACCCTAAGGGTAGCACAACTTCCATGTATATTCAAAAATTCTTAACCCGGCACTACCTAATCAAATATGGCACTAGTTCTGCAATACTTGCGATCCTTAAGGACAAAAGCACTTCAAAACTCATACGGACAATCTAGCCACTCTTTTGTAAATAACAAAGGGGTAGGCAACGCTGCTAACGGTTCTAATATTGTTTCAGATAACACAAGAGGGAATCACTACCAACGGGATGCTCACATGCAATTTGCACCACCACACTTTGACCGTTATGGTAGTCTGTCGCTAGACGACAGCGTAGTGCCTTCGTCGTCATTCATTCCAGGAACTAACATCATGTCAGCTACCAGTTTTAATGGGTGGTCCCGGCCAGTCAGAAAACAGTGATCCATTTGTCACTCGTTTTACCACCGATATTTCTGTGTTTGAAAATTTCGCCACATTTGGTTTTTCCATGAAGTCTATGATCCAATGATGCGACAACGGTCTTACCATCCACGTCTTCTGCTTCGGATATCACGCTTGCAGTTGTGTCATTTGGGTCATCATGGAGCATCTATTTAAATGTTTTTAGTTTCTTAATTGTAAACTTATTTCTTTGTCAAATAATTATTAATTACTAGTTTGTTAGAGGGGAAGGGACACATGCAAGGGTAGGCTTTATGGGTTTCAAGTCACAAAGCAAACCCACCCCTACTTATGTGGGTAGATTGCCAAATTGTAATTCATGGCAAACATTTTCCATGAAGAATATATGACAATTGAAAAAATAAATGAGTAATTAATTATTATTATAAAAAACAAAAACACAAAATGTTCTAGGGTATTTGTGGGTAGGTGCCGCCGGTGAATTTGTGATTTGTGGGTATATTAGGGTAGAAATGAGATGGCAATACTGGATTGACCGGGGCATGGGTAATACCCATAAGCTCCCCTTCCCCTCTTATGCTTTTCAACTTGGCAAACATTGCCGCTTTCCGTTTAATACTTCTACTACCAATTATACCAAAACTAGTCTGTATTTGAACTTATTCATTTTTCATTTTATTAGATTTTGAGTGGGTTTGACTACTATGTCTTATTTTCGATGATTTTTCTATATCTTTTTTTTGTGGGTGTTTTGCATTACGTGCCAAGTCAAGTCAGACGTACGTGATTAAGGTCTTTTCTAATTTATGTTATTAATCAACTCAAAACCAAAGTTCGAGCTTTTCAAACTTCAAAGTGAAAACGAACATGAGCTTACTAATCAATCATTTCGTAACTTTTTTTAAAGTTATGGTATGGAAAATTCGTGTTTCATGTCCATGTCGTCCATGTGTGTCGATCTAAATAAAATAGCAAAGCTGAATGCTCAATTCGCACAAAAATTAACTAATCTGAAATTTCTCGTTTCAAGCTTTTCTTCTACAAAAGTTTGAGCGGAAGCCTTAAAGGTGGTCGTTCACACACTTAATCTTTTGTCTACCACCACCCACTTGCTTTATGCTCCATTCGAGGCATTGCTTGGGTTGTTTCCGTCTTGTGTACATCTTTATATGTTTGGTGGCTTGTGCTATCTGTTATAAACATAATGAGTCTAAGCCAATGGCCAGCTCAAGAAATTAACCCAATAAGTTAAACGGATTGTGGGAACTATGAAGGAACCATTGCATATAAAGGGGGTTAGAATTAGAGTATAATGGCGTCGATATTATGAAGATGTATGTTGCCTTCCTAATCTCCTTATCTGTTCACTTTGTTCTTCTTGTCTCCTGTCAGCTCTAATCATTCAAGTTATCAATAGAAATCTCCAAAAATCCCTTCAGATGTTAGGGCTTGGGACGAGTATTCGAGTAATAAAAAAAGCTCTTAAAATCTATTTGATAAATAATTTGACAATTTTATCAATTAGATTGCATTTCTAAAGCCCAACACAGATCAGATCAGATCAAATCAAATAATAATAATAATAATAATAATAATAATAATAATAATAATAAATAAGTTACTAAAATATAACTCATATAAAACATAAAAGAAATAGTTTTCTGTAGGAAAAAAACACACTTATGGGAATTGAATCCATGACATTTGGTTCCGTAGACTTTCATTGCACCAATGAGTTATGCAGTTTTTGACACCGATTGATTTCCTTATGTCTTAGATTATTTCGATGATACGGGTTTCACTTGGTTTAATTTGATGTGATTTCGATCTCAGTTACTTAGATGGTCTGATTCCCAAAAAAAAAAAAAAAAAAATCCTCTTGAACCAATTTGTTCTCCCAACTTGTTACTATCGGTATTGTATTGATAATACCCTCCATGGGTACGGCTACTAGAATAATTCAGCCATCCCCCATACCGCTTTTAACCAATTGTTCAATCATTTTACCTACTAAGTCGACGAAGATTATACAATTAGATCCGAAATTAAATGTTTCTCATCTAGTTCATGTTACTAAGTCAGTTGTCCACCAGAAAGTTAATCGATTGCCACTTGTTGGGACGGTTCAGGCAAGATAAGATGCTACTGCTGCTATAGTGGCAATTTGATTCCAAAATGGGATACACATCTTACATGGAAATGGGAAACATAAGCAACAAAAATAACTGTTGCTTCTTCAATTTCAACAGGCCCGGATGAGGTTATTACTTATTTTCAATCGTCTAATTGGGATTCTATTTTGCGTTTCCCTACTTTGTAAACTTGCTTACAGCCTAATTGTAGTCTGTTACCGTACTTAAGGAACTCATTATGTCATACCCAAACCTACGGCGAAATATGCTGGGGTACGAACTGTTGGCTCACATCTCACAAGGCACTAACATAACAATACTAGTGACAATATCTACATTACTTTATTAAATTCAAATCAAGTGCACAAGTCGACAATTATAAATAAGACCAAAACAAATGATCAAAAACAATCAAATAAGTATCTTTTTATTTAGTAATCTAAAGTTCTTCAACCACTTCAATCATCCGAGATAAACATCCTACAATATGCGTAAAAATAGGTTTGTCAACAACACATGTTACATACGTAATCACCAGATTTTTAATGCAATAGATATAATATATATATATATAGGGTTTGGATCAAATACAAATAGAATTATGGTGCTAACCGTGCGAATCGAAGAACCGCTTCAAAATTGACGGTGGCAAAATTGTAAATAAGCAATTGATCATTTGAAGCTTTAACAAATTAGACTGTTTGCATATCGAACTATTTGTAATCTAACAACGCCTAATTGATCAATTGGGCTAATTGAAACTTGTGAATTTGACTGATCCTAAAGGCAAAGTGGACAAACTGATCAACTAAATCTTACAAGTCTAATTGATTGATGAATTGAAACTTGCAAATCGAGATTTCTATTAATAATAGAAAACTGAATAACAGAGTGTGTGTTTGCAAAGGTTTTCAAACGATGCAAACAAATTTGTTTTAATAATTACTCTACTTATACACGTTAATACTCTGCTTACAAAACAAAATGTTCTTAATCATGCGGAGAGATAAATTGAACCTATAATTAGAGCAATTGTTTTTCGATAATTACTCTACTGGTACACAATAATTACACTACTTATTCATAAGCAGTGTAACTGTTTTTATAAGTAGAGTAACTGCATAAAGTAAATAATAGTTACATAGATGGGATGCTGGTCAATTGAAACAACAAAGTGTGTGATTTGCCAAAAAAAAATTGTAATTACAGTGGTGTTTTTGAAGCAGGTTATTTGAGAAAGAATAAGAAGAAACAAATTCAATAATTACTCTACCAACAAAAAAATTACTCTAGTTGAAACGAGCAGTGTAATTTAATTACTCTATATAGTTATTTGTAAACTATATAGAGTAATTAAATTACACTACGTGTTTTATTGTATTATCATGTAATTACGCTACAAATATGATTTCCATTTATTTACAAAAATGCCACCGCCTCTAATTTTGTTTCAGTTCGCACGTTTCACATACTTTTTCCATTTGTATGTTAACTGCACCCTATATATATATATATATATATATATAAACAAAAAAAAAATAAGCAAATCAATATTGTGAGTATCAACAATTAAACAATAAGCAAGTAAGTGGTATCAGTTGACAATTTCCTTGCGAATCCGACACTGGCTACTATGACAAACCAATGAGTTATGGTAGAATCAATGATGGACCTCTCTGAATGCTAGAATTAAACAAATAAGCAAGTAAGCAAACAGCAAATAAGCATTTAGTTGATCAACAACACAATAATCATAATTTGCTAGCTTTGTATAATATGTAATATGAAAATATTAATAAGTATGCATAAAGTCCCCAAGAAATATTTAAAATCGGTTAGAAAAAGGAGAGTGATTACTCCCCGTATTAATAAGGTGAATTTTAAAAATAAATAGAAATGAACGAGAAACCAAACTTTAACGTGGTGACTGAGTTGATCCGAACGAACCTGAAACTTAAAGACGGTATAATAGAATTAAAACCAAGAATAATGCACTTGGAACCAGATTAAACGGATTTATAAAACTTAAGTTGTGAGGTTTTTAAGATTTAAACGAGCTGGTGCTGTCAGAATCCGAACTTCGAGTCGGGAGTAGGGTTCTGACCAGTACACTCAAAATTTTATGGTGAACAAAAAAGTCTTATAGCCCGAAAGCTAATTCTGAATAGAAGTTAGAGAAATCGGATAGTCAAATATGTTGACTATTATTCCCTTAAATGGGCAGGGGTCAAATTGACCACTGAGACTCCCTCCCTCAAATTGATTGAGGTCTTTTTTTTTATGAGTTAAAAACTAATGAAAAATGTAGAAGACAACTTACCCAGACAAAGACTAGAGCTAGGAGAAATTCGTGGTCAAACGTTCTTGAACACTAAAGTCAAACTAAGTTTGAAAGAACTTGATTAATCCTTGAGAAATCGATAAAGGGAGAGGGGAATTTCATGAGATATGAAGAGGACGGCTGAGATACAGAAGGTTTAGGGTTTAAGAATGTGTTTTGGTTAAGTATACAGAGGGGAAGATTTGTTAATTTAGAAATCAACTCGATTATGGAAGAGAATAACCTATTGATGACTAAATCGGGCCCATTAACTCCCATAATTTGGTGCGGTCATCAAAAAAACGAACATAGACATGTTACAATTGTATATTAATTATCTTGGACCTTAATTCTCGTTATTTGGGTTGGTTTAGAATAAACGAGTAAAAATGAAAAATGGTCGTGCAGATCCGTCCTTCGTGCGGCGCGGAGCATGAGGCTTTACCCCTCGAGCGGCTCGGCATGCTAGGAATGATCAAATGTTTAACTTTTGGCAATTTTAGCCTTTGTACTTCTATAAATGCGATATTTAGCCATTTTAAGCGATTACATGGGTTTCTAAGGGTTGTTTGACAAGTTTGAAAGTTACGAAAACATAAAATAAGTTAGATCAAGTTAATTACTAATAATTACAAGTTTTTGTTAATACGAAAGATCCAAATTACATTCCCGAATCGGGTAAACAAATACGAATACGAAAAATCCGAAATGTTACATGAGAGAGATTGATGTTTTGATTATTCAATAACATTGTGGTACGATACATGGGAAAAAAATAATAAAAGAAAATCTAAACAAGGAAAAGATAGACATAAAAGGGCCTGAAAATGAAGAGATATGGCCACAACCTTGAATTTTGACTAACGAAGTTTTATGGAACCATATTAATATAAATATGACATTTTTGCACATTATCTCTAAGAAAATGATGCCTAATGTCTATATGCTTAGTTCTAGAATGCAATACAGGATTCTTACTAAGATCAATAGCACCTTTGTTGTCAGAAAATATAGGTATGGAAGAAGAACTATCCTCATAGTCCACAAGAGTTTGTTTCATCCATAACGCTTGTGCACATGCTCTACCGGCGGAGACATATTCGGATTTGGTTGTGAAAAGAGCAACGGAGGCTTGTTTCTTTAGAACCGTGATGTTAGTCCAAGTAACAAGAAAGCACATACACCAGTTGCACTCTTTCTATCACTTGTGCGTCTCCCAAGTTTCGTATCGGCAAAGCACATGATATCAACACCTTCCCCTTTAGGATGACATAGACCTAATCCTATAGTTCCTTTGATATACCGAAATATGCATTTGACGGCTTCATAGTGTGATTTCTTTGGACTTTCTCGAAATCTAGCACCATAGAACATATAATACATAATATCGGGTCTACTTGCTGTTAGATAAAGCAAGCTCCCAATCGTACCTCGGTGCCTAGTACTATCAAATACCTCGCATTCCTCATCTTTGGTTAAGGTGGTAGTTGTAGCCATAGGTGTATCCATAGGTTTAACATTCATAAAATCAAACTTTTTCAACATATCGCGTATATATTTAGATTGATTAATGAATATGCCATCATCATATTGTTTAATTTGCAAACCAAGAAAGGAATTAAGTTCACCCATCATACTAATTTCAAATTCATCATGCATCTTGTTAGCAAACTTATCACATAAATTTTGACATGTAGAACCAAATTTAATATCATTAGCATATATTTGAACAAGCAATAGATCATTATTTTTCTTTTTAACAAATAATGTGTTCTCTCTTTTACCTATAACACAACTATTGTCAAGCGAGAATGTCTTAAGTTTGTCATATCATGCTTATGGGGCTTGTTTAAGTCCAGAAAATTACTTAAGAAGTTTTTAAGCATGATGGGGTTTGACACAATCCTCAAAACCGGGAGGGTGTGATACATAAACTTCTTTATTAATTATTCCATTTAGAAAAACACTTTTTGTAACACCACGAAAATTTCGATTTAAGTTTGTGCCAAAAATGTCATTTATCAAAGTTCAGGGACTTAAAATAAAAAATCTAAAAATTTGATTCTTGCGCGACGCGAATAAACTGGTTGATACACTTCGCGCTACGCGAAGTGTTGGCACACAACTCAAAGTTTTGACAAGTTCGCGCTACGCGAAGTAAATGGATAAGGCAACTTCGTGCGAAATGAAACCACGTTAAGTAATCGGGGACACGTGTCCAACCACGTGTCAACACGTGGCATCACGGGATATGCCATGTGTAAAATGGCGGCTGAAGGCGGTTCGCGCGGCGCGAAGATGCT
Source organism: Bidens hawaiensis (assembly GCF_021521415.1). Classification (NCBI taxonomy): domain Eukaryota; kingdom Viridiplantae; phylum Streptophyta; class Magnoliopsida; order Asterales; family Asteraceae; genus Bidens; species Bidens hawaiensis. The sequence continues at coordinate 76,009 of NW_027492926.1, read as the reverse complement.
CAGATTTCACCTATAAATAGGTGGAGACTGGTTTGAAGCATCTCACACCAAATTTCACCTTCACTTTCACACACTTAACATTGGGAAGCGTGTCTAATCATCGTGAAGTTTCGAGGTCCTGTTTTCTCTAATAACGTGCAAGAACTTGAGTTCTGACGCCTGCCGATTAGCTAAACGAGTTAGGAACGAGGTTCTGTCAATCAAGCAATCACTCTACCTTAGTATTAGAATTTTCGTATACTCGCTAAGGTAGGATCTAAGTTTAAGTTATTTCAATCATACTATGATAGCTTAGGCTCAGTCGAGGCTACGACCTTTAACCTTGAAAAGATTTTCAAAAGCATTCACAAACAGTTTTCAATAAACACTACTTCTATAAGGGTAATGTTATACAAAATTATATTTTGACGGGCATGTAATAACTGTAAGGGGGATATCATTAGTAGACTCTTCTTGCCTAAGGTAAGTAATTCATACAAATCCAAATCAATCGCGGGACCCCTTTACTTACTTGGAGAAGTTTGCCAATGTGATAGACTCTATTAAGCCAAAGCATGCTATATCAAACGTCACACAAATACAATCATGATTTAAGGTCTGCAGTCTAATCAAGAAATACCATCAAGGTGATCATTCAAACCTATTTGTTATAGGTTGACAATCATTTACAATCAAGAAGGTTTATCAGTCAATCACACTGACGGTACAGGTAAATACATTAAACCTTTACAAACAGTCAAAAACATATTTATACTCTGTAAGATGAACAGGTTGTTTGTCTTATAGAGTCAGTCAAACGTTTACATGAGATTAAGTGATCTGTAAAACGTTATAATAAAATTAGAGAATAAAACAACTCAGACCAAATATACATGTGTCTGGATTCAAACATAACTGTTCAACCTAAACAGTCAAAGGCTATGTGGCCACGAGCTAACAATCATATATAGTCTCTGGTATGGGCTACGTGGCTTGGAGAAATTGTGTGTGTAGGGCAGTGTCACATATACCGGAAATAGAAATATTTTTGCTGAGCTTGTCAAGAAAACTATATTTGTATTATAATTGTTATTTAAATGCTTTTAGAGTTATAACGATTCACCAGCACATAGCTGACGTATTTTATTCCCCAATGCAGGTAACTAAGTTTGGTATTATATGCAAGGATTAGAGTCGTCAAGGAAATAGAAGATCGCATGCTAGATGGCTCAGATTTTGATTAATTAAATCCTTGTAATATAAAAACAATATTTTGTAAACATCAAACTTGGGCATTTAATTCCCAAGTAAAATTTTCCAATGTAAATTAATATTATATTAACCTTTAAGTCTTCCACTAAAAATAACCCATAAACTCTGATATATTTACAAAACAGGTACCAACTGTTTTGTCTTAACCATAAGTCAAGGTGTGACAGGTTGGTATCAGAGCCATCGGTTTTAGCGATTTAGGTATTATGATGATAGTACCTAAGCTTTAACCATAAGTTTATTGTTTTATTATTATTATATTCTGTAGGGATAAGATAGGATTGGTAAACTTCATATCCCTAAAACTAATAGATTGCAGATGTCGTATATTAACTACCTTGGCCATAGACATCGAATTGCTAGGAGATCTAATCCAACACATGTTCCTGATCTGCCAGATATGGCCAACAGCAATAACAATAGTAACTACACTAATTTCTTCGGCCGGGGGCAGCCGATCGTTCCAAACTTACCGTACGGAACACAACCGGTATACTTTCTAGGCAGTCAACAAATGCCAATTGAATATCTGATGACATGGCACTAAACATTCCACAATATCGCCCGTCGGAAATTCCCCAATATTATCTTTCGGAAGAAGTAGAGGTGCAAAGTAGGTTCAAACAAGAGATTAGCACGGATTCATCCAGTTGGATGAATTGCTATTCAGATCAAAGCAGATGGCATTTCGGATCTCCACCTCCGAATGCCCAAATAATTGCAGAACCCAGCCACAATATCCCATTACAACCTCAAATGCCAATGGATGATTCCTCTGAATCTGAAGAAGAAGATGAAAACGAGGAAGATAATCGTCAATTCCCACCATATGTAGGCCCAATCCCAACAATCTCTAAACAAGCTAATGAGATAAGAGAAGAGGGTCGTTTGATAGAGGCATTCTACACCAATAAAATCTTTAACGAGGAAATGCATGCATATGTAGCCAACACGCATTTATACTCACGAGAAATTGCATTTCTTTTCCTAGCAGCATCAGCACCCATTGGATATCCAAACCCGCCTAACGCGGTGATGGATGAACTTAGAAGTGAACGGGTTGACAAAAAGATGATAGAAAGAAAATTATAAAGAAATGTGACCAAATGAAAAACCTTGTTAAAAAGTAGGTTAAGGATTAAGAACAAGTTATCATGTAATGTCATTATATTTCATTTCTCATGTATCATAAATCAAGTGAAATGGAAAACGTTGTATTTCTGTTTTCTAAAATGTTGTATTGTTTGATTACAGCATGTTTGGAAAGGATAAGACTGATGGAAATGCAACTGTCCAAAACAATAATAAAGAAAAGACAGTTGAAGAGAATATTCGAGCGATACCTTCCGAGTATGTATGTGGTATTCGCGACTTAATAAAAGAAGCTGTTAATCCACTCGTTGAACTTATGAAAAATAACCCAAGCAAAAGTGCTTCACATTCTAAAAGCGCTAGCCAAAGCAGAAATGAAACTGTTCAATCTAAATGAGATACAAAGGAGTCTGAAAAAGAAAGAATCTGAGAAAAAGAAATATGAGAAAGTGATCGATGTCGAAAGGTCAATCAAAAACATTTATAAAATACATTTACTAGCAAGAGCAAGTAAGGTGTCGAATCCACAAGGAATCAGTGGAAAGTGCTAATCAATTCTAATACTTTATTATTAATTGTACTAAGTGGACAAACGATGTCAAGCGATTTTAAAGATTTTGATTTGTAAACAATAATTAAAAAACAACTAAACTCCAGGGTTCAGGTTTTGAAGTAAATTGGATAAATGATTAAACCTATGGAATGATACTCTTTGTTTGAATCAATAAACCAAAAGACTAAATGTTTGACTATAATGATCGTTAGAACTTAATCCAATTGATTGACACAGCTAAACAATGATCTATTTGATAGTAATCTTAGGCAATGATGAAATATTAGTTCTATGGTTAAAGATAACTAAGCCAATGACACTAAGAACTCAATCCTAATTGTTGATGACCAAAATCAATAACTGTTAAACTGCAAATCTCATTGATTACCCAAAAGTATGTTCAAAAACACAAACAAGATCAAAAAATAAGGTTTAGATTACCAACAATCCAATGAACAACTCAACCTTACACCCGGAGATGGTCACGAGTGATTTAGCCTAGCATCGTGGTCTTGAATAGCTTCTTTGATTCTTGAGTGGATGATGCCATGGATGATTCGGGTGATTCCAGGGTGTTAAGATGGTGGAAGAAGCCTCCAAAAACGTCCAAGTATGTTATGATATCAAAGATAGGCGTCCTAGGGTTGAACCGGCCTTAAATAGCTCCAAAAAGAACCCTGAAAATCGAATTCGCCGTCCCGATGATCGTAGGCTACGGTCTACCCACCGTAGGATACGGTGGGGACCATAGCTAATAGTGAACAACACTGTCTTATGGTGGCAGCCCCACCGTAGGCTACGGTGGGGAACCGTAGGCTACGGTGGCCTGTCACTCACCATTTTGCTTTTCGCGTAATTTCTTCATCCGAACTACAATTTATGCCCCGTTTTCGGCCACGTCTTCGTCTTCACTTGCTCTATCATCCCATGCAATAAAATCTTCCTTTCCTTTCTGTCTCATATGCTCCCATTTAGCTCCTTTAAGCTCCGCACACCTGTAATTACAAACCCACACAAAGTAAACGTGTTTCCGGCATATAAACTCACAAAACAAGTGGTATAACTCATCTAATACACGATATTTCACCCACGCATCACATTCCCACACTTATCCTTTTTCTTCCCGAAAAAGATATACAATGAAATCAGAACCAGAAACTGTTTTTATTAAATAATCAACTTATTTTAAGTATCAACAAATAACACAAAAACCGTGATTGCCGATATTGCTATCCACTTAAACCCATGCCCTAATACTTACCGGGACAAATAAGGCGTGACAATTTATTAGGTTATATGGTTAAATGGAACCCACACATCAAAGCCTTAATGCCGCCTTACCATGCTTCATTATGGTTTTACCGAGTCAGACCACCCCAACTTTACTTAAACCTTAGAGTCAGATGATCAAAATTATATATATGCACAACCATGTGTACCATTTAAAGCCCATATGCAATAGCTAAAACAATCCTGGATATTTTATCGAACTGAAACCTAAATATAAGCGTCAAAGTCTACCAGAATGGCCATTAGATATGATTAAGGTACAATTATGTTACCAACTAGCAAATAGCCCCCCACTACATGGTATACCACCGTTATCAAGCGATACCCCAAAGTACATCTCTAGGGGTGAGTATGCACAAATTCATCTGTAGGTCTTACATGTGACGTGTCCCGTGTGGTCCATTTCTTAATGGTAATGAGACGCAAGCACGGGGACCCCACATAACTAACAGCGTGGATGATCAAGTCAGTAGTGTAATTGTATTTAAAAATCACGTAATGATCATGTTTAATAACTTATAGTTGGCAGATAAACTACGGGTTTGCTCTTTGAGCTCTTTTAATATTCATAAATCCACTTAGGAGATGTGAATACCCAGATGATATACCGCATAAAGACCCCTGGTGTCCAACCCTAGAGCATCCCATCAATACAGGATTTAAGGTTATAAAACCATACACCTATGAAGCGTTAACCACTTAAACTAGAAGTATTTTCGTTATGTTTATATCACAAGCCAGCTAGCATACTCTAAGGTTAAGCCTATCCAAGCATCGTTCAGTAGTCTATTCATATTTTAAAATTTTCTTTTGGTGATCAAATCTAACAAAAACGCTTGAGTATGGCCCGACCTTTCATCCCAGTCCTTACACATGCTTAGCTAAACAAACAAAACCCGAAAATTTTTCCCACCAAAATCAAGCAATTAGAGGTTCAATTATGTCAACAACCAAACCGCCCTTTCATTCTTAAGGCTGAGCCTATCGAAACATCCCAAATTAAGTGTGTTATTATTTTATTATAATTATTATTAAATTTTATTTTATTTTATTTTTTTATTTTATTTTATTTTTTATTTTTTATTTTATTTTTTTATTTAATTAATTAATTTATTATTATTTTTTACAGTTCCAATTTTTCTATTATTTTTCATTGTTTATAAGTATAACCATTTAGGGACATTCTACGCATTTTTTTCACTATCAAACCAAACTCACATCCCCACACTTAAACATTACATTGTTCCCAATGTAAGCTACCATCAAAACATAAGTGAGGCATCTAGAAAATCCTACCCGATTACCTATAAAAACGATACTAAACACAAGCGACCATACACAAAAGATAACAAGTTCAACACCACCTTCGACCACACATAGTTCACAAAACAAACAAATAAACATGCCAACAAGTTTCACGCCACCTCCCAATTGCCCAGACACATAAAACAAAGACAAATTGTTCAACACAAACATAGAGATAAGGAGAGACACATGGACCTGATCAGCCGATCAGCGAATGCTCAAATAATACGGGGCTTTGCGGGTCACCAAAGATCGACCGCATCGTCTCCATCATTCCAGAAAAGTTAAATGTGTCCGATGAGCTACCTGCTTGTGAATCTTGCGCCGCATCTGCATGTGGATCTACCCAGCGTGAGTGGTGAAGCTGCGGTGGTGGATAATGGACACTACCGTCATAAGGACCCAGGGTAGTGTAATCGATCATAGGCGGGTTTTCCACCACTGGCTCCCTACGATGCCATGCCTTATGCATCCTGTGGTGGCGATCGTCCATGTGCCGGTCATTAATCTCCTGCTGAAAATTATAAGCATGGGTTTAGTTCCACAGCTCCATCCTGTCATACAATCTCTGAGTTTCCCGACGCTGTAATTCTGCGTTCCGATTCTGTTGGTCGTACATGTACTGAAACTTGTTACTCCAACCCCCATAAACATCAGGCCTCAAGTTATGAAGCCATTCAGTCATCTGTGCATCATCCTGAAAACATCACGTGCGGTTCCTAAACTGGAATAAAATGTGGCCGCTCGAACACACCACCCGCTTGACTACTCTCAACACCACCTCATGGTGCTGCTCCACTACTGACCCCACCAACCATCAGCTCATACACTTCTTCCACGATGTCATCACCATCACTATTCTTCGAAGCTTTCAACAGCGTCTTGGTGTCCCAATGTTTCAAAATCAAATACTCCTCTGTTCGCTCAATCTCCCACCCTTCCTTCTCCATTTGGTCCATCGAAAAAGGAGTATGGATTTTTTCAAAAGTCGGTGTATCCTCCCCGATGGCACCTTTCATTTTCAGCAGAGCCATTATCAGCCGGTAATGTGGGATAATCAGTTTCTTCTTTGATTGATGAGCCTCCCAAATATTCATCATGACCAAGTAGCGGAACGAAATTTTTGGTGTCCCTTTCATTAACGCATACAAAATAGGGATCTCCCACTGCCGCACACTTGTTCGATCCCCCCTTCGTGGCATAACATTGCTAATCACCAAACTCAACAATAATCGCACCTCTCCCCTTAGATTATTGTAACATCCGTATTTTCAGAATATTATATAACATAACGATTTGTTATTAACCGTGTGTCATTTATTTAATTGTGTGTTAGTGTTTGGATAATATTGGATTTGGGATTGAGAGTGGGTGGTGGGGCCCATAGCCTCCTATAAATATCCACCACTTCCCCACACTTTCTTTTTCTTTGAAAACATAACAAACACACACACACATACTCTCTCAAGACCCGAATCAAATCCGGGTTAAAGTAAGGAAGATCTAGGTGCTCAAAGTGTCTTCAAATAACAAGAATCACGTCCAGATCCTCGAGTTGTCCAAATCTGAACCAAACCCGGAGCAAAAAGGTAAGCTTCAGCCAAAGGATTACGTTTTATGGTTAGAATTGACACGCAAACCGATGTAATGTTAGATCGGGTTGTGAAATGTAAGAAAAATATAAACTTGGTAAGTTGTAACTTCTCGGGTGCACTTTAAGATAAAAAGGTGGCGTTTGGACTATGAGAGATATGGGTTCAGGATCAGGTGCATGGGGTTAGATGTGTCAAAAGTTGAAAAAGAGTAAAAAATCAGGTCCTGAGGAAGAGTCACGAAGTAAAATGGCTTTAAAATGTAAAAGCGAAGAAAGGAAGGTATTTCGCTTCGCTCATCCATGAGAAGCGAAACAGGTATTTCGCTTCGCTCAGCCGTGGGAAGCGAAAAAGTTATGCGAAGCGAAATTCTATGCGAAATTCCTTCCATGCGAAATTGTTTAAGTTGTTATTAAAATGTGACCCGATTCATTTTCTGATGCATTTTTGTTAAAGGACCTATTAACGAAAATAAAATTTTTCCGAGCTGACCTGGCAGCTCAACCCCAGCCAGGGGCTCTGCCCCTTGAAATAATTGAAATAATTTTGGTTATTAACCAATTTCGAAAACAAGACTTCTCCTACAATAGTAGTTCTAACAACTCAGCCTAAATACATTATATTATCCTTACATTTTAACATATGTATAGTTTATTAAATTAATCGAAACATAAGTCGATAGATTTAAAGCATAGATTTATAACTTATAAATTTATATGACATTTTACAATAATAATAATAGATAAATTGATTGATTTTAAAAAAATGGATCGACTTTTAAACATATATTTATAATTTACTGATTAAAAAAATTACTTTGTAAAATGAAATGATATTCGAGTTTTGCTTTTCTTTGCAAGCTTCTACAATATACATAGTATAATATGTTAATGATAACATTTGAAAGTATATTATTTTCAATCTTTGACAAACATGGTTTGTTGTTGATTTTTAGATTTCACAAAGTATTTTGGAATATATTGTAAAATAATATTAATTTTTATAAAAAATATAGATATAATATAAATAGAGTATAAAAAGAAAGTGAATAATTATTGATCTATTACATATATTAGGGTCAATTAAGATCTTAGTTTTGGAGGAAAAAAAATTGTAAGAATTAACCAAAAGATGACAAATGTATATAATTATTTTACTTTATTAAATAGGTAGATATAAGCCTTATAAAATTTCAGGCTCTCTGAAAAACTGAACCTTCAACGGTTGCCCACCTCTCCTCTCCCTTCCTTGAGGAGGCCACATCTCCTAAAATCTTTAATCCTAGGTCCGACCGGGGTTTCAGTTCAAAGCAGGTTCGGATGAAAATCGGTCAATTCAAAAAGGGTTAACTTCCTATAACGTGGAACGCTATTTTTGGTTTTTTAGTCAACTTCGAAGTATTAGATATTTTAGAAGTGATTAAAATTGAGAAATAAATAGAACGTGGACACCTTATAGCCTAGACAGTGAAGTAACATCAAACTTGATAAAGCTTTTAATGTGTTGATGCACTACTTTTGGAATCGAGACATGTTCCTACAAATATCGAGACATGTTCCTACAAATATCTAATTTCATCATGATTTTTTGACAGGTAAGATACTCTTTTCGGTTTTGACCATCAATCAAACGTTATTTTGACGCAATTCTGTAGTCAACGAAACATTCTAAATAGGAAACTAAAAATTACAGATGGTGTAGATTTTAATTAGAGCATGAATTCCATCAATCTGAGCCAAACTGATCCACTTCTTGTAACGTCCTCGTTTCGCTAAACAAATAAATAAAGTATTTTGGGTTTATTTTAATGATCGTGTCGAGAGACGGCGTCTAACTTAATTAAATAATAGGAAGAGTATAGATAATACTATTAGAGGCTATTGGACTTAAAAGATAATTATGGGCCTAAAAGCCTTTAGGCTTAGCCTATTTAAACCCTAAATTCCACCCTTATCCTCATCATCTCATCATCATTCCCCCAATCATTATCACATCCATACATACACCCAAATCTTCTGTACACAAATCCATCTTTCCATTTATATCCTAGATCTAGTCCAATATCCAAAAAGGTAAATATTATGTTTATGTTCATTTCTTATTAAGACTAATAACAAGTGCACAAACGAAATCTAAAAGCTACAACCAAAGCAAACCGAAACAAATGAACCGTGATAAACGAACCGCAAGTAAAGTAACAGTAATATGATACTAAGCAAATTGTACAAAGGAATGGAAGTTGAATATGAACCCACCTGTTAAAGAAGTGTAATCTTTAAGGAAGTTAGGTGTAGACCCGACACGAACCCGAACTCGCTTAAGGAAACGTTGACTTATAAACGCATTACGAATGTAAACTTATGATAATAAAACAAGTATAATAATAAATATATGTATATATAATAATAATAAATATCATTAAGGATGTAAACTAATGAAGGCGGTTCGTTAATAAAACAAAGTTAGGTACATTGAGCTAATAACAATCGGTTAAAGAAGAATACATGTCGGTTCGGTTAGCTTAAGAGTTAACTCCGTTAACTCAAGAAAATAAATAGCAAACAAATATAGAGATTAATGTGTGTAAGTTATTAAAAGTTAGTCGAGCACAGTGGAAGGGACGCATTACGGTTAACTCCGAAAGGAATCGTCTGCAGGTGAGTTCTAGCCCCTTTTATGTGTTATGTTTTCGGGGCTGTGTGCATACTACGATGTGTTTAGATTTATACACTTAACTTAAATGGTAAGTGTATATTAGATACATGTTTGTGTATGAATGTGAACGTTATGGATTGATTTATTAGTATGCACGTAATGTTATATTAGTTATGATTGAAGGAATTAGAAGGAAATGAAATGAAGCTAGAATGGTATGGTATTTTAGAGGGCACCCGGCCCTAATAATAACCGAGGTATGTAGGGCACTGGACCCTTATAATATCCAAGGTAAGTAGGGACTGGACTCTGAGGAGATCCAAGGTATGAAGGACACCGGATCCTTATAAATTCCGAGGTATGTAGGGCACTGGACCCTTATAATATACAAGGTAAGTGAGGACCGGATCTTTAGAGTATCCGAGGTATGTTACAGATGGTATCAGATCCAGGGCCGGACCGGTGGTGCCAGGTCCCGCGAGGACGCTGGACCCCTAAGGGGGGTGGATTGTCACATCCCACATCAGTTGGGGAGGAGAACTAAGCCTTCTTTATAAGAAGGTGGATACCTTCCCCATCATAACGCGTTTTGGACGCTTAATGGTAGTGGATGAGAGGAGAACTCCATAGTTAAGCTTGCTCATGTGGGAGTTGTATCAGGATGGGTGACCTCCTGGGAAGTCTCCACCTGGGCAACCAAAAGCAAATCTGTAAGGCGATGGTGATACGTCCCGGCCAAAGCGAACAATATTATGGTGCGGTGGTAGCTGGGCTGTTACACCAAGGTATGTGTTCGGACCACAAGATAAAGTAGGTTGAAATATAGCTTCTTAATAGTTCATTGATAAATTATAGTGCGGGTGCGAGAATAATGAACTACCTATAAGAATATGAAGTTTAGCCGCTTCAAGAAGCTTTGGACTTGAGCTTTGATATATTCTTTGAAGGATTGGGACAAAGGCTAGTAAAATATAGTGTCAAGTGGAATTTGGATTTGAAACGCATGTGTATTTACCTACAAGTATTAAAAATGAATAACTTGGGTTCAATCCATAGTGACACCCAAGATATTCTAACATTTGTAACGTGTAAATACTAAGATGAAAATTCAATCCATAGGACATTTTGATTTATGCATATTGTTTGTGTTTATGTGAAGATGGTTAAGTTAATTATGGATATCACTAAAATGGGGGAGGATTGTTGGTTATTTTAGTGTTATTGGATTAACTTGTCGATCAAGTAAATAACGTTGGAGATTAAACGAGTTAGGTAACGCGGGAGTGCGGGCTCGTTTAACAATAATGTTATTTAGGCTTTGTTACTTGGTTCAAGTAATTATCTACTTGGTCTTCATTATAATGATAAATGGACCTCTAATTGAATATTTGGGCTTATGTGGGATAAGGGAAAATACTTAATTAATTAAATAAATATAACAAAAACAAAATAAATATCGTAATGAACCTTATTCAACTAAAATTTTTAATATCTAAAAATAGATTTTAACAACTTGTCAAGGTATTATATTTAAATTAAATTTTATGTTTTCAATAAATATTTATATATGTCGGTATTTTTATTAATTTCTGTTGTTACTACACATAAAGTGTTGAGATGCCAACAGCAGCTGTCATGCTACCGCCAACCTTATCATCAAGACTATCCTCACTTTAGTTAAATTATATAACCAACATTAACGCCTCATGTTTGTTTAATTATATTATATTAGTTATTATATATTTATTAGGTGTAGCTATCTATAAAGCAATATTTTCATTAGTCGATTAAGCCGTCTTATCGGTATGTAAATTGTACTGGTTTTAATAACCGGATAACGTAATAATTAATAAATAAAAGCAAATATATAACGATGGGTCGTGCTGATTTTAGTAATTGGATATATAATGTAATAAAATTATATATAATTAATTTTAAACAGAATATTAGTTTATGTATGAAATTACTATATATATAGTTTGATCTAAATTTCTGATGTTAATAAAATATGAAATTACTATGCATTAATAATTATAATTATATAAATGTCAACTAAACACCCTTTATTAAAAAAAGATAAAATATTGTATTTTAATACATGGATGGAGTTGGATGGAAATGGGAAAGGCATGCAGTTAGCCAACTCATCTTGATTTTACAATCATTTATTGATACCGACTGCTTCACCACTCACTCACTCACTCCATGTGTGTGTTAAGAATGACACAAACCATGTGTTTATTTCCTTTTTATTATTAATTCTACTCTCAAATAACAATCAATACCTACCTCTAATGGTACATTTTACACTTGCAAACACGTTAATACTACATCTATACTTTTGGGATCAGGATCTTTGATCCTCGGAAATCAAGTATCATTAGCAACAATCAGCGGGACTAAGGATCCTTAACAGTCGACTTCAGTTGTATTCTAATTTATTTTTGCAGGTAAAACACGTGCTTACTGGAATTCCTTTTTTTACGGATGAGATATTTTACAAGGTCTTGCCTTCTCCTCCATGCTCTTAAATGGTCAAGATGAAAGAGTAAACAAACGTGGCCGGATTAATAGGAGTTTAGTTAGCAAACGTTAGAATTTTGTGTATTTAATCATTGAATCATAGCTGATCATAACACAACAGATAGCACGTCTATAACTCTCACCAAGAACACTCTGTAATCACAATCAGCTCTGATTCCATCTCTTGTAATCTTTTTGAGCTTAATACAATCGGTAGTGATAGTTTTCACTACCTGAGGTTTTTATGTCTGCAGGATACTAGTTATCAAAGGCTTTTCCTCGTATAAATCTCGTTGTCTAACCTTTACAATTACTACTTTGATTATTTTGTTCATACAAGCACCAATCCTCACATACGAATTTGGTTATGTGATCCTTAGACCGATTTTTGACCAAAACATATACCAAAAACACAACAAAAGTAATTAACCACAACTTCTGTTACATTGCCGGTAATGCCAAACCCTAGTCATACGGTTCTCATGTCATCTCGTCTCTCCCTTTCTTTGTTTTAAACACACACAATAGTCGTTTAATTTTCAATTAAATGTTTGTTTTATAAAAGACTGAATAATGACAACCTCAACCAGCTCACGTCAAACTATCTTACGCTTGTCACGTGAGAGGTAAATTGAATTTACCGTGCTTTCGATCAAACACATCCTACAACATATAGAGAAATATTTAATAAATTATATTCTTCACTAACAGGATTGAAGATTGAACCTTAAGCTACTCCTCAAAACACTGAATCCGTGTCACGTCTCAAATCCCTCATTTATGAAATCAACTCAACTATTCAAGACATGTGACACATGAAGTTCCTTATATCTTACTCCACTCGAGTAAAAATAAAGGCACAAAAAGATGACCGAAAACAAGAAATGGATTACTTTTCTTATGATGACCAATGCATTTGTAACTCAAGTTTCAAAAACAAAACAAGAGTTAGAAAGGTAGTAGAGTAAGTGGTCACATAATTGTCATATGTATCATAGTTAAAACAAAAGATATAAGTATTTATACGATTATCACAATTCCCTACTTTTGTCATGCATTAAGCACAGGATATACAATAATGCAAAACCAATCTTAAGTATGAATTGTTAAAACCATATAAACGCGCATACATATTCCTTTAAATATGATAAATAACACAATTATATAATTAGCCGCATAATCGCTCTTTTCTCCCTCATATTATACCTACAAAGTGCAACGTACACGTAGTTATACGGCTCTTATGATTTTTTTTACTTAAAATTGGTTTATGCATTAAACATATGAAAAAGGTAAAGTTGTAAAAATACATGATTTATTTATTATTTAATGAAAAAAAGAAATAAAAATGGGAAAAGGAAAATGAAAAAGAAAGATGCCCATGTATTAGTCACACTATCACTCACTTTTCGTCAATTATAGGCAAGGCAACCCATGAAATGCATCATATCAACTGTTTAACACTAACCACTTAAAGTATTTTCACACTCACTACACTAGCAAGCTTCACACTACTTCTATTTAACTCCAACTAACCCATCATTCCGGTTACACTTACGTACACACAATATTATTCCACCTTATCTAACTCCTCACATGATCATCATTATAATTAACATCCATTCATCCATAACAACAACAAGCCACTTTAGTTCTAACAAAACCTAATTTGATATACAATTCAGAAAACATTATAATTAATTAAATAAGAAGAATCGGTTTTGATTGATTAATTATCAATTAATAATAATTATAATAATAATAGCAATAGTAATAACAATTGATGAAGTTAATATTTCACATTAATCTTAGGACCTGTTCAGGCTTTCAGTAATGGCAATCTACAAAAGCCGGAGCAGAAAACACCATACGATGCTGCTGTTGTTGTTGCGAAAAGTGGTCTTCAACGACCTCCGGTGGCGGAAAGTTAAGATCCAACGATAACATATTACTCGGAGACTTTTCGGCAAGGCCGTCTCCAAGAATTTATATGCCTCGGTCGAGCCAAAATAAAAAGGCTCGTTGACCGTAACGAGTAATGAATATAAGAAAAAAAAATTAAGCCTTATGTAAATAGTTTTTTGTTTAGTTTAAACAATTAAATTTTTAAATGAGCTTAATTGATTATAATTTAGGTTGTTTAAAACTTTTTGTATAAAAATAAGCTTAAAAATGTCTCAAATGAGACTAGAACCCATAACCTTTTGGTTAGGTGTTATACCCCTTTGTCACTAGACCAAGCTAGTTATTGTATAATTAGGGTAAAACATTAAATACATATATTTTTTTCATAAAAATATATATATATATATACGTGCATATATATATATATATATATATATATAGGATCAAGATCATGTAAGAACTTTTTGAGAATTGAGAACTATGAGAACCGTTTTGAACAACAAAAAAACCCAAAAATAAAAAAAATCATAAAACAAAAAAAAAAACACAAAAATTAAAAAGTAAAAATACCAAAGTTCTTATTTACCATCCCGGTTTCAAAAAAAAAAAATTCTCGATTCAGCTAAATTATACATATATGTATAATATGTACATATATGTACACACATGTTTTTTTACTATACACATATGTATAATATAAGGTAAATGATAATGTACATATGTGTACATTACATCACTAGAGATTAAATGAAAGTATACATATGTGTATAGGTATAATACGAATTAAAAAGAAAAAAAATCGGTTTTTTTATTATACATATATGTATAATATGTACACACATGTTTTTTCCTATACACATATGTATAATTTAAGGTAAATGATAAAGTACATATATGTATATTACGTAACTAGAGATTAAATGAAAGTATACATATGTGTACAGGTATAATACGAATTAAAAAAAAAATTCCGTCTCTTTTTTTTTAACGAAACCGTAATGAAATATAAGAATTTTGGTTTTTTTTACTTTTTTAAAATTTTCGGTTTTGTTTGTTTTATAATTTTTTTAGAGGGTTTTTTTAGTGGTCTAAAATGGTTCTCAAAGTTCTCAATTTGCCAATGGTTCTCTTAGGATCCTTACCCTATATATATATAATATTCTCTATATTTGTTTCCTGTAACATTCGCTAATTTTTGTTTTTATTCGAATTTGAATTTGCATTCATTAAACAGACCCGATTTGTCGTTTCAATGTATTCATGTTTATCTTGCATCATTAATATTCCAATCTTGATGATTTACGTTTATCGATAGTTCATTTTCTATTCGTTTGTCCAATTCACGAAACTCCGGGATTTAATTTCTTAATTAAACGATCTTCAAACAATACGAGTATAATATAACAAAATATCCAAGTTTATAACTTATTATTACATTTTTATAATATTTCAAAGTGCAAGGTTTAAATTGTAATTTTACTTTAATTTTCTTTCTTAAAACAACTTGATGTTGCAAGGGCCTTAAGTGTAAAATATTTAAAATAATGTATAATATTTATTTTTTACCCAACCCAAACCCACCCCGTCACCCCCTACCTTGAATTCCCGGCGACAGCCGGAATCCGGCGAGAAAATTCCGGCAAACCTCAAAAACGCCTTAAAACATACGTTAAAAATCAATTAAATCTTGTAAAACATTTAGACTATAACGGAGAAACATTAATCATCATTCATTACGCAATATCATGTGACTTTCGATCCCGAACTCGTCGGAATTTTTATAAAATCGCAATAATGATTTTTAAACCTTATACATTTCAATTAATATTGTACCCCTGAAAATTAAGTGCCCCGGTTGCCCACATTGCTCTATGCCCAGGCCGGCCCTGCTTTTTGGTTATATTATCAGCAGTAATTTTTCCTTTTTTTTTCTTTCTTTATAAAATTTTCATAAATGATGAATAACATCTTATGAATTGAATAAAATCTGATTAGGATAAAGTACAATATTATAAAGAAAAAGAAAGGCTTTGTTACGTTTCCACGTCAAAGTAAAATATAGTACTTAGTTTTTTTTCATTTCATTTAATGCCTATTGGTGTCCCAAAAGTACATTTTCGAAGTCCTGGAGAGAAAGATGCATCTTGGCTTGACATATAGTGCGACTTGTCAGATATATTTGGTCATATGGGATTTCCCCGTTTTCTTCCCAATCAATATATCCTTTATTTCGCCCACTAAAGATTCATTTCAGTGTCATCAGTAGTTGTTGAGATTCCGGTTGTTCGGTTACCAGTATGCGGAATCGGCCGGTGCTTTCTCATGTGTCCGCCGAGTGCTTGACCGGATAAAAACTCCGATCCGCATATCGAACATTCATGAACCTTTCCTCCTCCTTTGGTGGTGTTGTTGTGGTTGATCATCATATTTGTACCGTTTTGGACGTTATTAGTATTATTGATAATACTTGCCTTGTTTTCTTCGTCAACTTCAACGTCGTTATCTTCTTCAACATACTCCATCAATGGCGGTTGAGGTTGGGTAATAATAATATTATTAGTATTATTATTATAGTTAACCGAACTGGATATCTTCTCCTCCACGTTAACCTTAGGCTTCTTGTGACTGGCTCGGTGTCCGCCTAACGCTTGAAACGATGGAAATGTACGGTTACACGTTTTGCACTCTGAAGAGGTAGGTCCCAGCAGAGCCCAGTTGGACCCGCAAGACTCACCTTGAAGAGGGACGTTTGCGCAAGGACCAACTGGTTCTGCAGGACCCACCATGCTCAGAGATGAAGACCTTACGCGCAGTACGCCAGCTGTTCCCGCAGGGAAAGCCTCCCAATGGTGAAGTATCCCGCCTGTCCCCGCAGCTGCGGATACAAGCCATCAGGGAAGGCTACCCGCACTAATAGCAAGGCTACACGCACAAGGCACTAAATAATTCAGTCACCTGAAGGAATGAGCAAGGCGGGAATACTCCCGCCCAAATGAGCCAGTCGGTATGCTTCTGGAAGATCTTTTGTACTATACCTGCCAAGGTATGGACAAAATAGACAAGATCTGACCAAAGCAGTCCATGAACCAATCACAGGGTGACAGCTCACCGACAACAGTACGAGGAGGAGCATGCTCTAGTACTGTTTGTCACTATTAGCTGCTGCCTACTCACCAACCCTTGTCGTGGCACGCACATAACCTGCAGTTGGTGGAAAGAGAACAGTACACAGCCGGCCTTGTCACTATCAGCCGCTGCCTACCCACCAACCAGCATGGCACGTGCGTAGCCCATAGTTGGTAAAACAGGAACATTATACAGCTGGCTGTACCTGCTTGGAAACCTACCTTCGGCTATAAATACTCCAACTCCTTGGAACGGTAGGATCATCTGGTATTTTACCTTCACTAGCTATTTCTCTCAATATACACTTATATTCAGAACAATCTAGTCTGATTCTCACGCCGGAGGGTGTTCACAAGGAGGAACCCCCCCCTTCTCAGTGACGAGCTCACGGTGTTTGTTTTGCTGGTCATCTGAAGAACATCCTTCTTTGCCCGACCTAACCCTCGTGGGAAACATCTATTTAACCCCCAGATTATCCGTAATCTGCCCGGGGGTCGATTAGTGTTTCTTCATTGGCGCCATCCGTGCATAAAAGCTAGAACTAATTCTCAGTTTTTTCAAAATTTCTGAAGAAATGGTTAACGTTACTCCGGTCCCAAGGCCAGTAAGTGACCAAGAAACCCCGGTAACCACAACCCCAGCTACTGGGGGGAACACCGGCGGTTATAAAAATTTTACGAACACTACCCCGGTTACCCAAGCCGGGGCAAGTGCAGTAAACAATATTTCACTGGGGTTCAAAGATGCCCAGTTGGAGAAACAGGCGAGGCTCCCTCGCCAAACACTCGGTCAAGTTAAGGCGTGGGCCGAAGCACGTCAGAAAGAGTTCCAAGCTGAGTTGGATGAACGTTTGCGTTCACTCCAACAGGCTGACGAATTCGGAAGTACTCGACAACAGCTCAACATGAACAGTGAGTGCGAGTACTCGGACGATGATCGGGAGGAATCCGACACCGACGCAAACCCTCGCCACAGGGCGAAAGGGAAGCGTAAGGAAACGGACTTCCAACCAAGAAGGAATTTTGGAGAAACCTTCAAACCAAGGAACGCGGGAGGAAACCCACGTGACTTCTCCAAAACCTTTAGACCAACTGCCGCAAATGCGGGAACCTCCAAGTTTGCAAGGGACATTGCGGAAGCAATCGCCCCAAGAAGTGCCAAACAGATGTCCAACATCGGCACCTATGATGGTATATCCGACCCAGACGATCATTTGAACAGATTCATAGCAGGGGCAACCGTCAGCAACTGGACGGAACCCACGTGGTGTTATATGTTCCAGATGACGTTGGTTGGAGCAGCCAGAGCGTGGTTCGATCGTTTACCGGTCCACCACATCTATGATTGGGCGGACTTTCAGCACAAGTTCAGCCAACACTTCAGTCAACAGAGGAAATATACTGAAGAACAGTGGACGATCCTCAACTGCGCCAGAGAGGAGGATGAATCTTTACTAGACTTTATCACTCGCTTCAACTCTAAAAAGCTGAGTCTGGGCGACATAAGTGAAGATCTTGTTCGCGCCACTTTCATCCAGGGTGCCGAATACCCAGAGCTTATCCGCACGTTGACGGGTAAGGACGGCATGCCATCCACATGAGATGCCATCATGACGGCGGCCAAGCGCTTTGCCGAGACGGAGAAGCAACTGGGTAGGGACCTTCCCCAGAGTACACATCTCTAGACGCAGAGGACCAGAGAAAACAATGTTCGGATCGCCCGATAGAACAAAAAGAGGAAGCTAGGTATTTGGCAGTCAAGGGTAAACTTTGACACCTCATCCAGCTCTCGCCCTCTTGTTGGCGGAAGGGATAACACGCACCCTTCAAGCCGAAAACACCGGTGGACGCCACTCACAAAAAGCGTCACGGAGATATTTGCCACCGAAAAACTCCCATGGCCAAAAGCTCCAATGATCCGGCAACGCCCTAGTGCGGATCAGAGCAAATTCTGTGACTTCCACGGGACAAAGGGTCACAGTACAGAGGAGTGCACATCCTTGAAGGATATAGTTGAAACATTCGTCAAGGATGGAAGACTTGCACACCTTGTGGCATCAATCAAGAATGGAGGGAGGAATGAGAAACGGTACAAAGGCAATGGACGAAAGCCCGTTGACATCAGCATCCACATGGTTCATACTAACATCACAGGAAGAAAAAGAAGAACGACAGAACCATGCGCGTGGAAGGAAGCTGAGGTGCGCTTCCCGCGAGTGCCAGGAGGACCCAGCAAAGAAGGCCCTATCGTCATCAAAAGCCAGCTGGGGCACTACATCACTTCACGCACTCTTGCTGACAACGGCGCCTCGTCAACGGTGATGTACAGGCAGTTCTTCGACAAGCTAGATTATGAAGACAAGGAACGCCTGGAAACGGTCTACGCCTCGATGGAAGGGTTCGACGGCAGCACAAACACCCCTTGGGTATCCTATCTTTCCCCGTCACTCTCTCGGACGGGAAACACTCCTGCACAGAAGATGTGGACTTTGTCGTAATGAGGAAGCCACACCACACATACGACATTCTCTTCGGGAGATACAGGATGGCAAGATTCAACGTCGTGGTATCTTCAGTCCACGGCATGATGGGATGGCCAACAGCTGAGGGTGTAGCGATGATCACCGGCATTCCCCAGGTATGCATCGCATCTGTCTCATCTAAACCCAAACCAAAGATGGCTAAGCCAACCATCACCGAACCGGAAGAATGGGCCTTCAATGACAAATACCCTGACCAGGCCGTTACCATTGGTCCAACAGTAATTGATCCCACGCGCACCTTACTCAAGCGCTTACTACTGAAAAACGCTGACATCTTCGCATGGACACCAGCTGACATGACTGGTGTACCTCGAAGTAAGGCAGAGCATAAGCTGAAGTGTGACCCGGCTTTTACGCCAGTCATACAAAAGCGCAGAGTAATGGGGGCGGAACAAGCTAACGCGTGTAGAACCCAAGTCAAGGAACTCCTTGATGCGGGCATCGTACGCGTTAGCAGATATCAAACATGGGTTGCAAATCCCGTTATGGTACCGAAGAATAACAAACAATGGCGCATGTGCATAGATTTCAAAGACTTAAACAAAGCATGCCCCAAAGATTGTTATCCGTTACCCGAAATTGATCTTAAGGTAGATTCGTTAGCACCGTTTCGCCTTAAATGCTTCCTGGATGCGTATAAGGGGTATCATCAAATCCACATGGCTGTAGATGATCAGGACAAAACCGCATTTCGGACGCCTGATGGCACATTTTGTTATCAAATGATGCCATTCGGACTTAAGAATGCCGGGTCCACATATCAACGCCTGATGGACAAAGAGTTCATTGCCCAAATTGGGAGGAACTTGGAAGTCTACATGGATGACTTGGTCATCAAAAGCCCTGACGCAGAAGCGATGTTGAAAGACATCGAAGAAACTTTCAACACGCTCAGGAAGATAAACATGAAGCTCAACCCGAGCAAGTGTTCCTTTGGGATGGAAGAAGGGAAGTTCTTAGGGGTCATCGTCACTAAAGATGGCTTTAGAGCGAACCCTGAAAAGGTCGAAGCCATTATCAAAATGGAATCACCTACTACCATTAAGCAAGCTCAGACACTGAATGGACGACTAGTTGCACTTAACCGCTTTTTGGAAAACCATGCGGATAAGTCGTTTCCTTTCGTGTCAACATTGAGGAACCGTTTAAAGAAAACGCACTTCCGCTGGACACCAGAAGCGGAAGCAGCTTTTCAGGAGATTCGGTCACGCTTGATTGAACTCCCAACGCTCACAGCACCAGAAGCGGGGGAGGAATTAATCCTATACCTTTCCGCCACAGATAGAGCAACCGGAGCAGTCCTGCTAGCAGAGCGGAAAGGCATCCAGAAGCCAATCTACTATGTTAGCCGTGTCCTAACAGACGTAGAAACCCGGTACTCCACCCTGGAAAAATTAGTCTTAGCACTTGTACAAGCTTCACGCAGACTGAGACGATATTTCCAGGGTCACCCAATCACCATTCTCACCAACTTCAAACTCGCAAACGTTCTAGGCAAACCTGAATTATCGGGACGTCTAGCCAAATGGGCAATTGAGTTGGGGGAATATGCGATAAAGTACAAGCCAAGACCAGCTATGAAAGGCCAGGTCCTGGCCGACTTTATTGCAGAAGTCCCCGCTTCGCGGGAGAAAGAGTGCCAGAAGGAGGCTCAACCCTCCCCAGCACAGGACATCAATGATGTCTGGCGACTCTACACTGATGGAGCAGCCAGCAACGAGGGTTCAGGCGCAAGGTTGAAATTAACCAACCCAGCAGGCCAAGAATACACTTACGCTATTCGACTGGCCTTTCCAAGTACGAATAACGAAGCCGAGTACGAAGCATTCTTGGCAGGGCTGAGAATTGCGCGTAAAATGGGAATGAAAAACTTGGAAGCCCACGTAGATTCCATGTTAGTAGCCATTCAGATAAACGGAACGTACACGGCCGTGAACGACACAATGGCCCTGTACCTCGCACAAGCAAAAACCCTTATGCGCGATTTAAATGGTTGTTAAGTCATACACGTCAAGCGTAGCGAAAACAAATCTGCGGATGCGTTAAGCAAGCTTGCATCATTAGCCTTCACCCATTTGGGAAAGGACATCCGCATTGAACTCCTTGAAGCACCATCAGTCCCGCACAAGGAAATTTGTGCCATCCAAACCGGTACAGAAACGTGGATGACACCAATAATAAATTACCTTGCAGCGGGTATACTACCAGAGTCAAAAACACAGGCAAGAAAAATACGTTGTAAAGCATTAAACTATCAGCTCATTGATGACATCCTTTACAGACGTAACTTTCTTGGCCCACTCTTAAGATGCGTGGACAACCAAGATGCTGACTACCTCCTAAGGGAAGTACACGAAGGCATCTGTGGAGTACACGTAGGTCCACGCGCTGTTGTAGCTAAGCTAAACAACGCGGGATACTTTTGGCCGGGGATGCATATGGATGCGCTGGCATACATCAGAAAGTGTAGGTCTTGCCAGCTCTACGCACCCAACACGCATCGCCCGAAGAATGAACTTGTTCCAGTCACCTCTTCATGGCCATTTCAGAAGTGGGCCATCGATGTGACAGGCCCATTTCCTACAGCATCAGGAAACGTCCAGTTCCTAGTGGTAGCCATCGACTACTTCACCAAGTGGATAGAAGCAAAACCCTTAGCCCAAACAACCGCAAAACATATTAAAAAATTTATTTGGGAATTTATTATTTGTCGTTTTGGACTTCCACAGACTTTGGTGAGTGATAACGGCACCAACTTTGCTGACAGGAAGCTACAAAAGTGGTTAGAAGAACTTCAAATCACCCACACCTTTACCTCAGTGGCACACCCGCAAGGTAACGGTGAGGTGGAAAGAGCAAATAAAAACATCGTCGAAGGCATAAAGAAAAGACTCCTGGAACACAGATCCGGCTGGGTAGACGAAGTTCCACACGTCCTTTGGGCAAACAGAACGCTGAAAAAGGCCAGTACGGGAGAAACCCCTTTCAGCCTCACTTATGGCACTGAAGCCATGGTCACAGTCGAAATTGGTTTACCCTCACCAAGGGTCTTGATTCAGCCAGAAGACAATGATGCGGAAAGACGGTTAGACCTTATGCTAACCGAGGAACGCAGAGACTTAGCCGCAGCGCGTGAAGAAAACTACAAGCGACAAATGCAAAAGTACTACAACAAGCGGGTAAAACTCTGCAACTTCAATGTAGGAGACTACATATTGCGTAACAACGAGGCTTCAAACCAAGAGCGCCTAGGAAAACTGGCACCGGTCTGGGAAGGACCATACATTATCAAAGAAGTTTTGGGAAAAGGCGCATTTCGGCTCGAAAGGCTCGATGGCACTCCTATCCCTAGAACATGGAACGGAGCTCAATTACGCAAATGTTACATGTAGATCAATTCCAAACTTGTAAAGAAAAGGCCTAGAGCCACTTCTAATGGAAATGATTCTCCTTTCACATTGTGTTGATAGCCTTACCTTTATACTTATGAACTTCCCACGCTGATATGCCGGTATTCACCGCATAAATATGGGAAGAAGTCGTTGCGTGTGGAAGGCGGAAAAATCCGCATAAACACATAAAACGGTAAAAATTTCTAAGGAAAACCTTCACGCAGGTCAGCTATAGGTAAAGTTTAGTCATCCCAATAAATGAAAGTGACGGTCCTACCCGCACAATCATGATAAAGGAAACTGAACATTGACCTATTGGCAACCGCGCGTCGAAAGGTTAACTTATTCAAAACACTTAGAAAATTTCAAAGGAAAAGATGAGGAAAACTTCCACGCAGGTCAGATATAGGTAAAGTTTGGTCATCCTACTAAGTGCAAGTTACGGTCTTATCCACACAATCACGAAAGAGGAAGCAAAACTTTAACTTATTACCTGCCACGTTGAAAATTTAACTTATCTAAGTACTAAAGAAATTGCTAAGTTAAATCAAAATATGCGTGAAATGAACAAGGCAAGGCATTAGCAAATAATCTTTATTCCATCAAAATTCAAATATTACAAAGATTGCTGGGTACATACCCGCATACAAAAGAAGCTATACAAAAATAAAAATCTACTCTAATGGTGGAAAGGGATCTAAAGGATCAAGCTTCAGGACCACTTCCACTTGGACCCGCACCATCAGTAGAGTGTGGCGGTTCAAGGAAAGCTTTAAGGATAGCTAGCCCATTATCAGCAGCAGCAATCTCGTTGAACTTCTCCACCACCGGATGCGGGAAGGCAGCATACTGATTCACTGCTTGGTCATACGCAGCTTCAGTATCCACATTGTAAAGAGGGAAGTTGGAAGGCGGGATGCCTTGTTCAACAAACCCTAGACCAAGCAGGAAGCCAGCCTTTTCCCCATACTCATGAGAAGCGTTGAGGGCTGCGCTCATCGCATCGTCATATGATGTGTTCGTGAACACCCGATGCACAACCTACAAAACAGAACTTTGTCAAACTCAAGAATAAGGAAAAGCGTAAAGTTAGAAGTTAGGAAGCTGCGCATACCTGCGACAACGCTTCTCGAAGAAGCCGTTCCTTGGTAACCAGAGCCTCCTGGAGGGCAGCTTGAGCTTCATTACGGGCGCGTTCGGCTTCGTTCTTTGTGAGGTTTGCAAGCAACACATCTTTGGCTGCAGCCTCTTCGACGCCCTTTAGCTTACGCTCAGTGTGGTCAAGCACCCCCCTCTGGTCCAAGATCTCCTGGAGCTTCTTGGCATCTTCCATGGCCAAGGCATCATGAGCCTGCTGGAGCCTCTCTAATTTGGCTTTAAGTTCCTCATTTTCGATGCGTAGAGGCTCAGCAGCAGCTTCAGCCTTGGTGGCCCTCTCGATTGCGTTCCGTGCAGTTTCCTTGGCCAGCCGAAGCTGTTCGTTAACAGCTTGGGCAGCCTTGGAACGGGCCTCCAGACGAGCCTGAACGTCAACCTCAAGGGCCTTGAAGGCCTTCTCCTTTTCCGCAGCAACGACGGCAAGCTTCGCATTCTCCTCCCGGATGGCCCGCGCCTGAGCCACTTCAAGGCTACGCGCCGTCTTCAACTTGTCGTTTTCACGACAAAGTAGCTCGACGCGCGGCTGCATCCGGGCGAGAAGGATTCGGAGCTCGTTGGACAGCCTATCTTCCTGGTAGCTGGCCATGGCCTCCCCCAGCGCACCACTTGGGGCGGCGTGACGCGCTCATTCGACGCATTCCTCAGCAGTCCGGAGGGTCGTTCCCCGGCAGATCTTCCACCGAGGAGCGTACACCTCGTTGGAATCACGAACTGCAATAAAACAAAAAACAGTTAAAGAGAGAAACGATGAAAGGGATATAGGCCAAAATAACCCTACGCACCTGTAGGGTCGACAACAGGCCGATAGCCACCAAACCCATCACCTGAACCTAAGGGATAACCATCCAAAAGGTCAAGGAGACGGGAAGAAGGCAAGGATTGGCTAGACGCCCCAACCCCAAACGTACCTGAAGGACTGGCCGTAGTCGCAGGCGCCGGAGGAGACGCGGTGGAGGCTGCCGCGGTGGAAACCAACGGAGGTGAACTCACCAGAGGTGAACTCACAACCGTGGCCGCGGCTGCGGAAGAACCCGCAAGAGAAATCACCGCCGGCTCGGTGACGGATTCGGTGAAAATGGCACTGACAGCCGGCGGAGATAAGGTTACAGCTGGAACAGTTGGCTCAACGGGATGAGCAACTGAACCAGTACTGCAAGCAGGCGTAGCCGCCTGGGTCATCGCCTTGGGTAGGTTGACCAAACCTACCTTCATGGGTCTAGAGCTGCTCCCTCCCGCTCCACTTTGGAATGCCGTAGCATCCACGCCTACACGAAGACGAGATATATAAGTATAATAGCGGAAAGATAAGAAAAAGTTATGAACACTTACGGGTCTTTTTGAGCCTGAAGGTGCGAACAGGCGGGGATGAACCCGATGGAGCTGGCCTCTTCGTACCGGTTACCGTCGTCGTCCTAGGCTGCTCGGAGGTGATAGCCGTTTCAACCTCCGGAGCAGTGGTCTCAACACCACCTGGGTTCCCTGCCGCCTCTTCACTCTCGGTCTCTGACTCGGACCGATTCACCGGATCGGCAGTGGAGGCAACCTTCGCCTTCCCCTTCCCGCCGGCAGCCTTCTTCTTCCCGCCAAGAAAGGACCATCTGCGGATTCCTCATCAGAAGATGACAAAATTAGAGGAATTCTCGCAGAGGTTTCAGCATTGACAGGGTGAGGGTTAAAAAGTTCTTTACCTGGCCGCCTGGCGCTCAGGATCTCGTGGCCTGGCGGGTAGACCTCCACGAACCGATCCGCCGTTTGCTCAAGGATGGGCAACTCGTCCTCGTCAAGAGCGCGAGTACCCATCCGAGCAGGACCACCAGCCTCCCGCGGCTGCAGGAGAGACTGCAAGTCGTTTCCCTCTGAAAATAAAGAGATGGTTAGAACAAAAACCCTAACCTAGCAAATAAAATAAAGCATACCGTAAGGGACAGAGTTCAAACCGTATTCGAGGACGATCGGCACTTGCGGAGTCTCAGAGCCGGCATCCTTCCATACCCGGCTCATCCCGAGCATCACCATCCCGGACTCCGCAAACTGGTAAACCGGAGTCTGGATCCGGGAAATCTTGGAGAACCATTCCGCCTCCTGGTAGTTGGAGGCGTGAAGGTTGGGGAGTGCTCTCCCGTTCTTGAATGTCATCGCAATAGGGACGACACGGGCAGAGATGTAGAAGAACTCCCGCTTCCAAGACCGAAGACTGCGCTCGGTGGCGCAAATCTTCAGACCCTTGATCCGGTTGACCAGGGTGTACCACCCTTGGATGCACCTCCAGGAGTAGAAGGTCATCAGGCGGTCGACATGGGGCTTTACACCCATAATGAGGCACACCTACTCGAAATGGCGGATCTTCGCGATCGCCATTGGGTGTACCTCCGTCAAGTGTACACCGTGTCTCTCCAGAACACGGTACACAAACTTCGTCAATGGGAACCTCAGATTCCCATACACGAAGAATGCAGCGTACACCCCTATCTTGCCCTTGGGGGCATCGTACACCGTCTGATGAGGCTCCGGAAACTCAGGCTTGAAAGGCTCGAGCATGAACTTCCGGACGATGTACTGGTAGAGGTCAATAGGAAGAGCGCACTGGCCCTCGCCGGCAGTGCTCTTGTCGTCCTTTTCGGACGTCGACGTCGGGTTCTCGACGAACAACTCAGCCTCCTCGGCAGTGGCCTCAAAATCACGGGTAGAAGACATGTTTTGGATGTACAGAACAACGATTTCAGAAGAATGCTCGACGGAATAGTGAGTATTCGCCGGAAATCGTTTTAAGAAGATGAAGAGAGAAGTGAAAGTGTGGACTAAGGTGCACCCTCTCGCCCTTTATATACTCATCGCAATTAATGCGATGAATTTAATGCGGAAGAGAGAGAAATCGCAGGTGCAATGAAACTATGACACGTGGCAAAGAGCAAGCTGGCAACAGCTGTTGAAAGGACGCGTGCCATTAATTTCGCGGCCACGCGCCCGAAAAATCGCGCCCACGCGCCTGAAAAAGCGCCTGGAATGACCATATACTGTCACGTCGCCATAACTTCCTGCACGTCCTGACACTGTCAGAAGAAACCGTCGGACGACGTTTCAACAGTTTGGACTGTTCTTATCCTTTCACCAACTCTTCGAATTTCAAAAAGATTCAAAAATAAGCGGGAAAATACCCCTTACCTTGGCAACTAAGTAACTATAAGACAGGTGCGAGTACAGTATCAAGGCAAAACCCTTCACATACTTAGCACCCGCAGGGAATTGAAGCCAGGAATACCTTGGAAGTAAAGTAACTATAAGACAAGTGCGGGTACAGTGTCAAGGCGAAACCCTTCACATACCTAGCACTCCGCAGGGAATTGAAACCAAGAAGGATCTTCTGGGCCATGCTTGCGGAAACGGGAATAACATCCCCGCATAGTGGGAACGTCGAGAACTAGATTGTTTGAAGCTCCAAGATGGAATTGGTTGTTTTAACATAATTGATCACTATGTTCAAAACTACTAAAACCTCATGGAGAATCTACACAAGTGGAACTCAACGCTCCTGACTTGCGAGGTTACACACCTACCCGCATCATACCCAAAGATCAAGCAGAAAAGTCGGGAATTTCTGCGTGACATTAGGGAAACCGCGGGAAGAATCCCCACGGACAACCTTAAAACCAAATACTTTTCAAAACCCCTTGATTAAGTCCAAAGTTCACCTCACTTATTAACAATTCATGAGAAGAACATTGGAGTGGGGGGACTTGAAGAGGTAGGTCCCAGTAGAGCCCAGTTGGACCCGCAAGACTCACCTTGAAGAGGGACGTTTGCGCAAGGACCAACTGGTTCCGCAGGACCCACCATGCTCAGAGATGAAGACCTTACGCGCAGTACGCCAGCTGTTCCCGCAGGGAAAGCCTCCCAATGGTGAAGTATCCCGCCTGTCCCCGCAGCTGCGGATACAAGCCATCAGGGAAGGCTACCCGCACTAATAGCAAGGCTACACGCACAAGGCACTAAATAATTCAGTCACCTGAAGGAATGAGCAAGGCGGGAATACTCCCGCCCAAATGAGCCAGTCCGTATGCTTCTGGAAGATCTTTTGTACTATACCTGCCAAGGTATGGACAAAATAGATAAGATCTGACCAAAGCAGCCCATGAACCAATCACAGGGTGACAGCTCACCGACAACAGTGCGAGGAGGAGCATGCTCTAGTACTGTTTGTCACTATTAGCCGCTGCCTACTCACCAACCCTTGTCGTGGCACGCACATAACCTGCAATTGGTGGAAAGGGAACAGTACACAGCCGGCCTTGTCACTATCAGCCGCTGCCTACCCACCAACCAGCATGGCACGTGCGTAGCCCATAGTTGGTAAAACAGGAACATTATACAGCTGGCTGTACCTGCTTGGAAACCTACCTTCGGCTATAAATACTCCAACTCCTTGGAACGGTAGGATCATCTGGTATTTTACCTTCACTAGCTATTTCTCTCAATATACACTTATATTCAGAGCAATCTAGTCTGATTCTCACGCCGGAGGGTGGTCACAAGGAGGAACCCCCCCTTCTCAGTGACAAGCTCACGGTGTTTGTTTTGCAGGTTATCTGAAGAACATCCTTCTTTGTCGGACCTAACCCTCGTGGGAAACATCTATTTAACCCCTAGATTATCCGTAATCTGCCCGGGGTCGATTAGTGTTTCTTCACACTCGTAAGCGTATAAGCCGGATTTAACGCCGTTAATCTGTATCAACCTCCAGCAGCTTAGCTTCTCCGTTTTCTAACCGGAATATTTCTCTTCCGTCACCGGAGACACACTCCGCGCTAACATAATCAAACAATTGGCTATATCTTCATCTTCTTTCGTTGACACCAGTTTCGGTTCATCAAAACCATCAATGAAACAGTCACCGCCATCACCGTTGCCAAGAGGCGAACTCGGCCTGTGGCGCTTGGTACGCTTGCCTTTGATGATTTGATGACCTATATCTCGGCTCATGCCTTCAGTGAATTCAGCCATGAATTCTTGTGTGTGTGTAAAGTGGGTGGGAGAGAGAGAGTGGTGGGTTGGAGGAAAGAGTGAGGGGAGTTGGTTTAATATATACATAGTGAAAGGGTGAAAAGTGAAAAAGTAGTGGATAGGAAGAGAAGGGGGTAAAGTGTGATTATTTCTTCAAGTAGTTTGTTGCCAACCATCTTTTTTGCGTTTCCCTTTTTAAATAACTGCTTTTTAACAATTTTTATACGCGTGGATTTCACCCGCTTTTTAATGTTCTTCGCGTGCTATTCATCCAATCTCCAACCTCTTTTTTACTTTTTTTAAATATATTTTGTTACAAGTTACCATCATCAAAAATAAATAATTTTGTTACAAGTTACAATCTCATTTGAGTTTAAACAACTTGAACAACTTCAGTCTAGTTGAGTTCATTTAATAAAGAAGTTACAACTCAATTTTAATATATCAAATTGAACATGTTTGGGAATATACATAAGCTTATTATTTTTATAAATTTTATATGCTTTAATAATTTATATATATTTATTGAATATTTACAAAGCATTTCCATGGTTTTTTTTTGAAAGGCAAACGAAATCAATTAGAAAAATTAGAAAGTACAACAGAGCTAGTCAAGCAAGCTGCTCGAATCGGAGCAAGATTGCATTTTCAGCTTTTTATATACTCAAATACAACTTAAACTTCACTAAATAAACAAAAAATAATGAAATTGGATGAGAGATGTCTTTTTAGGTTTTTGAAAGTTTTTGTTCAAACTCCGAGTACAAAGTTGATTCAAGAGGACTTTCTTAAGGATTTTTATCCTTAACTGTGAATAAACATTATCTTTAAAACCTACATGACTGGTGATGTTATTATATAATCAAAACTCTCTTATAGTGTTTGGCAATTGGCTTGATTAGCCTTTTCTAAATAAACTCATACTAAAAGGTTTATTGAACGTGAGAGGTTAGGCATTTATTGTTAAAAATAAGTTTTCTAAAACATTTAAGAAAGCTAATTAAAGTAGATTATGAGAAAACTAAATTATTGAAACTCTCTTTCTTGTTATGAACTTATGATAATTACTTATACTTTTGTTTATGTACTTTTATATTTTCGTTTGCATATTACAACTATTTGATCAAGGACAAGGATAGTTATTTTATTTTTAAGTTTTGTGGGTTTTAAATAAACGTAGTTGTATAAATTGAAACACACCATGTACCATATAATTAAGAATTAAAAATGTTAGACATAGACACTAGTGTAGAAATGAGAATAAAAAAAGTTTGAACAACCGTATTAATAAATTGAGCTTTTTCTGTAAGTGTTTTATAAAAAAAAAACACGATATTTTAAAGATTATATGTATGTTAGGGACATATAAAGAAGTGTCCAAGGTATTTGATTCACATCATCTAACAAAATAAGCATATCTCATTTTTTACTAAAGAACCCAAAAGTTTGCTAAGTTGATAGAGGTATTTTTGAAGATGTTGGAGATGAACCTGATTTCTCTTGGGGATGTTTTTTTGGAGATCCAACCAATTACACAAACAGTCACTTATTCATATTTTGAAGATTCAGCCTTTTGAAATCAGTTTCGTTTAGAGATGCCCTTTGTCAATTTGCTATGGGCACTTTTGAAGATACCGGAGATGAAACCGACGAGAAACACGAAGGGTGCCCCTAATACCCTAACACAATAGCACTCTAATATCATGGCATAAGTAACCGAGTTCTCTCAAAATCTTTCTCTCATCATCAACTTAACCAATCTTGATCGTTGTTGACACTTTCTTTGTTCCCGTTTGTCTATAAATCAACACTAAATATAGGGATGTTATGAAGATTCTTGTATCCTTCTTCTCTAATTTGGTAGCTCTCTTCTCTTTATTTTTATGTTTAGAAACCCTATCATTGGTGCCACTCGAGTTCAAGCCCAAGCGCCATGATCATTCCAATTTCCAAGACAAATACCCAGCGTTGTTCATATTTTGATTGCTTTATAAAGACTATCTTGATTGTTCACAATCGCGATTAAACGACTATACATTCTTTAATTTTTCTTCACAATGTTAATTGTTTACGCGTGAATATTTTTATCTATTTAGTTCTTTTTTTAACAAATTAAAATTAGAAAACTTACTGTGCAAAAATGGCATTTAGCTTGTCTTGGGTACAAATAATTGTATGCAAGTATTATTAATCTAACTACTAATTAATAAGCTTGTGATTTCCTTGGAAAAAGCTTCATAACAAGCCAAAAAATGTTTAAAATTATGAAAACACAAATAAGATATCGATGCGCAAAGTGGTTATTGACTTGATATAAAAATGCATTGAAAAACTAGTGGGAACTTGTTATATATGAAGACGTTGTAAACCTTGGAATTGTATTCAAGTAAGCAGACATGATACCTAGTAACTTACTAATCTTTACCTTGTGTTTACTCTAATACAAAATTAGTAGACCTAAGTTAAAACGAAGAGGGTATGTATCCGACAAGAAACCATGATATTTAGAAAAAAAACACACCAAAATTTCCGGCAACTATTACTCAGTTGAAGCTTAGGTGAAGCTTTAGACTCAGTGGTTAGTTTTGACAATCAACAAACTGTTACCGCTGTTTTACCCCTAGTCAACATACGTGTTTTCAGAGTAGGCTCCAGCTTGTTGTAAGGGAATCGTGTATTTGGGTTAAACATATGATTTCAGCAAATCTGTTTCTACCCTTTCTTTTATATCTTAACATGTCCTTAGAGTAGACTCTAAATTTTAAGGGAACCGTAACGAACATGAAATCTTAACAAATATGCTTCTATACCTTTTTCTGTTTTTTTTAATTGAATATTTCAATTATAACCCGTATTGTAACTACCTTACGTATTGAATTTGTTTTTCTTTATAATTATAAATGGCAACTAAAAAGAAATTAAGTAATTTGTATATTATACTTAAGTGTTTCTCTACACACCAATGCTTATCAAAAAGTAATTACAAGAGTGAATCACAATTGAAAACTTGAATGCATCGTTGTAATCAATAGTATTTCAAAACTCATTATGAAATTAAAGTTGGAAATTTCGGTGCATCGTCGATCTTACGGGTTAGACCCACTATTGTATATTATTATATGACATTGTCGTATAACATATGAAATTAAAAGAGAATATAATCCTTGACTAGTTGACTTATCATATAGATTAGGCAAATTAGAAATAAATAATCCCAACTTTTGTGTATTGACCGATAATAACCCTAACTTTAAAAATCACTACCAGCGGCCCCAATTTTCAACTATTTTTGTCTTAATGGTCCTCCGTTAAAAAACACTTAACACCGTTATGTTTTTTTCCCGAGTTTCAAACTGATGTTTTAGGGCTTTTGATCGGAAAAACGATACGATTCGACTGAGGTAAAACTTATCTCGAAACGGTGATTCAAATGATTTGATTTTTGTTAATTGGAAATTCAAACATCCGAATTGAAACATTGTTTTGTCACTTGGATAACAGTTTCGAGATAAGTTTTGCATCCGTCGAATGTATCGTTCTTCCGATCAAAAGCCCTAAAACATTGGTTTGAAACTTGGGGAAAAGCATAACGGTGTTAATTGTTTTTTAGCAGAGAACCACTGAGACAAAAATAGTTGAAATTAGTTGGGACCGTTGATAGTGATTTTTAAAGTTGGAATTATTATCGGCTTATACATAAAAGTTGAGATTATTTATTTCCAGTTTACTTATAGATTAAAAATAATAATATTATTAATATCAATGATAACAGTAATATATATAGTTAGCTGAGGCTAATAGAACTAGTTAAACCTCTTTTACAAAATAAGACTTATCAACTCAATTTTCAGTTTATATTTAATTTACTATGAGTTATAGTCTTGAGTTCTTAACATTGTCGTGAATAGTGATTCTGAAACATGGCATTTCTTTATTATTTTAGGTTTATATGTATGAAATAAAATTTAGTGTGACAATATAATTATATTTCATTTACTAAGAATTAGCTAATAGTATGTATGGAATGAAGTTAGATTTGAATGAACATATAATTAGTAAATAAAAAGCTTTAATTAATAGTTGAACATGAAAATACAAGTTAAAGGTATGCTGTCCCTCATTCACTCCATGTCGTCTTCACCTTAAAGAAAAGTACTTCTCCCTCCTCCGTCTATTATTCTTCTTTGCTTTTTGCTAAATTTATCCCCAAACAATATAATAAACTTACATTTTAATATGATTAATCTTTCAATTATTAGGTTTATTATTATAAATAGTAAAAGATTACAACTTTGGGTGGCTTGGTGTACATATAACTAATTCATAAACCAAAGAATTTCATCAATTCGAATATTTTATCTCTTTAACCTAATCATTCGATCATCATAGTAATTACATATATGAATTATCTTTACCGTCTATATTTACCATTTATATGGAACACGTATCAAAATACTAGCCCATCAGCTAAAAATCTCACTGGATATATAACACTTATAGTGTTCCCTACTTACAAGTTACAACAAACATAATATTGTGTGGTTTGGCATTTGAAACGTACCTTTCTAAAAAAACAAAATAAAAAAATTGGCACTTCTCTTAATTAAACAGTTTAACTATATATATTCGCGGTAGTAATTGTGACCCCTAAAATGTATAGTGGAGACCAGACACAAGACCAAAGGTTTTTGTCATGCTCGGAATTTTAATCTGATATGGCATTAGTAGCTAGGTAACCATTATTTATATGAATTAAGATATATTTATATAACAAATTAATAACAACCGTATTCAATATATTATTTTAAGTGAAACCTTATATGAATTAAGAAAATTTTAATACTATTTTTATATTTTAAAGCATACTTAATAATTTGGACTTTTATTTCACTTAAGGTTATAATATATGATGATGTTAGATAGAAGGAAGGTGGGGAGTAGGGAGTAAGTGTGAAGTTGGGGTGGGGAGGGGAGGCTTAACGAGTTAGTTATGTTATGGGTGGTGTAGACTGTGTCCACCATTACAATAATACATTTTACAGGTAACCTTGTCACCATTCTATTGCAATCACGTTTCCTCTCTCTTCCTTGCATATATTCTTCTTTATACTTCAAACATATATTATATCTTGTTTTTACAAACTTTACTCCAATATTAAAATTACTTTATGGCCATCTTATTATGTATCAGTTAATGTTTATACCAAATCCGGCCAGTTGATTACATAGTGGATTATTGTAAAATATGATATTGGGTTCATCTAAGAATTGACGGACTTGTATTTGAACAACTTGATAGAAGCAAATGAGCTCTGAAATTACTCAACCTAGAATGGATATAACTTTTGATCCATAGTTGATTTGGCAGCAAAGAGCTGATAGTCTAGCAGTATCAAAGCGCGTATTAAAATGCTTCTATCAACTGTTTATGTTCCAGTTCTATGATGGAAAAAATATAGATTTAAGAATAGGTTTAGGAAGGTGTAAGATAGTCGGTCTAAAAGAAAAACTCGTTTGCTCGATTTAGGACCCAAATTCTTTGATCTAATTTCAACTGTAACATGAATTGGGGATGAATTTGATTTACGTGCTTATTTAGTTATTTAATTTTAATTTCTGCTGTCAATATTTGTTTTCTAAAAATTAACACCAATTGTTTTCTAAAAATTAACACCAACCAAATTATAATTTTCTTTTAAATTGATAGCTTGAAAAACACATACACACGGTATTATCTACTTTTTCATTAAAGAGTTATCTTTAATATTTTATGCATTCATACTTTGTCAAAATAATAAAAACACTTTTATTTTTCTCATCTCATCTAGTTCTTACTTTTTAACGGGCATTTTTGAAACCTTTTTACAATTTTCTGAATATTGGTCACAACATTATTTAAGTAATCTTAGTAAAAATTAAATCATTTCCGTATTTATTTATTATTTTCCTAATTATATAAATCCAAAAATAAAAAAAAATGCAATGGCTTATTTGAAGTTTGTGTATTGATTAGGGGCTGGTTGTGTATATTTTTAGAGGATAGCGATGGTGTGCAACTATGCATGAGTTGTGTGAGCTCACATATTCACTTTATTTATTCTTTTCTTTACTTTTATTGCTTCAAATAATTAAAGGCAGGAACAAGGGCAACAGATGCAACTTTGGCAGTTGTAAATCAGTTATATCATTTTTTATGTTATACCTGAAGATTATAATATGCAACATAACAATAGTTGACACACAGTTATAAGTATAGAATAGTAAAAATCATATAATGCATCTCTACATAATCCATGTTAAATAAACTTCAAACTAATTTAACCCTCTCTTTTATTTCTTTCCTTTTTTTTTTGGGGGGGGGGGGGGGGGAAGCCTAGTAAGCAAATGGGCAATTTTTATTTCACAAGTGTAATGATTTATATTACACCACATAACATAATAATATTAACCAAAACACAAATAGGCAGCATGTATTTGTTGGCCCTCTTATCCCGGGAGTCCGGGGGAGGTGGTGTTCCTCGCCCAAATCACCCTTTGTCGTCCATTATTGCCACCCACTACATTCTGTCTTACAACACAAAAAATACATTAGATGCTAGTTATATATCAAATTAAAAGTTTAATATAAATATGGTGTTATGTAAGAGCATTCACAATTAGGGTTTTTAGGGCGTTTTTTTTTTCAAAGTTTTTTCATGTCAACCATTTCTTTCTTTGCGAGAGTATTTAGGAGTTTCAATTTAATTCTTTCCAAAAAGCTAAAAAAAAACAGGGAGGGAGAGAAATGAGGTAGGGTCTTTTGTCGTCCATTATTGCCACCCACTACATTCTGTCTTACAACACAAAAACATTGTCATCACTAGCAATTCTATTTAAGTTTTAATTATCTTATTCTTTATTCACTACCCAACCCCCACTTGGTCGTACCACCTACAAAAGACCCTACCTCATTTCTCTCCCTCCCTGTTTTTTTTAGCTTTTTGGAAAGAATTAAATTGAAACTCCTAAATACTATCGCAAAGAAAGAAATGGTTGACATGAAAAAACTTCGAAAAAAAAACGCCCTAAAAACCCTAATTGTGAATGCTCTTACATAACACCATATTTATATTAAACTTTTAATTTGATATATAACTAGCATCTAATATATTATTTTCCTTTCAAAATTATTTGTTCAATCTCATCATTCAACTAATAATACAGCTGGTTCGATTACATATCCCGCTATGAATACATTATACAAACCCGCGAACTTTAAAAGTGAGGCGTGGATGTATTTTTTCATATTATCATAAATTTTATGCATACAACTCTAATAACTATATACTTTCACTTAAAAGAATATACTCTTTTTTTTATAATTTATATATATTTGTACATGTATTATTATTGTTATTATTAAATGTTTGGAATATGCGATACCAATTATGCATGTTTAACTAATATGGTGGCAAATTGGGGCCAGTGATTTTTTTTTTTATAATCGTGATATCTTAGTTATATCGATTAGATCTATAAAATAGAATTTTATATACTTGGATCATATCAATAGTAGAATCTATAACAGGAACTATATCAGCACCAGGTAGAACTCCAATGACGAAAGTGTATTAGGTGCATGCCTTTGTGTAATGTTGACAATACTATCTTGTTGATTAGTCAATTTCTTGCTAATACGAATTTGACCTTTGCTTAACACTTAATTAAAACCAAGATTAAATTAAACAGAGAACGGTATTGCCGACTTAAGAGCATTCCCAACGGCCAACCCATTCCTTACAATATGTCCCTATATATCATATAATTACACTAAAATTACTGTTTTTCTCTCTACTATTTAATTAAATAATCGTTTTTATACTTTTATCATCATCTTTTTTTTTCCTCAACTCACAATCACTTTTAGAAAATATTAAAAAGTTATATGGTATGAACATTGAAATCCTAAATTTAATTTTTACATATAACATTTTCTCTCTCATCTACTCACAATCACTCATAACCATACCATATAATTTATAAATCTCCCTCACATATTTTTAGGGAACCGGTTGAAAATGCTCTAAGTATAATTCTTGTTGCAATTTATTCGCTTTTGTCTCTAAATGTTAAATTATTATTTATTAAAATAAAACAGCATTACAAGAAACTTACAAAGTTGCATTGATATTGTGATGTACTGATCGACACTCTGTCAAAGAGAGAGGTCCGATTAAACTTAGTGGTCGGTAAAAAAATGAAACTAACAAACCTTTAAATTGACTTTTGAACTCACTATTTCTCTTATCAATATGAATCTTTACTAAAAAAAACCTGATTTGATTGAATTTTATATTCACATAAAATGGAGAGATGAAACAAGCTCTTTAGTATGGTGGTAATCTTGTGGACAACAAAAGCATCAACAAAATTTACAAAAGTCAGACAAACATGTCACAAATTAGCTTAATAACAATCGAAAACATGCAAAATATATTCATAAAACCTAAATTTAACCTCCTGCTAAGATCTCAAGCAATCGTCGATTCTCAAATGTTCTAGTGCATGCATCATAGCATTGGGGCCACGCCTCGATACCTAAGCGGTGTGCTCGGAGCTAGCACTACAATCAATCCCTTCCAGATCAATGTGTGGCATGGTCAGTTATAAACCATTGTTGACCAATTTGGCAAACCAATACAACAAAACACAATTCAAGAATTATCTACTCATAGTCAAATTTAAGTTTTATCACAATAAGACACAACTTAATAGTCGAGAGCTCAAATACAATAACTATGGTCCACTCACAATAAAATTTAAAAGAAAAAAAGTAGGCTACACAAAAGTTAACACTT
This sequence comes from Bidens hawaiensis, assembly GCF_021521415.1. Classification (NCBI taxonomy): domain Eukaryota; kingdom Viridiplantae; phylum Streptophyta; class Magnoliopsida; order Asterales; family Asteraceae; genus Bidens; species Bidens hawaiensis. The sequence continues at coordinate 37,790 of NW_027492926.1, read as the reverse complement.
AACAAATAAAACATAACATTTTAATTCAACCACAAGAACACTCACATGCAATACAAAAAGATTTGAAATTTTTTATTCCCGTCATTACTAATAATATTATAATAAAAGGATCCAATTACAATAAAGAGGCAAGTAAGTGGGCAACAAACTGCGCCGCCACCCACTTTTGAAAGACAAAACCGATCCTACTGAAAACAAAGTTATTGATTCTTTGGCGTCTTTGAGTTATGTGTCCCCTGGGTATCGATTGAGGAATAAAACGGATAACCGTATAGGTTCTTGAAAGAGAAGAAGAGGAGAATGACATGATGTCAACTGAATTGTTTTTAAGTTTTCAAAAATTTTGGCCTAAGTTAGCAACGATAGAATAGTGTTTGTGTGGAATTTAATTGATATATGTTAAGTTATGTTTCCATGTGCACTTATAATACAAGATTGTTTGAATAATGAGTAAACATTTATGAGGTAAAAATCATCTACTATATCGCGGGCATATTATCACATGACATTATAGTTCCTCAGAGGTAACCAATGTCATTATGTCATCGTAAGATCAAGGAGAGTGAGGCTTTGGGATGTGGAGAAGGTTTAAGTTGTCATTTTTCGTTAACTATTTTTTCTATTTAATGGGGATTAGTGAACTTTGTTAAGTGTTTTATTATATGCGTTCTTATTTGTAATTGATAACTTTTGTTAATAGTTATATTATGTACACTTCAGTTAAAGACTTAAAACCATGAAATATGTTAGGCCGGGGTAAGGGGTTAGCCTCCGAAGACCTTTTTGTTTGTAAGGCCCCGAACCCCGGGAACCCCACAGTTGGTAATCATACAAAACACTTATAAAATATTTAAACTAAAAAGCATCAATCGTTCCATTAAGCAACCAATTTCAGAGTAAAATTCAGCGAAAAACGTAAATAATGAAATAAGTTCCCTAAAACCCGGGAATTTTGCCCAAAACCAATTTTAAATATAATTCGTAAAACTAATTAAAATAAATTGTTCAAAATTCATTCTTCCATCCGTGTATGCCTTTCACCGTCCAAGTAGCTTCGTGCACGTCCAAGCGATAAGGCATCCTCTTCCTAACCTGAAACTCACACTAACATGCACACAAAGTCAGCTTGAGCTGAGTGAGTTCAAGTTTTAAATAAATAATATCGGTAATGGAAATTATGATAGTCATGCCAAAAGTTTAAAAATAAAAAGAGTACATTCATTAAGTCATCATTACCGAAGACTAAACATTCTCATGCATATGTACATATACAAGATATACATATATAAACATCCTTTAAGTACATCCCTATATATATATAACATCCACGTATAACCCAAACACGTAACATCCGATGATGATTATGCCACACGAGCCTCCCCCCTCACGGGCTTTTCAGGGCCCGCCACTGGATTTAAGAACCTGAGTCGTATAGTTTGGCCCATCCAAGATCACCATCCATCCGTATGCAAACACGAAGTAGGCATACACATCATTCAGTAGTCGAGACGACTATAGCATCGCCAAATAGAGGCCAAACAATAATGTGTGTGTGTATATATATATATATATTAACATCCCAAGGCCTACCATATACTAGCAAGCCTATATACATCCGTTTAAAACATATCATCAAGTAAGAAAACACTTAGGTGTGCATGCTAGCCCAAAAGTAAAAAGAGTAAAAAGGGCATCATGAACTCACCTGAAATCAACCGAACACCTGTAATGAGCTAGGAAATCCCTAAGTGCACACTCATAAGTAAGGGCCTGTAAATTGTACACAACGCATCACTAAACTAGACCGTAAGAACACACTTGCCTAATGGGCCGTTCAAGCCCAACACTTTGGCCCGAGGCCCAACCACTTGGCCCGAGGCCCAACCCATACCCAATTACTTTACCTCAACCCCTAAAACCCTTCAATTAACCAAAGCGACCCTATGATCATGGTCGAGGCTAACCATGATGCACAACTCACCCGTCGGTATGCAAATCTAGTCGAATACGCGCGTACTAAATCTTAAAAACCAATTGCCAAACCAATCAGCCCAAATGGACCAAATTCCCATATTAACCTTTTCATACATCATAATTATGTCACCCGAGTTAATAGGGTTGACGGTTCCTTTTTACAACACTTAATTTAACGTTTTAACGACAATTCGCGCACCGCCGACTCGATTGACTAATCACCAACCTAATCAGCCCCGAGTACCAAAAATATAATTTTACCATAGCCCTTAAACCCCCCTAGGGCTGTACAAACTGATTTGGTTGGTCATTCAATCGATTAACGCATCAAACTCAACAATTGACGATTCTACACCCGATAAACCCTAGTTTTCGAACTAAAATCGATTGACCGACCTAAACACCCTCAATGAATACGGTTTTTAAGTATGATGTACCACACATAACTAGGAGGATTTTGGTGCAAAAACCTCACTCAAAACAGCCCCGGAAACGCTCAATTGGACAGCCACCCGGTTAACCTAAAACAAGTCGTTTAACGATCAATACGCGCAATATAACGACCAATTATGGTGTAAAAGACTTGGGGAATCGTAGTACATACCGTGAATTGAAGTTCTAAGGCTTAATCTTGGCTGCAAAAAGAAAAATCGGGGGGTGCTTGGTCCTTGCTTACTGCCGATCGCAAATAGGGGGGGGGGGGGGGCTAGGGTTTATTATGTTTTTTATGATATAAAATAATAATTTACACTCTAGTCCCTCCAGTATGAAGTGTGTAGCAAATTGGGAGGAAAGTTAAGTGAGAAACATTTACGAGGGTGGCCAGGAGCTCTCGGAAGAATGCCGGGTCAAGCCCGAAGGTGTACGCAACACTACAAGGCTAAACCTTTTTATCGGAAATTTACGGACGTTACAAGTCTATCCCCCTAAGGATGGGATTCGTCCCCGAATCCCGCTACACAGGAACAAGCGCGGGTTGCGACAATTCAAAACATCACATCATACACAGAACGGGTATAAATAGTACCCCTACTAATGATATCGTACCACTTCCTAGCCAAACACACACGAAAGCATTCGACAAGAAAAGAAACATTCGGTAAAACATTTTAACGATTAATACGAACGCAAGGGATTACATGAAATCGTGTTCGCGTCCTCCTCCGTCTCCTTCGTAGAGATCCTGAAGGCCCTATCCTTAGTCTTTGGCTTGTCTTCCAATTTAACTCTAGAAGAGTTTCGGTAAAACATTTTAACGATTAATACGAACGCAAGGGATTACCTGAAATCGTGTCCGCGTCCTCCTCTGCCTCCTTCGTAGAGATACTGAAGGCCCTATCCTTAGTCTTTGGCTTGTCTTCCAATTTAACCCTAGAAGAGTTTCCCCGCTCAGAACCTCCCGCCTTATTTTCAGTACATCTAGAGGCCAGATGACCAGACCCCTCACACCGGTAACATGTCAACGACGGGCACTCATAGTGGAGGTCTCCCGTCTCCCCACAGCGAAAGCAAGGGTTAGTCCCAAGCCTACACTCCCCCCTATGAGGTTTCCCGCACTTCCTGCATCTATCGCTATACCCTTTACCATTACCGCTTCCTTCCCGTCTGACACGGAATCATTGCCCCCGTAACGCTTTCCATTGGAGTTAGAGCTCGGTTTCCAATCTTTCCCAGACTCAGTTGGGCTCACCATCTCTCTCTGTTCATACAATGTACCTGCCAGGGTAACCACCGAGTGGAAGGAGCTCATGTCAGTGGTCACCACACCCCTACGAACATCTGCCGGAAGACCCTTTACATACTTTTTGATTCTTTTACCTTCAGGTGTAACTAGATCGGGACATAAACGAGCCAACTGATTGAATTTTGTAGTATACTCTCGATGTGACATATCGCCCGCTTCTAGAGCTAAGAAGTCCTGCTCCATCTTATCTAATTCATGCGGAGGGCAAAAATGATCGATAACCAACTACTTCAACTCTTCCCAAGCCATCCTCCTAATTGAACGATCACCCATAACCTGAGCTAGATTATCCCACCAACACAGCGCCTCGGAACGAAACGAGGCAGTTGCATAAATCACCATGTCCTTCGTTTTTCACTTACTGATCTCAATACGGCTTCCATCTCTCTAACCCATTGATGAGCTGCCAACGCGTCTTTGGTACCATCGAAAACGGGAGGGTCGCACTTCTTGAAATCCCCATACAAACATCCTTTAGTAGGCACACTAACGCACGAGCTTCTTCCTCCTCATCACTAGATACCACTTCCTCGTCTTCAACCTGAGTTTCTTGACCCTTTCCTTGCTTATCCGCACCCTTACCATCCATTGACTCTTTTGCAACCCTAACGGCCTCAGCAACAATCTCGGGAATAACGCTATGAAGAACCTGGTAAACCTCATCTGCGATGGCCGTGCGTATAGCAGGATCTAAGGCGGGGTTATCCCCTTCCTCACGAATCGGGGTTTCCTCCTGCTGGGATGTAGGAATCTCACTCTCAACCTCGGCACGCGGCTTACGACCACGGCCACGAACACTCGGATGACCTCTCTTAGCAGTACGAGTATTAACCATGACTTATCCCTACAAAGACAGAATTTTAACACGGTCAAGTACAAGTGGCATTTAGAACATGTAAGGTAAGGGTATACTGCTAATGACGTTAATCAAGTGTAATTAGTCGTTTACTTTACCCGCCCGTACTAATCACCCCCGGCCCCTAACCATATTAGCACTCTATCTAACACTTAACAATTAATCACATACGGGGAATCTTAAATGCAAAGGAATGACTAAATAATTTAAAGTTACCTCTTGGCGTGCAGCTACTCGCGGTGGGCATACTGGTCTCTTTTGTTACGGTTCGAGTCCAAGCATTCGGGGATGCTCGGATCCCTTGAACCTGGCTCTGATACCAACTTGTAAGGCCCCGAACCCCGGGAACCCCACAGTTGGTAATCATATAAAACACTTATAAATTATTTAAACTAAAACAAATCAATCGTTCCATTAAGCAACCAATTTCAGAGTAAAATTCATCGGAAAACGTAAATAATGAAAAAGTTCCCTAAAACCCGGGAATTTTGCCCAAAACCAATTTTAAATATATTTCGTAAAACTAATTAAAATAAATTGTTCAAAATTCATTCTTCCATCCGTGTATGCCTTTCACCGTCCAAGTAGCTTCGTGCACGTCCAAGCGATAAGGCATCGTCTTCCTAACCTGAAACTCACACTAACATGGACACAAAGTTAGCTTGAGCCGAGTGAGTTCAAGGTTTAAATAAATAATATCAGTAATGGAAATTATGATAGTTATGCCAAAAGTTTAAAAATAAAAAGAGTACATTCATTAAGTCATCATTACCGAAGACTAAACATTCTCATGCATATGTACATATACAAGATATACATATATAAACATCCTTTAAGTACATCCCAATATATATAACATCCACGTATAACATTCAGGGTCAAGCACACGTACAACACAAACACGTAACATCCGATGATGATCATTCCACGCGAGCCTCCCCCCTCACGGGCTTTTCAGGGCCCGCCACAAGATTTAAGAACCTGAGTCGTATAGTTTGGCCCGGCCAAGATCACCATCCATCCGTATGCAAACACGAAGTAGGCATACACATCATTCAGTAGTCGAAACGACTATAACATCGCCAAATAGAGGCCAAACAATAATGTATATATATGTGTATATATATATATATATTTTAACATCCCAAGGCCTACCATATACTAGCAAGCCTATATACATCCGTTTTAAAACATTTCATCAAGTAAGAAAACACTTAGGTGTGCATGCTAGCCCCAAAAGTAAAAAGAGTAAAAAGGGCATCATGAACTCACCTGAAATCAAATGAATACCTGTAACGAGCTAGGAAATCCCTAAGTGCACACTCACAAGTAAGGGCCTGTAAATTGTACACAACGCGTCACTAAACTAGACTGTAAGAACACACTTGCCTAATGGGCCGTTTAAGCCCAACACTTTGGCCCGAGGCCCAACCCATACCCAATTACTTTACCTCAGCCCCTAAAACCCTTCAATTAACCAAATTCACCCTAAGATCATGGTCGGGGCTAACCATGATGCACAACTCACCCGTCGGTATGCAAATCGAGTCGAATACGCGCGTACTAAATCTTAAAAACCAATTGGCAAACCAGTCAGCCCCAAATGGACCAAATTCCCATATTAACCTTTTCATACATCATAATTATGTCACTCGAGTTGATATGGTTGACGGTTCCTTTTTACAACACTCAATTTAACGTTTAAACGACAATTCACGCACCGCCGACTTGATTGACTAACACCAACCTAATCAGCCCCGAGTACCAAAAATATAATTTTCCCGCAGCCCTTAAACCCCCTAGGGCTGTACAAACTAATTTGGTTGGTCATTTAATCGATTAACGAATCAAACTCAACAATTGACGATTCTACACCCGATAAACCCTAGTTTTCGAACTAAAATCGATTGACCGCCTAAACACCCTCAATGAATACGGTTTTTAAGTATGATGTACCACACATAACTAGGAGGATTTTGGTGCAAAAACCTCACTCAAAACAGCCCCGGAAACGCTCAATTGGACAGCCACCCGGTTAACCTAAAACAAGTCGTTTAACGATCAATACGCGCAATATAACGACCAATTATGGTGTAAAAGACTTGGGGAATCGTAGTACATACCGTGAATTAAAGTTCTAAGGCTTAATCTTGGCTGCAAAAAGAAAAATCGGGGGGTGCTTGGTCCTTGCTTACTGCCGATCGCAAATAGGGGGGGGGGGGCTAGGGTTTATTTTTTTTTATGATATAAAATAATAATTTACACTATAGTCCCTCCAGTATGAAGTGTGTAGCAAATTGGGAGGAAAGTTAAGTGGAAAACATTTACGAGGGTGGCCAGGAGCTCTCGGAAGAATGCCGGGTCAAGCCCGAAGGTGTACGCAACACTACAAGGCTAAACCTTTTTATCGGAAATTTACGGACGTTACATTCTTAGTATGAAACCTACGAAATTAATAACAAGAAAGTGAATGCCTAGATATCAAGATGATTAAAAATACAAGAAAATAAAGTAACACTAACGCTATTATATCTATTAAGAAATGTTTTCGTTAACCTTAGATGAGCAATGAATCTACAATTAGTGCAGTTGAGGTTAAACAAATAGTTATGTTGTGAGAATTGTAATTTTATCGGGAGATAATTTTATTTTGTTACCTTGTGGATGTTGAAAAATTTTCCGGTTTAATCAAATAGTTATTTCAATCATTAATCATGAATGACTATATAAATGATAATTACTTATTTATTGAAAAAACCTAATTATATATACTATTTCAAATAGTAATCATATATAAGGGGTGGATCCTGTAGCAATGCTAAGACTGTTGTTATGTGACCTTAATGTTACGGGCTCGTGTGATTGAAACAAAACCTCTTAAAAAGCAGTGTAAGAATACGTATATCAATACCCGAATAAACATGACATTTCCCCACACCACACCCTACTTGTGCATCGGAATTTCTCTAATAGTTTATATAATAATTGTTCGTATTTGTTGAGGTGGGAAGTGTTAAACAAGTGGAATCCATCGAGGTTAACGAGCTAACTAAACTATTAAGCAACATTCTTTTCTTCATTTCTACTCTTTAGTTCTTCTTTTCTTGCTTTAATACACATATAGCCCCTTACTTTTCAAGATCATTGATTTGCCACTTATATTTTAAAGTTTAGTTGAAGTGGCCGCTTGATTTGAAGAGTAACCGTAAACGTTTTAGATTAATTATGTCCTAAATAAACCATAACTTGATCACTATTTTTTATTTTGGATTTTATTTTAATTGCTTTTGTAATATACTTGATATTACAATATATATTTCATCCTTGAGAACATTTTAAATTTTAGGTATGTTGATTATAGGTGACAAAAGTCCATTAAGGTGGTGTTTTTTTTTTCAAGTTTGTGATTAGGTAGGACAATATGGAAAATATAGCTTTACTTGAAAGGGAAATTAAACTATATGAAATTATTTGTTGTCTTTTCCTAATTTTGTTACTAATGTTCATAAGATGGTCTAGTTTATGAATTGAATTCCTCACATACTAAGGTTGTATCTGTTGCAAAATGTTGATAACTTACGGTATATTTTTAGAATAACGACAATCACGTTCATCTCTAATTTGACTACTGTTCATAATCATAGCAACACTCGAACTCTTGATCTTTAAAAGAGGGATCAATACTAATTAGCACTCTTAGATATCATTAGAATAAATATCTTTTAAAATAGATAATTAAATAGCTTAATGAATGTAAGTAAAAAATGGATGTAAAATCCGTGTTTAAAATACAGATTTTTTTTATACTTTTATTTCTTAAAATAGTTTGATAAATAAGGATCTTGGGGATTGATATAAAACATGAGTGTTGTTTTGGTTAAAAATTGGGCTAAGGATCAATGAACCAAATTCGTATGTGAGGATTGGTGCGCAAATGAACAGAATAACCAAAGTAACGATTATAGGCAATGAACACGAAGATTTATACGCGGAAAAGCCCTTGGTAACTAGTATCCCGCCGGCACAAAAACCTCGGGCAGTGAAAACTATCACTACCAATTATATTGAGCTTAAAAAGGTTACAAATGATGGAACAATAGCTGATCGTGATTACAAGGTGTTTTTGCTAAGAGTTCTAAGTGTGCTTGAGTGTTGTGTATTGTGTTTGATCAGCTAGGGTTCAGTATATATATAAATACAAAGATCATAACGTAAACTAACTAACTAACTCCTATAATTCCGGCCACGTTTGTTTACTCCTTCAACCTGACCGTTTACGAGCTTGGACGAGAGGGGAGGACCAGGTAAAATACTTCGTCCATAAGAATAGGAGTTTCCAGTAGTCACTTGTTTTATCTGCAAAAAATAGATTAGAATATAACTGAAATTGAGTGCCGAGGATCCTTGAACCACTAAGGATCCTTAGTCCTGCTGATTGTTGCTAATGACACTTAATTTCCGAGAATCAAAGATCTTGGTCCCAACAATTGCCCCCAAACATGATAGGTGTGAATGGGGTACAACTGTTATGTTTATCTCAATGCATATTTGAATCGGACCGTTAGCGATAAAGTGACGTGACTGTCGCCTGCAAACGTATCATTATTCCTAATAAATAGGTTTTCAAGCCTTATAACTTCTTCTTTATCATATCCGCCCCCTTATTCCGGTGATAACGATCCTCAGGTATTCTTCTTTCTTACTCTTTTCTTTCTTCTGCTTTTCCTCATCCCTTCGTTACAATGCCCAAAAGGAATCAGAAAGCGTCCTTCAGTTCGAACCCTAAGGACATAGGTCCCGTTCTTCAAAGCCAGCATCTTCTCAAAGATCCGGTTTCAGAGATCTATAAATTCACCAATGAGGAAATCCAGAGAATCTCCAACTACTTCCCCGAAGGAACAGTATTCAGAGCGTATGATTCACGATTAAAGAGCGACTGCGTTTCTTCTGACTGGGTCTGCTTTCCTGCACTCCCATTTCTTCTTGGATTCTCCTATCTGTTTCCTGACCTGACCTCTACTTTCTTTTGCTTCACCGGCCTCAGCTATATCCAGGCGATGCCGATGATGTGGAGAACTTTGCATACACTCGAGAGGTTGATTGCAGAACAGGATTTAGATTTCAGTCTACCAGCCCTTTCTCACCTTTACAGCCTCGTTACCCATGGTTCAAGCAGGTTTCTCTTCAAAAGCAAACCTTTTCAGCCTCTACCAATCAACAAGACTACCCATAACGATCAAAGTTGGAGGAATCGGTTCTTTTTCCTTCTAAGAGACAGTATTCCAAAGGGGAATTTGTTAACAACTCGCTAGATCCTGAAGGGTAGGGTAGTGGATCCTGAGGATAGAGGATCCTAGTATTTCTGATTTGCTAACTGTGAGTTTGTTGTTTCTTATGCAGTGTCCAACTTCTCAGAACTCGCTAGCGACCAAGAGGGTATTAAGAAGACGAAGGTATTCCTGTCATTGGATCCTTTCGACAGGACATTCAAGGCTGCTGTTGAAAAAGCGAGCGATTCAGACGAAAGGATCACCAGTTCCTCGGAAACAACGTCAAGTAAGTTAGAATAAATATATTGATTACTGAAAAAAATAAAGAAAAGCGTTGAACTATAGAAAACTTATCTTTTTTCGGATAGGTGCACAAAAATCATCATCCAAAACGTCCAAGAACTTGTTGGGTCAATTCCAGTTGGAAGACGTTGACGGCCTCATCTCTTCCCGTTCCTCTGAGAAAAGACCTATGAAAGGTTCCGGCCTTGCTCCTCCAAAAACTATGACTACCCGCTCCAAGGCCAACATGAAGAGAAAGAGGGACCCTGACGTGGAAGTCCATAGTGCCCAGGACATCTTTGACCAGCTCTCGGAAGTAAGGATCCTTTACCCTTAGTCATCTACATTCTAATACTTAATTATTAATTGTACTAAGTGGACAAACGATGTCAAGCGGTTTTAAAGATTTTGATTTGTAAACAATAATTAAAAAGCCACCAAACTCCAGGGTTCAGGTTTTGAAGTAAATTGGATAAATGATTAAACCTATGGAATTATACTCTTTGTTTGAATCAATAAACCAAAAGACTAAATGTTTGACTATGATGATCGTTAGAACTTAATCCAATTGATTGACACAGCTAAACAATGATCTATTTGATTGTAATCTTAGGCAATGATGAAATATTAGTTCTATGATTAAAGATAACTAGGCCAATGACACTAAGAACTCAATCCTAATTGTTGATGACCAAAATCAATAACTGATAAACTGCAAATCTCATTGATTACCCAAAAGTATGTTCAAGCACACAAACAAGATCCAAAATTAAGGTTTAGAGTACCAACACTCCAATGAACAACTCAACCCTACACCCGAAGATGGTCACGAGTGATTTAGCCTAGCATCGTGGTCTTGAATAGCTTCTTTGATTCTTGAGTGGATGATGCCATGGATGATTCGGGTGATTCCAAGGTGTTAAGATGGCGGAAGAAGCCTCCAAAAACGTCCAAGTATGTTATGATATCAAAGATAGGCGTCCTAAGGTTGAACCGGCCTTAAATAGCTCCAAAAAGAACCCTGAAAATCGAATTCCCCGTCCCGATGACCGTAGGCTACGGTCTACCCACCGTAGGCTACGGTGGGGACTATAGCTTACGGTGAACAACACTGTCTTACGGTGGCAGCCCCACCGTAGGCTACGGTGGGGCACCGTAGGCTACGGTGGCCGTCACCCACCATTTTCCTTTTCGTGTAATTTATTCGTCCGAACTCCGATTTATGCCTCGTTTTCGGCCACGTCTTCGTCTTCACTTGCTCTATCATTCCATGTAATAAAATCTTCCTTTCCTTTCTGTCTCATGTGCTCTCATTTAGCTCCTTTAAGCTCCGCACACCTGTAATTACAAACACACACAAAGTAAACGTATTTCCGGCATATAAACTCACAAAACAAGTGGTTATAACTCATCTAATACACGATATTTCACCCACGCATCAGAAAGAAAATGAAGAAAGTACTCATAGCTCAACTACTGAAAACAAGCTACAAGATAAAACAAAGAAGTTAAAAATTCAAGAGGGTTGTGATTTTAAAGTTTTTAAGGTTTATGGTCCTAAAGAATTTTCTGGAGATAAAGGTGCGATTGTAACCCTCCGCTGGTCGGAGGAAATGGAATCAATAGTAATTATTAGTAAGTGTACCAAAAGTGAAAAGGTTCAATATACCTCTGAAATGTTTAAGGGGGAGGCCTTGGAATGGTGGAATACCCTTATCGATGTTAAGGGTAGAGAAAATCTGTACAATTTGGAATGGAAGGTATTCAAGGAAATGGTTCTGAGAAAGTTTTTCCCAACTAATGAAATAGATCAAATCCAAACCAAGTTGTGGAACCATAAGGTGGTAGGAACAAACCTCAAGGAGTATAACATGAAGTTCCTTGAATATTGCAGAATTGTCCCTCATTTAGTCGCTCCTGAATTTAACAAAGTGACTAGATACATTTACGGGTTGCCAATTGAGATCCATGGTTTCGTTCGATCCCGTATGCCGTTAACAAATGAATCAGCCATGGAATTGGCTGGATATCTGATGGACGGTATGATTCGAAACCGGGATGAAAGAAAGAAGATTGAGGAAAAACAGCATGTTGGCGGAAAAGCGAGGTGTCACACCCCGACTTAGGGCCTAGGTGTGACGTCCCAGGTTGGTATCCAGTTTTGTAAATATATCAGAGTAGCGGGTTCATTTTTAGCGGAAGTCTTATATATTAAAATATTAATTTACATTGCAAAATTCTTGGGAGTTAAATACCCAAGTTTCGGTTTACAAAACAGTGTTATAATATTATTACAAGGATTTTTCATATTAAAAAATAGAGCCATCTCGAGCGATCTTCTATTATGAATCCAATCCTTGTATATCTAGTATTAACATCTAGTTACCTGCATAGGTGGGAAAAACACGTCAGCTATATGCTGGTGAAACGTTGACTCGATAAAATAGTTTATAACAGTCGTTAAATACAATCATAGTTTTTTGTTCACAATCTCAACAGATATGCCTATCATTCCCGAGATTTGTACCACTGCCCTACACACACAATTCAAAGGTTCACCGAGTACATAGCCCCTGTTTGGAGACAACCTTCCCCTAGGCTAATTGACCCTGTTGGAGAACTGGTTATGACTGACTTGGTTTTGTATGCCAATAATCAGTTATGTTTGGATCCAGACACATGTGTATTCGGTCTGAGTTGCGTTTTATTATCTATTTTGTATTATAACGATTTTAGAGACAAGTAATCTCATGCAAACATTTATCAGACTCTTTGCAATAAACAACCTATCTATTACAAGAGTAAAATCAGTTCAGACCATAAAAGGTAACGTGTTCAGTACTTCTTTCCTCAGTATGCTATTAACCTATACTTGTAATAGCTATGTATCAGCACCTTGGTGGTGTTTCTTGATTAATCAGCAAACTCTAAGTCTGATCAGTTCAACTGACTCAAGGTCTGATCAGCAAACTTGAAGTCTGATTCAGTTCAGCAGACTCAAGGTCTGATCAGCAGACTCTTAGGTCTGACCTAACCTTATTAGAGTTATAGTTGTTAATTGAAAATATACTTTGTATTTACATAAGACATTTGGAATAGCACGCTTTGGCCTAATAGAGTCTATCACGTTGGTAAACTTCTCCAGGTAAGTAAACGAGTCCCGCGGTTGATTGGGATTTGTACGAATTAATTACCTTAGGCAAGAAGAGTCTACTAATGATATCCCCCTTCCAGTCTACTAACGAATTACTTCCATTTCATGCAACGCGAAGAAGCTCAGATTTCACCTATAAATGGGTGGAGACGAGTTTAAAGCATCTCACACCAAATTTCACCTTCACTTTCACACACTTAACATTAGGAAGCATGTCCAATCATCATGAAGTTCCGAGTTCCAGTTTTCTCGAGAAACGTGCAAGAATTTGAGTTCTGACGCCCTGCCAATTAGCTAAACTAGTTAGGAACGAGGTTCTGTCAATCAAGCAATCACTCTGCCTTAGTATTAGAATTTTCGTATACTCGCTAAGGTAGGATCTAAGTTTAAGTTATTTCAATCATATTATGATAGCTTAGACTCAGTCGAGGCTACGGCCTTTAACCATGAAAAGATTTTCAAAAGCATTCACAAACAGTTTTCAATAAACATTACTTCTATAGAGGTAATGTTATACAAAATTATATTTTGATGGGCATGTAGTAGCTGTAAGAGGGCTATCATTAGTAGACTCTTCTTGCCTAAGGTAAGTAGTTCGTACAAATCCCAATCAACCGCGGGACTCGTATACTTACCTGGAGAAGTTTGCCAATGGCATAGACTCTATTTAGCCAAAGCATGCTATATCAAACGTCACACAAATACAATCATGATTTCAGAATAAAGTCATTCACAAACTTAATCAAGGTTAAAACCAGACTTAAGGTCTGCAATCTAATCAAAAAACATCATCAAGAAGATCATTCAAACCTATTTGTTATAGGTTGACAATGGTTTACAATCAAGAAGGTTTATCAGTCAATCACACTGACGGTACAGGTGAATACATTAAACCTTTACAAATAGTCAAAAACATATTTATACTCTGTATGATAAACAGGTTGTTTGTCTTATAGATTCAGTCAAACGTTTACATGAGATTAAGTGATCTCTAAAATGTTGTAATAAAAATTAGAGAATAAAACAACTCAGACCAAATACACATATGTCTGGATTCAAACATAACTGTTCAGCCTAAACAGTCAAAGGCTACGTGGCCACGGGCTAACAGTTATATATAGTTCTCTGGTATGGGCTACGTGGCTTGGAAAAATTGTGTGTGTAGGACAGTGTCACATATAGCAGAAATAGAAATATTTCTGCTGAGCTTGTCAAGAAAACTATATTTGTATTATAATTGTTATTTAAATACTTTTAGAGTCATAATGATTCACCAGCACATAGCTGACGTATTTTATTCCCTAATGCAAGTACCTAAGTTTGGTATTATATGCAAGGATTAGAGTCGTCAAGGAGATAGAAGAACGCATGCTAGATGGCTCAGATTTTGATTAATTAAATCCTTGTAATATAAAAAAAATATTTTTTAAACATCAAACTTGGGTGTTTAATTCCTAAGTAAATTTTCCAATGTAAATTTATATTATATTAACCTTTAAGTCTTCCGCTAAAAATAACCCATAAAATCTGATATATTTACAAAACAGGTACCAACTGTGTTCACACGCCTAGGCCCTAAGTCGGGGTGTGACACTTTTAACATCCATTTGATAAAGTTAGTTTTTAGCACACGCAAAGCAAGTAGAATCCTTATAGATTCCAATCTAGGAACCGGAGAAAAAGTCTCTTCATAATCAATTCCTTATTGTTGATCAAATCCTTGGTCTACCAACCTAGATTTGTTCCTAGTAACAATGTCAGTTCATCTATCTTATTTCTAAAGCCACATGGTTCCTAAGATAGTATGACCACTATGAGGAGAAACTAATTCCCAAACTTGTTTTAACTCATCTTGCATAGCTACAACCCAACTCTCATTCGTGAGAGCTTTCTTTACATTCTTGGGTTCAAGGTTTGACACAAAGGCTACAAAAGAACAAATGCTCTGAATATTAGACCTAGTAACTCTTTGATATAAATTTCCTATGACTTGTTCTATTTGAGACTTGGCTATCCTCTATGGGAGGAACATTATCTAAGGGTTCAGTTTCCTTAGGGGTTTTGGTTTCCATGTTTCTTGTTGCTTCTTCTTCACATATGTTATCATCATCTACAGGTGGTGATTTCATAGGTAGAGATTCATCAAAAGTAACATTGAGGGATTCCTCCACAACCATTGTGTATTTGTTAAGGACCCTATAGTCTTTAGTATTAAGGGAGTATCCCAAAAAGATACCTTCATAAGAATTTGGATCAAACTTACTCAAGTAATATTTAGTGTTTAAACTGAAGCATTTACATCTAAACACTCTAAAATGCCCCAAGGTAGGCTTTCTTCCCTTGAAGAGTTCATATGATGATTTTTTTCATCATTGGTCTTACCAATACCCTATTTAGAATGTAGGTTTCGGTTGCTACAGCATCACACGAAAACTTTTGGGGTACGGCTTATTCAACAAGCATTGTTCGACTCATTTCTTGAAGAGTCTAGTTCTTCCTCTCAACAACCCCCATTAGATTGAGGAGTGAGATGAGTCGAAAAATTATGTGATATACCATGCTTATCACAAAATGCCCCAAATTTCACTTCATTATCAAATTCTTTACCATGGTCGGTATAAATGGATATAATCGTACATCCTTGTTAGTTTTGAATCATCTTGCAAATTGTTTTCAACTTTTCAAAAGCAACAATTTTATATTTTATAAAAGATGTCCATGTAAATTCTGAAAGTCATCCACCATAACCAAAGTGTAGAAGTTTCCTCCATAGCTTTTAATAGGTGAGAGACCAAAAAGATTCATATGCATTAATTCCAAAATTCTTTTAGTTGAAATCATGTTTTTAGCTTTATCATGTGCATGGACTTGTTTCCCCATTTTGTATGCATCACAAAAATGACATTCAAATTTCAACTTAGGAAAATCTGTAACTAGATATTATTGCTAATCTTTTGAAACAATTTCCTGTTAGTATGCCATAATCTTCTATGCCACAAAGTAGATGTATCATATATAGATGCAAGACATAAATTTCTACTATTATCACCTAGTTGGCATGAATATAGACCATTTCTCCTATAACCATTAACAAGTATATCATCGTCTTTCCACATAATGCATTTATTCTTGTTAAAAGTAATATTCAAGACCTTATCACATAATTGTCCTACACTTAGCAAATTAAAGGTTAATATGTCAACATACTCAACATTAGAAAAGATTAAACTATCAAGAGAGATATTACCTTTATCAATGACCTTATCTTTTGTGCTTCCATCAAAGGTTACATGACCACCATAATAAGGTTTCTACTCCTTGACCATATCCGTATTGCCCGTCATGTGCCTTGTGCATCCACTATCTACAATCCAGTCCTCTTCTATAAGCTTGCTTTTCAAGCAAACCTCATTTTGTCTGGCAGCCATAGCACATGTTTCATTGTTGATTTTGTGTTCCCCTTAATCACTATCACTCCAAGCACCACTAACAAAGGCCTTGGATTTTTCATCTTTGGTTTGAGGTTTTAGGAAATCACTAATGAAATGATTAGGATCCACACATCTATAACATTTTTTTGTCATTAGATGTCTTCTTATATATGGGTTTGCCATCTTTAGGTTGCTTGACAAATCTCCCTCTTTTTCTAAAGAACTTTTTAAATTCTTTAACCGTCATAACATACTCATCTTCATTGCAACTTTCGGAAAAGTCTTCATCATCTTCGCTATGAGTTTTGGAATGTTTGGCTTTGAGTGCCATGAATTTTGGCTTCTCTTTCTTTAGGTTAGAGATTTCGTCATTTTTTCCATGATTACTTCATGTGCTTTAAGATTTCCAATTAGCTCATCTATTTGAAGAAGATTCAAATTTTTTGATTCTTTAATGGCTGTCACTTTAACTCTCCACATTGGATGCAATGCCCTCAAGAATTTACTTACATAATTCTTGTTAGTGTATGTTGTACCAAGAGATTTAAGACTAGTAACAGTAATATTAAATCTAACATAACCCTCATCAATATTTTCATGTTCACCAAGATTGAATTGCTCGTACTGTTGTGCATTTAATTCAATTTTTTGTCCATTACTTGAGGGTTACCTTGATGAGTTATGACTAGAGTTTTCCAAAACTTCATTAGCAGTTTGACACATAAAAACTCTTTCATACTCATTGATAGGCAAAGCATTGTAAAGAATAGATTTAGTTTCAAAATTCTTTTAAATCATTTTCTTGTCTTCACTTGTCCAAATCTCCTTTGGTTTAGAAACTCTTAACTTGGAATCATCATCAAGCATAGTTGAGACAATATCTTTGGATTTAACAAAAATTTCAAATCTTTATTTTCAATAATAAAAACTTTCATTTTCAAGCATTGTTGGTTTAGACATAGAATTCCACTCTACATAGTTTTGAGTCATGGATCTAACTCAAAGTTTTGAAAAACTTTAGAGCAACTTGCACTGATACCAATTGTAGAAAACTAGAGGGTGAATACGTTTTCTTATCTTTTAATCTAATTTTAACGATCAAATGACTTTGTTAAAATCTGTTCACAGCTTGTAAAATTAAACCCAAATAAATAAAGAGTTAAGGGTTAGATATGATATAATCGGATATATATAGGTTCAAGTGAATGTTAACTAATTCACTCTATGTCCTTTCCTGATCCTAGATCGATAGTTTTCTTCACTAGTCGTCTCCTTAAAATGCTAGGGATCACCAATACAAATGCCTCACTCTTCAAAGGAAGTGATTACCTTATTCACCAAGCACACAAAGTACTTAGCTTTACAATTTCTAATTTCACTATATCAATATAGTGAGTCTTCACCTAATAACTAATTAAATCTATATAAAGATAGAGTTTCCAACCCAAAACAAAACAACACCATGTTAAGATAGTGTGTTCTCCTCTCAAATCATCAACTAAATGATGAATCCTCACCTGTCAAGACACTAGAAAAACCTCTAGTGTTGAACCCTCAAATTAAGTAAGATGGTTGGATGATATCTTTGATTGCTTTACACTTTAATCCCTCATTTAAATAATTGAAGCTTGATTATACTTGAATAATGGAAGAGATTAGCCTTGAAATATGAGTATTTGAGAGACAGGGCTAAAGGACTGGCGGCCCGATGGTCTCTTCCATGACACTCAATCCACTTCACATTGGGCATGCTAATATGAACGTTATGTGTGGTTATTGTCTTCAATTTTGGCTTCTTTAGGTTGACCAACACTTGTGAGAAGCTATCCCTTTCACTTTTGACTTCTCCATGGAGTGAGAAAAGCCTTTTGAATAATATTGATTTTCATATACTATATATTAAAACAATTTGTGTTTAAATATACATTTTTATAAACTTTTCCTAGGTTTATAAAATTAACAACTTAACTTTGACCAAGTTGTTAATTTATCTACAATGGATTAATCTTGTAATTTTTTCATCTTCATGTTGGTGTAGAGATCTTGATTTAACCCTTCGTAGACATGTACTTGATAATTTGATCTTAAGTGTGCATAGTCTTTATTAAGTCTTGTGTTTTCTTAATTGTGACTAATGGTGATAAATCAAGTGTTAAAGGACATGTGTGCGATATATAGTTATCAATGATGTACTAAAACTAGTTTATGTCACATTGTCTTAATTAAGTCAATATCAAAAGATTAAGGTTGATTAAAGTTGAAACCATTGTTTTCCTAACAAAAAGGTTTAACATATACATTTTGATAACCAACTTGAAATACAAGTATGTGTATTAATAATTACTTAGATGGTCTTATATTTTTAGGATATGTTTGGTTGGTGTCACACCCCGACCAAAGGCAGAATATGCCGGGCGTAACGTATTGATTGGAAAGTAGCTCAAAAGACACTAATTAAAACGAAAATAATTATTTAACTTCATTAACATTAAACAAGTACACAAATTCAATAAGTAAGTACATCATAACTTGTAATTTGAATAAATATCCTAAGGTCGACTAACTATCTTCAATCTTGAATATGTCAAATACTTGAACTTGTAACATGTATAAAAATAGAGTTTGTCAACACTTATGTTGGTGAGAATACATAAGTTTTAGTTGTGTATACATATACATATATATATATGTGTGTGTGTGTGTGTGTGTGTGTGTGTGTGTGTGTAAATCACAATTCATATGTAAATGGTGAGCATTACAACACTTATGAAAATATAAACAATTAAATAGATGTGGACCCGTTCCTATGGATACGAAATCAAAGTACATGGGTAAATGTAAAATGTATGATCATACTAGATGAGAATAGATGAGGATGAGTTACGAACCACTAAACATAAAATAAACACTTAAGCACATAGAGCATAGTCATAAAGCATGCAATAATCACACATAAACATAAATTGAATTGTTTGAATAGATGACGAAAATAAAACAGGCGTAAAGTTTATAAGGTATACATGCTACCCCCAAAACATAAAATATGGAAAGGGGGTATGTAAACTCACGTTAACGAGTGGATTAACTAGGACGTGATGGCGATAAAAATTAATGTAGAAACGGTCGAGCACCTCGGGGTGTGTCGACGAAAGGCCCTATTTGATAACGATAATATAAATTAAATAGCGAAAATATTAACAAGATTTATGATGGATTTAGGGTTTGTTTGGGTTCTAAGTAAAGTTTGTAATTAGACATTTTATTAGTTTAGTTTTTCAATATTGCGAATTATAATCGGGTTGAAAGATTTGGACCTTTTACAGTTTAGATCATTATTAGAATCGCTATTTAATATTTAATAATATAATTACTAGCATGATTATTATTGTTGTTGTTGTTATTATTATTATTATTATGTTGGATTTACGCATAAAATATATTTAGCGGTTAGAAAACTAGATGCACCTTTACTATATTGTTTTGTATTTATGTTGTACTAGTTATTGATAATTAATTAACTATTGTATATAATAATATTGTTAAATTTTATAATATATATATATATATATATATATATGTATGTATATGATATGTAGATGTCGGGAAAAGGGTTTAAAGTCAGGAAAACAATAGCTTGGGTTTCGGTTTTAATAAAATAACGTTTATTAGATATTATATTAATAATTACATGTTTAAAATGAATTAAATAAATAAAACTTCAAAAATCGGGCCTGGGGGTCTCGAACCCGCGCCTCAGGCCGGTTCTCAAGTCTTAACAGAACACAGGCTGGCCATTAGGCCAGCACCTTAATTTATTTAGAAGATGGAACCAGAAAAAGATAAACACAGCCAGTTCATGTTCTTCCCCAATTCCTAACCCTAGAATTCCCAATCAGATTACTTGGTCCAAGTTTGATAAAATTGATTTAGGGTTATTGTTATTGGATAAAAACCGATCTGTTTGCATATTCCAATTACCTGGAATGTTAACTGAAATGCGAAGAATGAAGGACGAACAGGGGCGGCTCTAACGCGATTTTGAACGGGTCTGGAAGGTTTGTTATGCTGAAATTAGTTTAGGCGCTATGGTCTTTGAGGTGAAGAGATTATGTGTGCAGAATTAATTGAGTTATAATCGTCTATTTATAGTTTTTTAGTCCTATGTTAGCCGCGACTTGATTAACACGAAGTAGCTGTCAATTTAAGATCATTTCCTCCAATTAAACTGTTGAAATCGTATTTTTGTGGCAAAATTAGTTAGTTTAACTAATTTCGTGATTCATGGCGAAAAAGGCGAGTAACCATGTGTGGAAGAGGGTGTTGGCGTGAATGGGGTGTAGGGAAGAAGAAGAAGAAGAAGAAAAAAATATTAAAATAAAAAAAAATACTTTTTTAACAAAACTTGCAAATTGAGTCCCTGTTATTTGGTGTTGAATACAAAAATGGTAAATCATTAATTCAATGGATTGTTTTGGCAATTCTTGGATAGTTAGATTTATATATATATATATATATATATATATATATATACGAACTAATTTAAGCGTCGCCAAATAAAATAAGTGATCGATAAAAATTTATTAATTTGATTTAATAACAAATGGCAGAAAAAAAAAGTTTAAAAATGGGTCGGGTTTTAAGATCCGAATTTAACAAATGTTACAATATTCACAACTTTTTGGAAATTTCCTCCTGAAATTAAAGAAAAACATAACATAAAGAATGAAAATAAGAGTCAATAGAGAAATTTGAATAATTGCATGTACATTATTTATTTATTCTTTTTTTGTCTATTATTATTATTATTATTATTTTAAGTAAAAATAACACAGATCTTCGAGTGGCCCGAACAACGCTACAAATGGAAAATGTGATAAGGACAGCTATATATAAGATGTACTAGCGGCGTATCCACCATGCCATCATCACATCAATATTTGTATCGTTACCCAAGTCACCCTAGGTTCTGAGTTATGGCACACAACCGTTCTCACTATGATCTCCATGCGAGGACTTCGATAATTATGCGTGCACTCATAATTATTTAGATCGTCGCATGATGCACATAGTTCGTCCCGTTGTGCGGGTTCAAAAACAAAGTAAAAGGAAACTTTTTAAATCGATATTTGAATGGGATTAATTGATCAATGACAATGAAATTAAATAAGTACGTGAAATTAATTTGTCGGCCATGAATAACTAGTAAATAAACCTTGAAAAAAAAATATATAACGAAGTTGTCGAAGTTCACCATTGAAAGTAATAATCACTAAATGAAATAAATTAGATGGAGGAAATTTTGAAATTAGGTAAACAATTACACATTCGATGTATAGAACACTTGTGATGACAATAACATTTACCCAACAAACAAATCACATAATTAAAGAAATATAATAATAGATGAGGCTTAAAATCAAGATTATAAAATCATAGAGAAAAAAGTACCTGAGGGTGAGGTGAGTTTTGGGGAATTTTGGGTAGTCATGTATTAAAACATTGAAATAAAATTTGTACATATGACTCCTATTAGATAACTATGTACAATGCATGTTCATAGTCCCAATTTCTAAAACGAAACGTTTGTAGGAAATTGGTCATAGGTAGTTCATAACACTAATACGACACTATTAGATAACCATGCACATAGTCCCAGTAAATAACCGGTCATAGACCACTTGAAATGTGATAATAAATTGCGTAAATAGTGCGATAAACGATATAATGGGAATAGATGAGAAATTGAAGTCAATAATAAGTAACCATGATTCAAATTCATAACAAAACTTCATTTAATTATTCATAACAATACTTGAGATTAAGTCATTACACTAGGTTTAAAACAAAAAGAATTCAATAAAATAAACGTCTCTTGTGTAGCATGTATTCTTGAAAGGTGAGGCCTAAACTTGGGAACCGTTGATGTAACACGCATGTCCTTGAGTACCTTGAATAGCTTGGTTAACTTGAGGTTGGTTGGGTGGGTTTTGGTTGGCTTGAGTATTGGGATTAGGTTGGGCTTGAATTGCTTGAATAGGTTGGGCTTGGATTGGTTGAGATTGATTTACTTGGGCTTGGTTGAATTGGGCTCGGGTAAAATGGGTTGGATAAACTTGGGATTGATAATCTTGATATTGAGTGGCTTGGGTTGGGTAAGATTGAATTTGGTTCATGTGTGCGAGTCTTGGGCATGCATTGCGGAAATGGCTAGGATCTCCACAATTGTAACAAGCTCTAATAGTTGAAGGTACTTGGGTAAACGATTGAGCATAAGGTACAACTTGGGGTTGGGTAAGAGGTGAGGTAAATGGTTGAATCATGGTTGGTTGAGTTCACAACATGTGGTAAATAGGTGACAAAAAGACCGCAATGAGTGCATTGACGACACTTGAGGTTAGGCGAATGGTGGAATTTACACGTATCACATAAAGGGCGGGGTCCTGTGTAGGGCTTTTTGGTGGGTTGAGCTTGTTGGGCTTGAGGTTGGGCCAAGACATAATTTTGGGAATGTGACTTTCTTTTGTTGTTGCGGTAATGGGGTGAGTTGTTATTGTCGTGTTTGGAGGATTCGGGCTTGGGATCTTTGGCGGGCTCGGACGCGGGCTTATCTTTGGGCTCTTTGGATTTCTTCCGCCTCAAGGTCCCGGCATTAACGCGGTTCTCGATGAGGGTGCCGGCTAGGGTAATGGCGTCATGAAGATCCTTCGGGTCACGACTTAGGACGGAATCTTGGATTTGCATTGCGGAATGAGAATGCTCAATTTGTTAAACCGATCGTTGTATGTGGTATTATCACCTCCCTCTTGCTTCAAATTCCAGAACTCTTCTTCCAACTTTCGGAGTTCATATTTCGGGCATAACTTGTCTAACATGAGCTTCTTGAGGTCATCCCATGGCAAGGCCATGGCAACCTCAGCCCCAAGGTCCTTCTTTTTGCTATTCCACCAAGTAAGGGCACTCAATGTCACACCCCGGCTCAGGGCCTGGGTGCGACGCCCTTTAGTTGGTATCTGTTTTGAAAATATATCAGAGTTGTGGGTTATTAGCGGAAGTCTTTAAAAATATAATATTCATTTATAAAATGTCAGGTCAGAATACCCGTTGAATAATGTATAAAATATCAGCGTAAGTCTTTTCAGATAAAATATTATTATATTAAAAAAACTCAGGAGTTGAATACCCGTTTTGATATTTCAAATACCTGTCATTTCAAAATATGATTTTTTTATATTATTTTAATAAAATATCCAAGCCATCAGCTCACCTCTAATGACTCTGTTTCCAATCTTCTATCAGTCTTGCCTGTCAGTTCTATTCTTTTATAGTTTCCCTGAAATGTGGGGGGGAAATACGTCAGCACACAGCCGGTGAATGACGCTGACTCAATAATACCATTGCATAAACAATAATAATACCTTTGTGACAATATTCATTAGGCACCCAACTCAATTGGGTTATAATTACCCTAAGTACATGTACAATTAATCATATACATAATATCATTTCTCTGATCAGTCCCTTAGACTACTAGAGGCATGTTTGATGATATACATGGTCTCGGGGAACTCCGAGTCACCATGTATGTATGGATCCAGACACATGTATACTCTTAATCAGAGTATGCCCGTTTCTCATTATTGCAACACAAAGTTTTAAGGATTCGTAAATCCTATTTAAACAGTTTAGACTATAAAAGAGTTGTAAAAGTTTAGGGCGTATTCACCTTATATGATTGTAATCAGTTTCTACCACTGATTCCTGTATGTTGATCAGCTTCTGTTACTGACCCCTGTCTGTAAATCAGTTTCTGTTACTGATTCCTGTTTCTGTTTTCAGCTTTCTGATTGATTGATTGTTATCTCGGACCTATAGTACAAGAATAACATTTGTATAAATATCTAGATCTATGATCTAGCTTCAAACCTCGTAGTCTGTTTTGTATAGCTGTAACCTTGATAATTTATTTGTTTGTATAAAACATGTGGACATTTAGTCTCTTTGTTTATTTATTAATTATATATCAGGTTTCTTCTTCAGGAAGAAACATTTATTCCGGGTTTCTTCTTCAAGAAGTAACATTACATTACCTGTGTGAATAGTATCTTTCTTAATCATTAAGAAATACTATTTTAACTATACCCTTTGTATATAAATGATTACGTTTCTTAGTCATGAAGGAACTATAATTAACTATAACCTTTGCTTATGAAAAGCTATATTATATTTAACAGTGATCAAGGTTCAGGCTATACCCCCGACTATGGTCTAAGCTATTATAATAATAATAAAATAATAACTTCATCAGAACCCCTACCTCGTACGGGTATTTGGAGTTAAATGCTTATGATTGATCGAGCGGCACTTCTACTCTATATCGCGTACTACTACTTAAATCGTCAGAGCTTCAGAGCTTGGCACGTTCCACGAGATCGGCATGCTTTTCGAGGTCGGCACGCAAAACGATGCAAAACGTGTGAAAAGTGAAGTGGTTGGTGTGAGTTGTGCTGTGCTGAACACCCTTCTATTTATAGCCGTAATTCTGTACCTTCGCGTATCGCGAAGCTGCTTCGCGTATCGCGAAGATGCACTAGCTATGCTGAGTCAGCAGTAGGGTTGCCACGTGTCACCAGGTGCTGCCACTTGTCTCCACGTGCCACGCATGCAGAAGTGCAGCTTCGCGTATCGCGAAGATTCCTGATCTGCAACTTCGCGTATCGCGAAGATGCTCCAAATTCGGTTCAAGTCTTTTGTCTTTCGCGTATCGCGAAGATGCTGAAGCCTGATCCTTCGCGATGCGCGAAGATGTAAAATTTCATATTTTCATTTTTAATCCTTATACTATCCAAAAATACTAAAGCGGCCCTTATGAGGCTTGCGGTGATGCGAGCGTGCGAAGTGCCAAGTGCGCCATCAAAACACCAGATTACGCCCATCACCCGAGTCCATGTCCGTGCGTGTGCGCGTCGGGTGCTTCGCACCCTCCGCTAGGACTATGGAGAGTGATTAGTCACATTAAAACATTTTTATGTAAACTTGCCTCCTTATAAAGAGGTTCCATTTCTTTGTTTGTTTCCATGTGGGATGAAAATTCCATTCCTTATTTACACCCATGGGAATGCTTTCCTTTTTCTTCCATCTATCCATGTGGGATTGATTTTTCTTATTTCCTTAACATATGAATGCTTTGTTTTTCTTATCTCATTCTTCCCATTACTTGCCTTTGAGATTATTTTAATCCCTCAACTTTCAAAGTCGACATATTTGGTCCAAAATAAATATGGGTTTTTCCTAGATGTAACACTCAATTTGAAAACGCTTGAGGCATAAATGGTCTTTTTGTCATCCGGACAGGCACAGTGGAGGAACACGCTTTCCATGTACTCGAACCATTGAAGAAGGGTTGCAGCACCCTCAGTCCCAAAGTAATCAGTCGGGTTAGCGTTGGTAAATTGCTTGATAGAGAAAACATTAGGGTTCGCGGGAACATTAGTGGCATTCACGGTTTGGAGTTAAGAGATGACTATTGGGAGGGCTTCCACGATTCCTTTCGTGATACGAGACGACATGCTACGGCCAGAGTTTCCGGTGCGACGGTTACGGTTGATGAGGGAAGAAGACATGTTACAAGGACGAAATTTTGAAAAATTTATTAGATTTTGGGATAAATTACAAAATTCCAAGTTGTCTTTTTTTTTTTGTGAAAGTTCATGAAGGTACAAAAATGAAATTTTTATTAGCCTTAACTTGAAGTACTGATAATTAAATGAAATAGTAAAATTTAAACGGTGGATTGCGATGTATGTGAAAATAATCATTCATAACAAAATCAATAATTTAACCCACAAAAAAAATTCATCGTTGAAATATCCATTTACCACCATGGCTTAATTTTCCAACAAAATATTTAAAATTGATTGAAATCGAAATAAGGGTGTTGAGATGAATGGTTAGATTATCCATGTATCACCATGGCTTTTCCCACCAGTTCTTTCAACTAAAACATCATAAGGAAGAACTGAGTTTAGCCACGTATCACCGTGACTTTGGTTATGATTTAAGGATGTGATCGTCACATGACCACGATTGATACAATGAGGGTAGTAGATTTGTGAACGTTTGGTGTGATAAGCTTTGGCTTAACAAGTTTCACACTCACACCTCACCCTCCAGGAAGGCAACCAGGTCTCGCTGCTGATCGGGATTTATACGCATTGCACTTCCTTAGGCTCGCAAGCGTTGGTGTCAAGGGATCGGTGTAATGGTGTGTCCCCTTTACAGTTACTACGTATCCGTTACACGAATCATCCTCAAGGATACGGGAGTAAAAATGGTGGGAATTCTTAAAGAATTTCCCAAATTTAAAACAATAACCAGGGTTTTGAAAATACTTTTGAGAGTGAGGCGTAGCCTCGGAATTGTGTGTGCTTTGTGTACAAGAATAATATTAAATCATTAAATTATATTTAAGCTACCGCAATCAATCATATAAATTTAGGGTGCAAACACGTAAAGGCATATCACGTATAGGGACCCTAAGCATGCTACTAGGTCGTTATAACTAACCACCTATCTTATAGCCTTCGGCTCTGATACCAATCTGTCACACCCCGACCAAAGGCAGAATATGCCGGGGCGCAACGTATTGATTGGACAGTAGCTCAAAAGACACTAATTAAAGCGACAATAATTATTTAACTTCATTAACATTATACAAGTACACAAATTCAATAGGTAAGTACATCATAACTCGTAATTTGAATAAATATCCTAAGGTCGACTAACTGTCTTCGATCTTGAATATATCAAATGCTTGAACCTGTAACATGTATAAAAATAGAGTTTGTCAACATGAATGTTGGTGAGAATACATAAGTTTTAGTTGTGTGTGTGTGTGTGTGTGTATATATATATATGTGTGTGTGTGTGTGTGTGTGTGAATCACAATTCATATGTAAATGGTGAGCATTACAACACTTATGAAAATGTAAACAATTAATTAGATGTGAACCCGTTCCTATTGATAGAAATCAATGTACTTGGGTAAATGTATGATCATACTAGATGAGAACATATGAGGATGAGTTGCCAACCACCAAACATAAAACAAACACTTAAGCACATAGAACATAGTCATAAAGCATGCATTAATCACACATATACATAAATTGAAATGTGTTATGAATAGATGAGGAAAATAAAACAGGCGTAAAAATTTATAAGGTATACATGCTACCCCCAAAACATAAAATATGGAAAAAGGGGGGTGTAAATTCACCTTAACGAGTGGATTAAGAGGACGTGATGGCGATAAAAATTAATGTAGAAACGGTCGAGCTCGTCAGGGTGCGTCGACGAAAGGCCCTATTTGATAACGATAATATAAATTTAATAGCGAAAATATTAACAAGACTTATGATGGATTTAGGGTTTGTTTGGGTTCTAAGTAAAGTTTGTTATTAGACATTTTATTAGTTTAGTTTTTCAATATTGTGAATTATAATCGAGTTGAAATATTTGGACCTTTTAGAGTTTAGATCATTATTAGAATCGCTATTTAATATTTAATAATATAATTACTAGCATGATTATTATTGTTGTTACTATTGTTGTTGTTGTTATTATTATTATTATTATTATTATTATTATGTTGGATTTACACATAAAATATAGTTAGCGGTTAGAAAACTAGATGCACCTTTACTATAATTGTTTTGTATTTATGTTATACTAGTTATTGATAATTAATTAACTATTGTATATAATAATATTGATAAATTTTATAATATATATATATATAATATATATATATATATATATTTGTATATGATATGTAGATGTCGGGAAAAAGGTTTAAAGTTAGGAAAACAATAGCTTGGCGGTTTTAACAAACTAATGTTTATTAGATATTATATTAATAATAACATGTTTAAAATGAATTAAATAAATAAATAAATAAAACCTTCAAAAACCGGGCCTGGGGGACTCGAACCCGCGCCCCAGGCCGGTTCTCAAGTCTTAACAGAACACAGGCTGGCCTAATGGCCAGCACCTTAATTTGTTTAGAAGATGGAACCAGAAAACGATAAACACAGCCAGTTCATGTTCTTCCCCAATTCCTAACCCTAGAATTCCCAATCAGATTACTTGGTCCGAGTTTGATTAAATTGATTTAGGGTTATTGTTATTGGATAAAAACCGATCTGTTTGCATGTTCCATTACCTGGAATGTTAACTGAAAGACAAAGAATGAAAGACGAACAGGGGCGGCTTTGACACGATCTTGAACAGGTCTGGAAGGTTTGTTATGCTGAAATTAGTTTTGGGGTCATGGTCTTTGAGGTGAAGAGATTATGTGTGTAGAATTAATTGAATTATAATCGTCTATTTATAGTGTTTTAGTCCTAGGTTAGTCACGGCTTGATTAACACGAAATAGTTGTCAATTAAGATCATTTCCTCCAATTAAACTGTCGGTGGAATCGTATTTTTGTGGAGAAATCAGTTAGTTGAACTAATTTCGTGATTCATGACGAAAAAGGCGAGTTACCATGTGTGGAAGAGGGTGTCGGCGTGAATGGGGTGGAGGGAAGAAGAAGAAGAAAAAAATAAAATAAAAAAATAAGTTTTTTAACAAAACTTGCAAATTGAGTCCCTGTTATTTGGTGCTGAATACAAAAATGGTAAATTATTAATTCAAGGGATTGTTTTGGCAATTCTTTAATAGTTAGATTAATATATATATATATATAACCGAACTAATTTAAGCGTCGCGAAATAAAATAAGTGATCGATAAAAATTTATTAATTTGATTTAATAACAAATGGCCGAAAATAAAAGTTTAAAAATGGGCCGGGTTTTAAGATCCGAAATTAACAAATGTTACAGTTGGAGGTAATGTAATGAAGGGGGAATGGAATGGGAGAGGGAATAGAATGGACAAGGGAATGAGATGGATCATTACCATTACTTTGTCTTGCTTGGTTAATCTATTAGAAATTAAATGAATTATTACTTTATGTTGTTTGGTATCAAAAAAATTGTATGAATGGAAATATAAATAAACAAAACACTCCTATCTCAAAATAATTTTATTTACAAAAAAAAAAAAAAAAAAAAAAAAAAAAAAACCCTGCAATGTTGACGTTTGTGGTGTTAGCTCCGGCGACGAAAATGGTGGTGGCAGTGGCGACGGTGGTCAAGCAATGGTATAATTGTAGTGATGGCGATGATAGGGTGGCGACGACGGTGGTGGTGGTCAGGAAGCAACAGTGGTGGTGGCGGTGATGGTCAGGAGGTGGCGGTGACGATGTTTGCGGTGGTTACGGCGACGATGGTGGCGGCGGCGGTGGTTGCGCTGGTGGTAAGGTGGTGGTGGCGGAGGCGGTGGTTGTAGCGACGGTGGCGGTCAAGTGTTGGTAGTGGTGGTTGTTGTTAGGTGATGGTGTTATTAAGAAAGTAGGGTGAAGGAGGAATGGAATGGAAAAAAGAAAAAAGAAGGGGGTGGGAAGGAATGGTTTTGATGGAATAAGATTCCATGTGTAATGGATGATTCCATTCCATTGAGCAACCAAACATCATTTTTTTCATTCTCACGTAATGAATCATTCTATTCCCCCTATTATTTCTGCATACCAAACGCTACCTTATAGTATGTTTGGTATGTGGTAATGTAATGGGCGAGGTAATTGAATGGATATTACCATTCCATTATTCTATTTGGTTACCATATTGGAATGAAAAGGAATTATGATCATTACTTGTGTTTTTTAGTAGGCAGCAAAAAATGAAGGAATAAAATGAAATTGGTGGCGACTCACGGCGGCGGTGGTGGTGGTAGTGGTGGTGGTGGTGAGATGTGAGATGGGTTGGTGGTGGTTGTGGAGGGAGGTGGCGCTGATGGTGATTGGAAATGATGGTTAAAGGTGGTGACAGCAGTGGTGAGAGGTTGGTGAAGGTGATGGATGGTGAAAGAAGGAATGGTACTAAAAAAACAAAACAATGGGGTGGGTGGAATGAATTTCGGTAACGTTTGATATGTAGGAATGTGGGAAAGAATAGAATGGACCGTTGCAAAGTCACGAAAAAATTTGTGTTAAGTTGGTTAATGGAATGGGATGACCTATTCACTCCTGCATTTTAATCCATCTAAAACAACTCAAATTTATTACCTCTGTAAGTCCCGAATCTGGATCACTATAATATGATATCAAGTATCTTGATGTTAGTGCGGAATCCTAACACAAGATGATTCAAGACAATAAGCAAGAACACGTAAAACACACGATAGAGTGCTTCAAAACACACGTTATTATTAACGTCGGGTGCTTAAGCACTATGTTGCCAACTTGTAAGGCCCCGATCCCTGAAACCCTACCTTGGCGTTGGATTTACTCATAAACACAGTTCTAAAATCAGAGTTAATTAAAACTTTCGCGGAATAATTAAAAACTTCACGCATTACATTACAAAACATCGAATCTTGTCTTTAACATACAAATTATCCATTCATAGACATAACATAAAACAGTCATGACGCTTCTTCATAGATACCCGTCTCTTTAGCTCATGCCATGTGTCCCTCCTCAAGCCAACTGCCTCAACCTATTTGCCTGCGTGCATACTAAAATTCAGCTACGCTGAGTGAGTTCTAGTTAAGCAGGTACATACATTTCATTCTCATTCTTTACATTCTTACTTTCATACCTTCCTACTTTTACTTACCTTCATTATTTTATAAATACATAACCTTCCTACGTTTTTAAAGAGCCTTTCGCTCTATAACCTTCGCATATATTATTAGGGTATGCAACCCTTCATTCTTCGCCTATATTATTAGGGTAGGCAACCCTTCATTCTTCGCCTATATTATTAGGGTAGGCAACCCTTCATTATTCGCCTATATTATTAGGGTAGGCAACCCTTTATTCTTCGCCTATATTATTAGGGTAGGCAACCCTTAATTCTTCGCCTATATTATTAGGGTAGTCAACCCTTTAATCTTAGCCTATATTATTAGGGTAGGCAACCCTTAATTCTTCAGCTCTACATATCATACATACCATTCATACACTACACATATCGTACATACCTTTCTTTCATTAGCTATATCTATTCTCATATACCTCTTCACACATACGTTTAACTCTTTCTACACTAATTAGGTATATTTATAAACATTGATACGACACACACTTACCACTTAAGGTAAGTGTATTAACTAATCACACTGAGTATCCACACAGCCCCAAAACATAACACAGAAATGGGGCTAGAAACTCACCTGGAGTCGGTTTCTCTTGCCGTTAATGGTAACGCCCTTCTTTAGTTGTGCACGGCTAACTGTACAATACATTACACGTGTCAATTATCTATTACCACTACTTCCTACATTTAAGTTTACGAACCCTCAACTAATGGGGGTGCGGGGGCAGCGCCCCTGGTAGCGGGGTCTAGGGGCGGCAGCCCCTAGCAGGGTCCAAGGGGCAGAGCCCCTGGCTGGGGTTGAGCTGACCTTTAACAAAAACGCATCAGAAAATTAGTTTCATGAAAATTTCGCATGGGAATTTCGCTTCGCATGCTTTTTCGCTTCGCATGGAACTTTTCGCTTCGCATGGTCATGCAATGCGAAAATAACCTTTTTCGCTTCGCATGGCTGTGCGATGCGAAACAACCTTTTTCGTTTCGCATGGCTGTGCGATGCGAAATTACCTTTTTCTTCGCTTTTACCATTTTAAAGCCATTTTTCTCATTATTTCCTCCTTAGGACCCGGTTTTACCCTTTTTATGAGTTTTGGGTCGTACCAACTTTGTATACCCGTGTTTTATGAGGTCCGAACATCACCTTTTTGTCCTATTTCATACTCGTGAGGCTAAGACTCACCAAGTTTATGTTTTTCTTACATCCTACAACCCGATCTACCAAGATATCGATTTGCATGTCGAACTCAACTACAAAACTTAACCTTGTTGGCTACAACTCACCTTTGGCTTCGGGTTTGGTTCGGATCTGGACAACTCGAGGATCTGGACGTGATTCTTGTTGTTTGAATACACTTGATCACCAAGATCTTCCTTACTTTAGCCCGTAATCGGATTCGGGTCTTGAGAGAGAGTATGTGTGTGTTCTAGGGAGTGTGTGTGTGTGTTGTGGGAAGAAATGGTGAAGGGATGGGTGGGATGGCCTTATATAGAGAGCTATGGACCCCACCACCCACTTCCTTCACCAATCCTAATCCTTATCAAATATAAACACGCACCCATTTAAACGAGCGACTCACACGAAACAATAATTTTCTTTTATTTAGTGATCTCGTAATACGGATGTTACAACAATACTTGTTCTACCAACAACGATACTAGACGGCCAAGAACCTAATTGAACGACCTTCTAAACCCTATACAAAGAAATCTATATATAAGGTAGCCAACATACTAGCCCAACAAAAGCCCAAAGCCCACCGAGATCCATAAGGATCTCTGTTTACATAATGCACCCCAAACTAAGCCCAAAGTACAAGCATAAACCACAAAATATATCCCAACATTCTCCCCCTTGGTTTATTGCTTGATCACAACTGCTTCAGCTGTAGACGATCAGCGTGCTTCTATACCTTCATTTAGACATTTCGGCGTATATACTGTGGCTCCTAAATAGACACTTGGAAGTTGAGTGTCTTATCTAGGGCCTTTATTAAAACCTGGCTAGTAATCCAGTGTAGGTCATGCTACTACCCATATGAAGTAGATGAACATGACTTTTGTCATCATAAATAGCAGCAAGTGTTAGGCTTGATTGACTCAAAAAAGTCAAACACGATGTATCTTTTGTAAAACCAACAAGTCCTCGGTCAAGGTTTAACCGAGAATGCTTCAAAACCTCTCCAACACAAAGATCTCTCTGATTGATCAAAAGAATCTGATCAGTCCATGCCGAGAACCTCATAACACTACTCATCATCTTCATCATACCACCAATCACAATTTATGACCAAACTTGTAACTACAATCAATGACTAAACCGATGTAAGGCCCCGAACCCCGGGAACCCCACAGTTGGTAATCATTCAAAACACTCATAAAAATAATTAAACTTAAAAACAATTCTTTTCATTAAAATAAGCATCACAGAGTATAATTCGACGGAAAACGTAAATAATATAATAAGTTCCCAAAACCCGGGAATTTTGCCCAAAACCAACTAAATTATCTTTAATAAAATATTTTAAAAGGAAATGTTTAATAATAAAGTCTTCAAATCCTGTATGCCCTTCACCGTCCAAGTAGCTTCGTGAACGTCCAAGCGATAAGGCATCCTCTTCTTAACCTGAAACTCACACTAACATGCACACAAAGTCAGTTTAAGCTGAGTGAGTTCAAGTTTTAAATAAGTAACAAAAGTCTTAATAGTCATTCCAACGGTTTTAAAACTGTAAACGGAAATACATCAGTTAGGTCATCACATTTAATAAATAATCATCCTTACGTATGAACATCTCTATACGTGCATTCCTATATATATAAATATAACATTCAATAATAACATTCAGGGCCGAGAAAACGTACAACCCCAACACGTAACATTCCATTCAACGCATGCAAACACGAAGTAGGCATACGTAACATTCCGTAGTCGATAACGACTACAACATTCACCAAATATTGGCCATCCAATAATATATGTACATGCACACATTCTATAACATTTCAAGGCCTACCAATACTAGCAAGCCTATGCAAAATAGTTTAAAACATTTCATCAAGAAAAATCGCTTAAGTGTGCATGCTAGCCCAAAACTTAAAGAGGGTTAAACGGGGCATCGAGAACTCACCTGAGGTCAACCAAACACCAGCAATGAGCTAAGGACTCCCTAAGTACTCACTCACAAGCAAGGGCCTGTAAATTGCACGCAACGCGTCACTAAACTGGACCGTAAGAACACACTTGCCAATGGGCCGTTCAAGCCCAACACTTTGGCCCGAGGCCCAACAACTTGGCCCGAGGCCCAACCCATACCCAATTACTTTACCTCAGCCCCTAAAACCTTTCAAGTAACCAAATCCACCCTACCATGATGGTCAGGGCTAACCATGATGCACAACTCACCCGCCGGTAATCAAATCGAGTCGAATACGCGCGTAATAAATCTTAAAACCAATTTTCAAACAAACCAGCCCTAAATGGACCAAATTCCCATCTTAACCTTTTCTTACATCATAATTATGTCACCCAAGTTGATAGGGTTGACGGTTCCTTTTTACAACTTTCAATTTAACATTTAAACGAAAATTCGCGCACCGCCGACTCGATTGACCAATCACCAACCAAAACAGTCCCAAGTATCAAAAAAATAATTTTCCCACAGCCCTTAAACTCCCCTAGGGCCATGCAAACAGATTCAGTTGGTCATTCAATCGATTAACGTATCAAACTCAACAATTGACAATTCTACACCCGATAAACCCTAGTTTTCGAACTAAAATCGATTGACCGACCTAAACACCTCCAATGGCCACGAAATTTTAATTTGATGTAAATGCCATACCTGGGAATCTTTCTACACCAGAAACTCTAATTTTTATCAACGGGAAGTGGGTCAATTTCACTTTGGCCGAAATCTGTCCAAAGAAAAGTATCGGCAAAATTGAGCATCAAAATGATTAGGGGTGAACGAAAAGTGTGTTGGGGATTGTAGTACATACCTTGAACTACTTCTAGGAGCTTGGAATTGATCAAAAATTTGAAGCAAGGAAGGGGGAGGGGCTGGTCTTCGGCCGATCGAAGCTGGGGGGGGGGGGGGGCTAGGGTTAGGTTAATTGTTTTATGATATAAATAAAATAGGTACATCCAAGTCCCTCCAAATTGAGGTGTAAGGAAAAATGGAAGGAAAAGTTAGGTTCTTTAACGTACCGGGATGACGTAAAGGCTTCCGAGAAACGTTGGATAAATCCCAAGAATTATACATACTCTACAAGCTTTAATTCTTGAAACCGGAATTAACGGGCGCTACAAGTCCACCCCCCTTACAATGGGATTCGTCCCCGAATCCCGATGCGACAGGAACAACTGCGGATAGTGCTTCATCATCTCGTCTTCGGACTCCCAAGTGGCCTCAGAACCCTATGGTGTCTCCACTGCACCTTCACCTGCCTAACCACCTTATTCCTCAGACGCCTCTCCTGACGGTCAAGAATAGCA
This sequence comes from Bidens hawaiensis, assembly GCF_021521415.1. Taxonomy (NCBI): domain Eukaryota; kingdom Viridiplantae; phylum Streptophyta; class Magnoliopsida; order Asterales; family Asteraceae; genus Bidens; species Bidens hawaiensis. The sequence goes on along the minus strand of NW_027492926.1, from coordinate 1,884 downwards.
ATCGGTTGCTCAACGTAGTTCAGCTTACTGTCGAGCTCAATATCATCAAGAGGCACATGGGCTTCCTCATCCGCTAAACACTTCCTCATGTGGGACACATGGAAGGTAGGATGAATCCCCGCGAGCTCATCAGACAATTCCAGCCTATACGCTACCTCACCAACACGGGACAATATACGGAACAGACCAATGAACCTCGGACTAAGCTTCCCCCTCTTACGAAAACGAATAATGCCCTTCTAAGGAGAAACCTTCAACATAACCCGATCCCCAGCCTCGAACACAATAGGTCTTCGCCTTTTATCAGCATAAGACTTTTGTCGGTCCTGGGCGGCCTTCATAAACGCTTTAATCTTGTCGAGTTTCTCGGTCGTAGCCTTGACCACCTCCAAACTACCCAACTGCTTCTGACCAATGGAACCCCAACAGACTGGAGTCCTACACCTCCTACCATACAACATCTCAAACGGTGGCATCCCAATCGTGGCGTGATAACTGTTATTATACGAGAACTCTACCAATGGTAAGTGACGGTCCCAACTACCACCAAAATCGATAACACAAGCCCGTAACATATCCTCGAGAGTTTGAATGGTCCTCTCGGACTGACCATACCGTCTGCGGGTGATAAGCGGTACTGATGAGGAGTTTGGTGCCCATCTCCTCATGAAACTTCTTCCAGAACCTGGAGGTAAAACGCGTATCCCTATCCGAAACAATAGATACCGGCACCCCATGCCTAGAAACTATCTCACGAATAAACACATCGGCCAACTGCTCGGAATTAAAAGTCTCTCGGATCGCAAGAAATGAGCGCTCTTGGTCAATCTATCAACAATTACCCAAATGGTTTCATAGCTACCCTTAGGAGTACGAGGCAATTTAGTCACAAAATCCATAGTGAGATGCTCCCATTTCCACTCAGGTATTTCTAAAGGTTGTAGCTTCCCAAATGGCTTCTGATGTTCGGCTTTAACTTGTAGACACGTCAAACACTTACTCACATACTGGGCCACCTCAAACTTCATTGCAGGCCACCAATAATTCTTTTTCAGATCATGGTACATCTTGGTCGCGCCCGGATGAATAGAATAGCGCGACTTGTGTGCCTCATCCAAAATTTTATCTCTGAATTCCCATACTTCGGTACCCATAAACGACCATCCTTATATTTCACCCCGTCACCGACGTCTTCCAACAATTTCTCCTGACCCCAAACACGTTCTGACATAATCCATTCCACCTGCAAAGCCTCATTCTGAACGCTGGCTATTTGCTTCAAAATATCGGGTTTAAGGATAAGCTGGTTAGATTTTACAAGAATCGTCTTCGCTCTCTCCTTCCGGCTCAACGCGTCAGCCACCACGTTAGCCTTACCTGGATGGTACATAATCTCCAAATCATAATCCTTAATCAACTCCAACCATCGACGCCGGTGCATATTCAGTTCCTTTTGTTCGAAGAAAATACTTTAAACTCTTATGATCGGTATAGATAACGCAAGGAACACCGTACAAATAATGCCTCCACAACTTAAGTGGGAACACAACCGCCGCCAGATCCAAGTCGTGAGTAGGATAGTTCACCTCGTGAGGTTTCAACTACCATGAGGCATAAGCGATGACTCGACCATCGCTGCATCAAAACACGCCAAGCCCCTGATAAGAGGCATCAGAATACACTACCAAATCATCGGTGCCATCAGGTAAAGCTAAAATCGGGGCATGCGTCAACCTGTTCTTCAACTCAAGAAAAGCCTCCTCCTGCTTAGTACCCCAGACGAACGTAACACTCTTTTTAGTCAACTTGATCAGAGAAGAAGCAATTTTCGAAAAGTCGGGAATAAAGCAGCGGTAATACCCCGCCAAACCCAGAAAACTACGA